>NW_022145610.1:12815798-13225798 GCF_000002235.5 Strongylocentrotus purpuratus
TTAGTTGTCGAAACGACTTAAGAGCTATAGAGCCAGTAAGTAATAGTCTGATTTTCAGACCGTTGTATCGAATGGTGGGTTATTGATGTAGACAAATGCTCATGTACCCTTTACAGTTCTTTTATGTATGTTATTACAAAGAAGAAGAAAGCCAGTCAATCACTCAATAGTGTCTGACAGTGAACTTGCAAGTAAACAGGTTTCCTTGCATATATCAATATTAGGACACTGCTAACGTTTAAATTTTACAGATAGGACATACATTACATGACATATTCATAATTCCTGCAAAGTTCTACAGAATTTGATGTTGGCTGCAAAAGGGAAACAGTATCTTTAAGACAGGAATTTGTTATACATATTTGTTGTTTATTTTTATTATTGGTGTGTTCTATCTCTTTTGAAGATTCGACAGATTAAAGTTATGTAAAATTTGTGAACTTTGTTTCAAAAAATATTTGTTTACTTATTTATCTTTAAAAAAAATAGCTTTAACGACTTGCACTCATCGGTAAATGTTTCTTTGTCTGAAGCTATTTATCCCATGTTATTCGCTTGTTATGCTTTATAATTCATTGAAATAACCGTATATAACATATTGCAATTAGTATGGGCCTCAGCGCCAAAACTAAAATTAACTCTATTTATTTATTGCAAAAGAAAGCCTTTCGTTTATTTACTGGTTTCACCATATTTGTCTCACACAAGTCCAATATTTTACACAAACTGAAAATCCTAATAGTATTCCACATAAATTCGCTACAAAGTTAACTGATCTGTTTAAGTATTTAATAATATGGCCCCCTCTTTCATTTCAATACTGTTACACTATTTATGAATAAAGCCATTTACTCTATACCCTACCCGTAATTCCTCCTCAATTTTCATCTATTAAATTACTTATTGCCCATAGATCCATAAGACACCATGGTCATGACCTATGGAACTCTCTCCCAGAATCTATTAAATCATGTTGCTCCCTCTACTTACTTAAGGCCAAAGTTAAAACAATGTTATTATCAGAATATTCAAGGTAAAATCTCTGTGTAAACTCTTTAGTCTTTATTATAATGTCATTTCCTCTTTTAGTCGAATCATTATCATCATCATCATCGTCATCATCATCATCATCATCATCATCAAATTTGTATTTTCAATTACCTATCCGTTTCTGCCTAATAACCGTGTGAATCTATTTCATGAGTTTGGTCTGGGGCTGTCGTATTATCAAGCAATCTGCTTACAATGACAGTCCTTCTTCCGCAAAAAATGTATAATGTGTAAAAATGTTTGAGGAAATTTAATATTAATGACAGTTTATCATTTCGATTTGAAAATAACAATGTATATATATATATATATATATATATATATATATATACATATATGAATTTGCCTATTTATGATTCACTGTCAGAAAATACTTATTGTACTTTATGTTATTATTGTTATCGATAAACTGTGTACTTACATGAATGCAGAAGAAAATCAAATCAAATCAAATAAAAAAAATTCCTTGCATGGCATACTTCTTATTTTAGACAAAGTGACAGAAAAAAAATGATGGACGATTAAGTCTTAACTGAACTGACAATTGATGATGGAGTGTATTAACTAAAGCTCTGGAAGGAAATCCTACTTTACAGAACTGATCAAAATCTGAAGGATTCTAAATAATTAAATGAGAAAATGAAGTTTTGTAATAATTATAAAATTGATGACGAAAGTGTCATCGATCGCGTTCTTAAGTTTGAAATATCATTGATGGTAAGAGAAGAGTGTTGAAGAATAACATTGAAGCTAATTGGAATGTTGTGGATTTTCTGCTTGAATATGTTGTCTAGGATTGCGTGCCACGATTTTGGTTCGCACAAAGAACACCACTGTTAGTGTACAATAATGTTTCTTCATAGAACTTTATTGCATTAATTTACACTCGAGATGATGGGCAATGAATAGGGGTGGGGATGACCATGATTGTGTTATGCCACATAGTGATGATGAAAGCAGTGGTAGTGTTTGCGAGACTGATTGATAATGATAGTAGTGGTGATGGTGGTGAAAATGATGATTGTAATGATGGTGATGGAGATGTGATGATAGTGCTGATATCGATGGATGGTGATAATAGAGTGAACATTATATTTAAAAAATTTAAAAATCGGTTTAAACAAGACCAACCAAAACATTAATATTTTACAGCTGATTTGGGACTAACAGTCTCAGGCTAGTGCCAGGAGGTTTAGTGGGAGTACTGTGTCAGAGCTATTCCCCTCTATTCGAATAATGCACATCCTTTGTGTTTCAAAAAGTCTTTTCATATTAATAATTTAAATCAATTAAAATAAACTTGATTAAGAGTTTTCTCCAGGATTCGACTTAAAAAGAAGGTAAAAAACATATGCATTTAATCCATCAAACGTCTATATTTTAGTATTTTTTTTACCAGTTAACAATACACAACTGTACAATGTATCAGTGGCGAATCCAGGGGGGGGGGGGGGAGAGATGCATTTTAATAATCCGGCTGCCCCCTCTCCCCACATTTTTCAAATTTGCCGACTGTGCCCCCTATTATTTTCAAATCCTCGATCCACCGCTGATGTATTACAATATTTACAGCACGAATATAGCAGAACATAATTGCAAGTTAAAATAAATAACATTGATTTTATGCTAGCCCTCTCCACTTATAATGCGTAATGATAAAACACGTACACTATTCACTTCATATTTTTATTTTCAAATTACAGCGAGTAGTAGTAGACAAACTTGTTAGGCAGACCAAATAGGTCTATAAACTAAAGTAAACCAAAACTATAGGTTTTCATCTGCAATATTTTTACTAGTGTCACTAAGAGCTTTAATTTGATATGTAGATGACTAAAATGATGACTATGAGTACAGGGGCGGCGATTTCTTTTCATGACCGAGGGGGGGGGGGGGACGAAATGCTAGGGACAGGGAGCAGTGTAGTAATGAGTAAAAACTTTTTTTTTTTGGGGGGGGGGAGGGTGGGCACCAGAAAAAAAATCCGCATCACCACCACTTTAACATGGTACATGCAGGCCCCGCGGAACGTTTTGAAGGGGGAGGGGGCTAAAATGTTTTCGGTCAGGTAGAGCAAATCGAGGGAAGTAAATGGAGCGTAAATTGGCTTGAGGTCAAGTGGCAAACCCTGGCGGGGGTCATGGGGCGGGGTTTTAGGCATGTAATAACGGATAGGTCAGCATCCGGGGCCCGCATAAGGGCCCCGATTGGGGTCCAGGGGGCGGAGCCACCGGAAGCTCAGGGTTTTAAGGCATTTAATAACGGTCAGATAAGCTCGCCTTAGGGCCCCTGTGGGGTTTGGGAGCGGAGCCCCGGAAGCTCAGGGTGTTTAGGCATTTAATTACGGTTCTAGGCATATAATTACGTTGAGATAAGCTCGCCTCAGGGCCCCTCGTGGGGTTAAGGGGGCGGAGCCCCCGGAAGCACAGGGTTTTAAGGCATTTCATTTACGGTCAGATGAGCAACCAGGGGCACTCCTTAGGGCCCTTGGTGGGGTCCAAGGGGCAGAGCCCCCGGAAGTTCAGGGAAAGAATCATGTCGTTCCAGCAACATTTGTAAATCACTGGTATGGAATTAGAAATAAACCACGCTTGAATTTTACTCGGGGGGCAAGCCCCCGCCCCCCATCATTAGTCCAGTGTGAGGGAGTATAGTGAACGAGAGGGGTGACGGTGAAGGAAGTGACTATCCCCTCAAAGCTTTGTTGTATTAACAAATTACATTCCTTAGCAAAACAATAGTATACAACAAGCACTATAACTTTCTCACACTTTCACAATTATGCAAGGGAGCGTAGCTCCCGAAAGAGAAGATTTTTGCATTTTTATTTGTCTAAACGCTGCACTCTCGGGCCTTCCACAGCCTTAAAGTTTGTTGCAGTCTTTAGTCAGTATTTGCTACACATTATTTTGTTGCACTTTTTCAAATTTTCAGGGGGGAGGGGGGGGGGGGGGACGTGTCCCCCCGTCCCCCCGGTATCGCCGCCCCTGTCTGAGTAGCCTACAAAGAACCTGTAAAGAGCAAAATAAACATTTGCAACGTCGTCTGCTATCAAGGGGGCGACCACATTTACACAGTCACATGACAGTGTCACGTGACACCATCAAAAAGCACATAGAACACACGTATACATTAAACAGTGCACCCCTTAACACACAGACAGAGTGCAGTGGGAGCGAATTATAAGGTAGCATAATATATTAGCACGAGCTTTAGTGGAGTCATGAATATTCATTAGTCTCTACGTCACAGACGTAAATACCGTGATGTGAAGGTTGTTATTTTCTTGTGTATCCTTTCAGTGCCGATGTCACATAATCAGGGGCGTAAATCTCGGGGGGGGGGGGATGGGGGATGCATCCCACCTCGCTTGAAGGAGGGGGGGGGTGGCCTGTACAGATATCCCCCCTGAGATTACAAAAAAAAAGAGAGAAAAAAAAAAGGAAGAAGAAGAAGAAAGAAAAAAGTGATTGTTTCAATTTCAGCATAATGCACGAGAAATGAGTTATTTTTTTAATGTATGTATAATTACTGTATAGCCTACACGTATACAGTATGTCTCGATCATTAAGAGTAGTTGCGCGACGTGCGCGAACAAGCACTTCATGAACTTTAGAATAATTTTTCGTTATTTTTCAAGGTATTATTATAGCCCAGACGTAAAATGCGCCAGTGTGCGAGCGCTTAAAAAGTGCAATCGTGTACAGTAGATGCCCGGCTCCCCCCACTCAGTGTTATTTAGGGTACGCGTATGCTCGTTCCCTCCCTTTGAAAGCACCCCCCTATCTCAGGACTGCCAACATTTCTGAATCCCCCTTTCAATGGCGGGGGGGGGGGGTTAAAAATGAATTCAGACAAGGATTAACAGTCGAGAACGGTACAGCAAATCGTCTTCTTTTTATAATAATTTAATGAAACGCCAAAGCTTCCGCGCTTCGCGCGGGAGAGAGAGGGAGAAACTGAATTCATACAAAGATTAAGAGTTGACCACGGTTCAACGAATTGTCTACTTTCTCTAATAATTTAATGAAACGCCAAAACTTCCGCGCGGGAGGGGGGAGGGGGGGGGGGGAATGAATTCAGACAAGGATTAACAGTCGAGAACGGTACAACAAATCGTCTTCTTTTTATAATAATTTACTGAAACGCCAAAGCTTTCGTGCTTCGCGCGGGAGGGGGGAAAATTCATATAGACAAGGTTAACAGTCGAGAACGGTACAAAAAACCGTCTTCTCTTCCTAATAATTTAAGGAAACGTCTAAGCTCCCGCGCTTCGCTCGGTAGGCCTATCACCCACACCCCTAATAAGCGCGCTTCGCGCGCTTTTTGAGTGATCCGCCTTCTCACTACCGCCCCTCCCTAAAATGAGATCCTAGCTCCGCGCTTGCATTAAAATATATAGCTATGATGCTGATTTAGTTGACGGAATAATTCGTCTATTATGTCGTCGAGGAAAATGACCCTTTGCGCATACGCAAGTACTATAGATAGTCCGTAGGAAAAACAATTTAGCCTTCGGCCCCGGTATATAGGGTTAAATTTGTAAATATTGGGACATTTCATTTTGTCGGTAATTGGGGGCTAGTTTTGTCGGTAATCGTTGGCCTCTACACCCCCCCCCCCCCCCCACTAAAAAAAGGTCTAGTGACGCCCCTGACCATTATACATCATTTTCTAAGTGATGGGACTCACAATAAAGAGTTCGCATCTTCCTGACGAAATACTCAATCTTTATCTTACTACTTGAAAGTGTGTCGTCTTATTTCGTAGTTCATTATAATAAAACACTACAGTCTGCAGCTGTCAGTATTTCGAAATATGTCAAATTCTTTTACTTTATGGTTGTCAAATTTGACATGTGCGTGCATGTATGAATGCATGTATAAATTTATGTACATGTGTTTGGATATGTGTATGTTTGTTGTTTGTTCGTTTGTGTGTGTGTGTGTGTGTGTGTGGTGGTGTGTGTGTGTGTTGTGTGTTTGTGCGTGCGCGATCGCGCGCGCTTTCGTAAATTAGTGTGATCGTGTGCTCTTGCTAGTATGTGATGGCTATCGCCGATCATCCCCCCACTCCACGGTACGGATTTACGCCCCTGCACATAATATGTGTGACAGATAGACTTGTCATATTCATTCACCACCTGCTCACCACCTGGGGGGGGGGGTAAGGTCACCTTTTTAGGTCGGCCGTGGGCATATTTTTTTTTTTTTTATATATAAAAAAAAAAAAAAAAAAATCAAAAGGGGAGGGTTTTTTTTTTTTTAGGTATTTGTAGGGGGGTTTACATACACAAAATTACCAAAGGGAGGGGGGGGGGGTAACCCCCCCAAACCCTCCCCCCCCCCCCCCCTGCGTATGCGCCTGTTTCAAAGACTCACACAAGTCCGACTGATATCCAGGTCGGCCGTGGGGGGGGGGGGGGGGGGGGAAAGAGGACACACACACACCACCACACACTTTTTTTTTTGTTGCTCAGTTGGGGGGGGGGGGGTAAGGTCACCTTTTTTAGGTCGGCCGTGGGCATATTTTTTTTTTTTTTTATATATAAAAAAAAAAAAAAAAAAAAATCAAAAGGGGAGGTTTTTTTTTTTTTTAGGTATTTGTAGGGGGGTTTACATACACAAAATTACCAAAGGGGAGGGGGGGGGTTAACCCCCCAACCCCCCCCCCCCCTGCGTATGCGCCTGGTTCAAAGACTCACACAAGTCCGACTGATATCCAGCCAGGCATCATATTTAGTAATATCATTCTGTGTGTTGGTTTATTTAGGAAAAAGGGAATTTAATACTCGTAAAATGCTCGATAACATCGGTCAGTATATGATTTGATCCGAGATATATCTCATTAATGAAGCCATGCAAAGGCATTCTAGTCTCAGCCGTTCTGCAGTCCCTGACATGAGGAGGTGGAGCACACGAGATGAGGAGTGGGAGGAGGAGGAGCGGGAGGAGAAGGAGGAGGACTGTGGAGAAGGAGGTGAAAGGGGTATCAGTATCATTGTAGAGCCTCTTAAGCGTTGGGAGCCCCAAAAGTTTGAATGCAAAATTTGACTCAAATTGTATTATAATGTGAAAGAGGATCTAATTTAGGCCATATTTCTGCAAAGGTTTTCAAAACGAATGCGTTTTAAGTGGAATATTGATGAGAGAATACAAAATTTAGATTTTCTGCGTACAACAGAAAACCAAAATTATTGTTCTGCTTCTAATGAAGCTAACTTAATATCAGGGTGGACTTCCCCTCCCTGTATTCAATAATGAGCAGAAAAGTGTAATCTGTTCCTTTTTCCATTAGACCATTTTTCTTCAACATGTCTCAGCAACAATTTGTTTATATTCTCCCAGCCAAATAAACCAACATTTCAAATATATACAGGGCGTCTATAAGTGTTTTTTGGTTAACAAAACTTTAAAAGGTTACGCAAACGTTGTTTGAATATAAAGCTAAAATCTGACCGAACGTTGCCTGCCCCAGATATCGATTTGGACAATCATGGTTTGTATGTACTAATTCCAATCATGTTTTCACTCCGTGGGATTGATAATATTTTTCTTAGCATATAATACAAGCTACAATAAAAACACCGTTTGGAATAGTAGAATTGTAAACAGGTTACGTTGGGTTCTTGATTATGTGCATGACAATCAAACCTTTCTGATCATCATAATAATAACACCATATATGGAATAGAATTGTAAACAGGTTACGTTGGGTTCTTGATTATGTGCATGACAATCAAACCTTTCTGATTATCATAATAATTAAAACACCATATGGAATAGAATCGTAAACAGGTAACCTTATTTTCTTGATTATGTGCATCAGGCGCGTACACAGGGGGGGGGGGGGGTTAAACCCCCCTTTGATATTTTTATATGTGTAAAACCCCCATCACCCCCTAAACGCCCCCCCCCTTTGGATTTTTTTTTTTTTTAATTAATTAAAAAAAAAAAAAAAAATCCCATGGCTGATCTGAAAAGGTGACCTTACCCCCCCCCCCCCCCCCAACGGAGCCAAATGTCAAATTTTCAAATTTCGATATTTCGCTTATTCAGCGGCTGGCCTGAGTCGTTGCGAAATTTTCGGCCCGATTTATAAATGTTAAAAAAAACCCTTGAAAAAATCCTGCGTACGCGCCTGATGTGCATAACGATAAAAACTTCACGATTATAATAATACTAAAAACACCTTTGTTTCACAATATTTTTAGGTGCTCTTCAAAAAAAAAGATTTGAGATAAATGAGGTAAAAGTAATTATAGTATAATTGTACAAGTTAATGCACAGAGAAATTCAAGTATTGAATTGAAAGAGTGAATAAGCAGGCTTTGTAAGAAAGGTAATGTATGAGAGTATTATTGAAAGCATATTAACTAAGTACTCTAGAATGCAAAGACTCTCCGGAGTCATACATTTTGCACAATAAATTTTTAGTACTATGCGAATTTCGCCGGTAAATATTTTCTCACGATTTTGGCCCCTTCCCTACCAGATCGTATTGATATTTCCCTAACTTTCTTCCTATCTCCTTCGCTCTCTCTCTCTCTCTATCTCATTCTCTCCCTCTCTCTCTCTCTCTCTCTCTCTCCCCCTTTCTCATTTCCTCTTTCTCTCCCTCTGTCTTTCTCTTTTCTTTCTCTATGCTCTCTTGGGAATTTCTTTATAGTATGTTACATTTATTTCAGGTTCATTGCAATGATGTCTACAATGTTGAATACTTGGGCTGATTTTACCGAGTCTACAGATCGTACTGATATTTCCCTAACTTTCTTCCTATCCTCTTCCTTCTCTCTCTCTCTCTCTCTCTCTTTCTCTTGTCTTTTTTGTCTTTTTCTCATTTCTCCCGCTCTCTCTCCCTCTATCTTACCCTCTTATCTTTCTATGCTCTCTTGGGAATATCTTTATTGTATTTTAATTCTTATGCATTTTAATTTTCTTTTTATTGGACTCTCGGTCTGTGCCTGATTTAGTTATTGCACAGCTCGAGAGCCCTCTTTTGATGAAATTGTAATGATGTATACTTATTGTTGTTGTTGTTTATATGTCCTTTTTGCAATATTTACTGATAATAGTTCAGTTATTTGATATTTTAACTTATGTAAATTGTGTATTTATTAATTACTGCTATTTTATTATGTATATTTGATTTAAATTTTATTTTGTACCCAAGACAGTTGTCAGTCTTTGGACTGTTTGCTCTTGGTTTTTGATGTTTTGATTTCAATAAAAGCCTATATATATCTTACCAGTATTAAATTTCCATTTCCTAAATAAACCCGTGAAACCTCGGTCTTTCGATACACAAAAGAAGATTACTAAATTTGGCACTCGGTTTAATGGTCCAGGTTTGTTTGAGACTAGAATGCCTTTGCATGGTTTCATTAATGAGATATATCTCAGATCAAATCATATACTGAGTGATGTAATCGAACACTATTATAGAATCAAATTTCCATTTTCCTAAATAAACCCGGGAAACCTCGGTCTTTCGATACACAAAAGAAGATTACTAAATTTGGCGCATGGTTTAATGGGGTAATTGGCACTCGGCTAAAGGTGTTGGTTTGTTTGAGACTATAAAGCCTTTAGATGGTTTCATTAATGAGATATATATCGAATCAAATCAGACTTTAATAGTGATGTTATCGAGCATCTTAACAGTATTAAATTTACATTTTCCTAAATAAACCCGTGAAACCTCGATCTTTCGATACACAAAAGAAGATTACTTAATACTTACTGTGTATATATTTCAAGAACAACATAACACAACAATAAACAATTATACCCTTTTTTATGCATCGTTATTATTATTCCATGAAAAATCATGGACTATAAGTTTTATGAAACAAGTTTAAGTCAGTCGATCTTTTGCAGAGACTTTTAATTTCGTTCAACTGCCGAGTTTAATAAGCGAGTTAGATTCTGCGCATGCGCGAAAAATCCTCCGTGACCTTTTCGCTGGATCAATTGGGATACATATTGGTCGGTGCTGTGCTTACACACAACAGTGAACGGGGAATGTTAGCATTTATCACGTACTAGATACGATTTTTTTTTACATCATGACATCATTCCTTTTCTACAAATCATCTTGAGCTGGTAACTGGATATATTTTCCTTCTTTTCCTTTTGTTTTGTACGTGATCAGCAAATGATTAAGTATTTTTCTTCTTTGCAATCGGCAGTTGCCTCCACAGAGGCGAAAGTATGCCGTGTCCCGACTGGTGCCCCATATAGTATATTTTGTGTAAGCCGTCTGCTTCGCATGGCAATCGTTAAAAAAGGTCGTGATTCTGACCTTAAAATTTGATAACCGGTGTTAATAATAACTCATATGAAGGCTCTTCCATGCTAGTTCAGCCTGTATATCACTTAAAATAATTATGGCCTACATGATCTAAACTTACCTGATTACGCATATTTTGTTTGTTTTGCCTGATCATGTTGATTGAACTGAAGTGAAGAAAAAGAGTGACTAAATTCAGACTAAAGCTAGATCTCTAGTCTATGTAATCGAAACAAAAGACACTGAGACCGATTTGAATTTAAAAAATGTATACAAACCGTATAACAAGGACTGGACTTCTAGTTATGCCTATCCATTGACTAAAATAAGTAGTTTCATTTCACTTCCTGTTAAAATTCTTTCAATCAATGACAATGAATGCTGCCACTGTGCCAGCTGTAAATTCACCTTCACTGTCCTGCTTGCCCAAAGACATCATAAGCAGTGCTGATGTTCTCTTGGCATTGCCAATGGGATGTTTATTCCATTACAGCTAGCATGTGTTATACCCCCTTCACATACACGGATTTTGCTTACGAGTCCTTACGGATCGCCAACTCGTAGTCAATCGCAAGAATCCGTAAATAACTTGCTGGTATCCGTAAAATACTCGTCACAACTCGCAACAAATCGTAGACACTCTTAAGGATCCGTGAAAGGAGAGGCACATTTTTTGACATGTCAAAAATCTTCTTACGATTGTCCACGGATTGATTTGTACGTAAATAGCTCGTAACAATCCGTAAACACCCGTAAACCGCTCGCAACAACATGTGACCATCCGTTAACTGCTCGCAAGAATCCGTAAATGACTCGTAACAGATTTTTATAACGATTCATTGCGGTTAGTTTACAATTTGTTTACGGATTATTTACGGATTATTGCGAGCAGTTTACAGATGGTTACGTGTGATTACGTGTTGTTTACGATTTTATTTGGGTCATTTTACGATGGCATTACGGATTGAAACGGGATATTACGAGAATTTTAAATGTTATTACGAGTACTTTACGAATGGATACGCATACTTTACGTATGCTTACAAACTTTTTACGATTTGGGGAAAGGTATAAAAGCTGCAAATTCGAACACTTCATTTCAGTTGTTATTTTTTTGCTAAAAATCGTAAGGACTCGTAAATACTCGTAACTTACTTGTAACTATTCGTAACAACACGTAAACAGGTCGTAACTAACGCGTTAGTTACACGTAGTTATCTGTAACAACTCGTAACTAATCGTGGACTATTGCCGTAAATACATCGTACTAACTCGTAATAATCCGTAATATACCGCAAAAAGCTCGTAATAACTCTTTAACCGGTCGTAAAAGTGGCCAAATCGTAAGGATCCGTGAAAGATCCGTGAGTGTGTGCGATCCGAAAGGACTCGTAAGAAAAATCCAAGTATGTGAAGGGGGTATTATAGGGAACAAGGCAGATTTATTTGGTAAAATTGTATGATCATTGGGATTTTAACCTTAATTAAGGCAATAATCTTCCTTTCTTAGGGGGGGGGGGGGGATTGAGACTATCGGCTGTGATTTTTTTTTCCCAAGAAAGAAGAAATATTTTCCTGCCCAAATAGAAATCATTATAATTTGTGTTAACATGAAATATTTTTCTCTCTTTTTTACAATCAGACTATCATCATGGGGAGAATCTGTGCTGTTATTGGGTGTTCGAACAGTACATTCAAGCTTAATAAATGGTATTCACAATTGTGTGACAGACATGGCCTGAAATATGGGGCCTGCGTATGCACACCACCTTTTGTACCATTCCCTTTTCCTTTGCAAAATAAAGATGCAGACGGCCGTCGACGATGGATAAAGGCGATAAATCGAAAACGTCCAAATGGCAAAAACTGGGAACCAACGTATGGAGATAGGGTTTGCTCATATCACTTTCGAGATGGACAACCTAGTGCAGCGTGGCCAGACCCGACAATGAATCTGGGATACAGCTCAGCACACCAGTCTTCACATAAATCTCCCCGTCTGCCTCCAAGTGAAAGACCTCAGTGCCCAGAAAAGAAGAAATCAACAAGTAAACGGAAGAGAAAGAAAGTCGACTTGACAGGAGATCCTGACTCATATGAAACCTCTACGGCTGAGGAGCACCTAGAAGTCAGTGAGACAGCTTCAAGTAAAGAAAAGAGGAAACCAACATGTAAACGGAAGAGAAAGGATGTCGACTTGACAGGAGATCCTGACTTTCATGGATCCTCTACTCTTGATGAGCACCAAGAAATTGATGAGACAGCTTCAAGTAATAAGGAGAAAAGATCTGATCATATTGTTGCTGCACATCTCACTGATCACAATTATGGGCTACATTGTGATAAAAGATTATGTACCTGCCTTGGCTGTGTTGCAAAGCAAAAACAAATTGAAGATCTACAACAGAGGAATAGTCATTTACAGGCAAAGCTGAAAGCTACAAAGAAACAGCATGGTAAGAAAGGTGATTTTGATATGACTACTGTTGTCACGAGAACGGATAAAACTGTCAGATTGTACAATGGATTTGAATCCAAAAAGTCACGAGTAATATGTCCTTTCCTTTTATTCGTCTGATGAAAGGGACATAATGTTTCTGGTGATTTGTTGAACTATTTGATTGGAGCCAAGGAGCCCTATGTCTATATTAATTAAGAGAAGCAAATATAGGCTATGCAGGAATGCAGTAATTGTGCTACAGTGTCATATGTGGTTATTTTCTCTTACCAACTATGCATAGTGGAAACTGAAACCGGTCATTCATGTTGTCAATAAAATGTGATTTTGATATGAAAACAAATTGTTTAATCTTATGATTTTATTAATTATAATGTGATGTAAAGAGTGCATGTGCACCCTGCAATGTGCAATTCTACACCATATAAAGGTTGCAAATCTGCACCCCTAAAGGTGCTTGCTTGCATCCCAAGGGGTGTATGTATGCACCCTTCAGGGAACAATTGTGGACCCCAAACCCCTGCACCCTATATGGGACAAGTCTGCACCACAAATTGGGGTGCAAACGAGCACCCGTAGGGGTGCACCCAAATTGGGGGTGTAAAATTGCAACCTATAGGTGGCTGCTATTGTAGCAGCGGTCTGCACCCTATAGGGTTCAAATTTGTACCATTATTTTGTAGTGTGTACCCAGGCGCGGATCCAGGATTTTCCAATAGGGGGGCCGGAAATTTGAAAATTGCGCAGACCGTTTTTCAACTCAACATACCAAAACTGACAATGTCATATTAGAAGCACCATATGTAATTTTTTTGACATTTTCATCGGGGGGGGGGGGGGGGGCTGAAGCCTCTCGCCCGAAAAGTAATTTTCTAGTTTCACAATTTGGCTAGTGAGCGAAGCGAGCGAGCAAAAATTTGAGGATAATATGTATTTTGTGAAAGTGTTATTTATTAGCAAAATATACGAGAAAAGATATAACAAATTCATATTCGGGCAGCTCGCTGTTCCCCTCCCCCTCCCCCCCCCCCATTACGCGCGAAGCGCGGAAGTTTTGACCTTTCATTAATTGATATAAATTATTAGAGAAAGAAGACGATTTGTTGTACCATTCTCGACTCCTATTCCTTTTGTCTGAATTCAGTTTTCCCCCTCCCGCGCGAAGCATTGACCTTTCATAGTTTAATGAAATTATTAGAGAAAGAAGATAATTCGTTGTTCCATTCTCGACCCTCAATCTTTCTCTGAATTCAGATTCCCCCCTCCAGCGCAAAGCGCAGAAGCTTAACGTTTCATTAAATTATTAGAGAAAGAAGACGGATTCGTTGTACCGTTCTCGATTCTTAATCATTGTCTGAATTCAGTTTCCATACCCCCCCCCCCCCCCGCGCGAAGCGCGGAAGCTTTGACGTTTCATTAAATCATTAGAGAAAGAGTACCGTTCTCGACTCTTAATCCTTGTCTGAATTGAGTTTCCCCCCCCTCCAGCGCGAAGCGCGGAAGCTTTGACGTTTCATTAAATTATTAGAGAAAGAAGACGATTCGTTGTACCGTTCTCGATTCTTAATCATTGTCTGAATTCGGTTTCCATACCCCCTCCCGCGCGAAGCGCGGAAGCTTTAACGTTTCATTAAATCATTAGAGAAAGAGTACCGTTCTCGACTCTTAATCCTTGTCTGAATTGAGCTCCCCCCCCTCTCCCGCGCGAAGCGCGGAAGCTTTTACATTTAATTAAATTATTAGAGAAAGAAGACGATTCGTTGTACCGTTCTCGGTTGTTAATCATTGTCTGAATTCAGTTTCCCCCCTTCCGCGCTTCGAAGCTTTGACGTTTCATTGAATTATTAGCAGCGCTCAAAATGCACGGGGGCGATGGGCGATTCGCCCCCGTGAGCTCCATAATCGCCCCCGTCAGGTTGCCCACGGGGGCGATTGCAAAATAAAAAATTGCCCCCGTGGAATTATAAAAAAAAGATTATCTTTTCTTATATAACTTTAACACAATATTGAGTATCAATTTTCAAACCTTAAACCAATGAAATGGAACTTAGATGGCGCTTTCTCTCCCATCTCTATGAGTATTACCGATACAAACAACGGAAGCTCGCAGTGCACAGCTAATGCGGCCGTCATACTGCGCCGGTAGTACGTATCGGTGTGCACGCTGACGCCCAATATCTGCTGGAGCTGGAGACGATCGCGCAAGGACTGAAACATGGAGAAGTTTTTCGTCGTGAAAAGTGTGAATCCTCTGAAATCTGGTTGTTCTAAAAGACCAGCAAATAATGTAACTCGACCAATAAATCAATATTGAGAAGAAGATCAGCAAAGATGTTGCAGGGGTGGATCTATGCGGTTTAGGGGGTTTAATCCCCCGATCCCCCTTGGGCTGCCAAGTGAAAATGTGATGTGCATAGAAAAATGCTCTCATGTGTCCAGACCTACACAGTAGTAGTAGATTTCAGTAGATGCCAGGAAAACATCACTAACGGGGGTTCAAAATAGCACCAAAAAATCGCCTCGCCGCTTCGCGGCTCGTGGACGATGCTCCACATCGTATTTGGTTTACCCCCCCCCCCCACCCTTAGCAAAAAGCTAGATCCGCCCCTGTGTTTTGGAAGGATATGGTAAAGACTAAAAGTAAAGAAAGAATGTAAATACGGTTGCTCCGAATAATGAAGAGGACATTGTGTTGATTCATTTTATGTGATTATAATTATGCTTGTACAGCGCAAAGAGAAACTTATGTTTATTTTGCGCTATATAAATATTGTATTATTTATTATTTATTTATGTGCAAAACGGGAAGAAATGGAGAGAATGTCATCACGGGCAGGCGCGGATCCAGGATTTCTTAGGGGGGGGGGGGGCAAATTTGAAATTATGTGAGCCAAATATTGGTACGTAATGGTGACCGGCATTGACGTAATGGGGGGGGGGGGGGGTGCAGGGAGGGGCGATTTTCCCACTCCCTCCTCCGCAAAGCGCCGAAGCTTTGACGTTTCATTAAATCATTAGTGAAAGAAGGCGATTCGTTGCCCGTTCTCGAAAATAATCCTCGTCTGAATTGAGTTTACCCCCCCCTCTTGCACGAAGCGCGGAAGCTTTGACGTTACATTAAAGTATTAGAGAAAGAAGACGATTCGTTGTACCATTCTCGATTCTTAATTCTTGTCTGAATTCGGTTCCACCCCCCCTCCCGCTCGAAGCGAAAGCTTTGACGTTTCATTAAAATTATTAAAGAAAGAAGACGATTCGCTGTACCGTTCTCAACTCGGCTCAAGGGTTTTAGGCACTAAATTACGGACAGCTGGGTATCAAGAGGCCCGACTTAGGGCCCTCGGTTGGGTCCAGGGCCAGAGCCCCGGAAGCTCAGGGATTTTAGGCGTTTAGTTACGGTTAATACCTTATTTTGTTGTGACACTGGCAGTTAACTATTTTTTCTTACTTGCTCTCTTTCTTTCCATTTCTCTTTATATACTATTTCAAAAAAAGAGGAGGGGGGGGGGGGGGGGAGGGACCTCAAGGCTCCCGATCCCCGCCGTTCCGCGGGCCCTGACGTGTAGGCCCCTAGGCATCTCAAGAAGCATATTTCTTGCCTGGCTGTAAATTAAGGAATGTGTCATTTTACAACAAACGCATAAAAAAGTATAATTTACTAAAAAATCTCGGAAAATTATGTCATTTCAGTATTATGTGTAAACCACCGTTATGGAATTAGAAATAAACCACGTTTGAATTTTATTTTCCCCGAGCCCCCTCCCCAATTAGTACGCCAGTGCCCCCCCCTGATTTACACTTTGTTGGCAAGTGATCTCCCCTACGTTTTTTCTTTCTCTATTTTTTTCTTTCCCTTTCTCTCCTCTTTCCCTTTCCTTTCCCTTCCTTCTCTCTCTCTTTTAGGTTTTCTATCTCCCCTTCTTTTCACCCTTTTTTTCTTCTTCCTCTCTTTTGGTTCCTTTTAGCTCTCATTTTTTCATTTTCCTTCCTTCTCTCTTTTTTTTTAGCGGGGGCGGGGGGAGGCAAAGGCCTTTTGCCCCACCCCCATCCCGATCCGCAACTTGTTGGCGGGAAAATTGCAACTGATAATTTAATTACTTCTTTCTCAATTTTCCTTCCCTTTATTTCCTCTTTAGTGACTGGTCCCTCAGAAACTAGTGCTAAGCGAGTCACAGAGAATTCATGATTTCAACTGATGCCTGTCAGTGCATTGTAAATTTGATTTTTCTTCAAATTTCATTTAAAAATCTTTTCATATTGAGAAATATGGTGCATTGGCGTATGGGCTATGGTTGGAGCGTTGGATGCGTTGAACAGCGTTGGTGTATTTTGAGGATTTATCATATTCATATTCTGAATATTTTCAGCGAATTGGATAATATTGAAAAGGATGCAATTCATAGTTGTACTCGATAATTCTCACTTAACATATTCTCTCTCTCTCTCTCTCTCTCTTCCTGTCTTGCATAAAGAAAATATGAAAATAATATTTTGCCTTGATTAAGAAAAATTGAAATTTTATCAGTATTAAACAGGGAGAAGGAAAGGGGAGGAAATTAATCAAAACAAACATTGAAGAATGCAATTCAGTGTTCTTTCGTGATTCATAAGAATGAAAGTACATTAAAAGGTGAAATAATAAATTGAAGAGCGATGATAAATCAATTCTTTGACGTTGATTGATTGAATAAAAAATAATGAAACAATATGGTCTGAAGGTCATATATCTTCGAATATTAGAAAGTTTCATCCACCATCGTGTTGTTGAACACTATTTGCAATTTAATGTTAATGCGGTGACTTGTCGGTTACGAGCAGAAGGTCATTTCAGGCTTCTATATTCTATAATACTATCAACAGATATCTGGATAGAGACACCTCGTCACATCAAGCTACGAGAAAGTATATCATCATCTTACAGAATTCTACTCGAACACCGCATCGAAATTCTTTTCACCCTTTTTTTTCTTCTTCCTCTTTTTTGGTCCCTTTTAGCTCTCCTCTTTTTCCTTTTCCTTCCTTCTCTCTCTCTCTTTTTTTTTAGCGGGGGCGGGGAGAGGCAAAGGCCTTTTGCCCCACCCCCATCCCGATCCGCAACTTGTTGGCGGGAAAATTGCAACTGATATCCCCTTTCTTTTATTTACTTCTTTCTCAATTTTCCTTCCCTTTATTTCCTCTTTAGTGACTGGTCCCTCAGAAACTAGTGCTAAGCGAGTCACAGAGAATTCATGATTTCAACTGATGCCTGTCAGTGCATTGTAAATTTGATTTTTCTTCAAATTTCATTTAAAAATCTTTTCATATTGAGAAATATGGTGCATTGGCGTATGGGCTATGGTTGGAGCGTTGGATGCGTTGAACAGCGTTGGTGTATTTTGAGGATTTATCATATTCATATTCTGAATATTTTCAGCGAATTGGATAATATTGAAAAGGATGCAATTCATAGTTGTACTCGATAATTCTCACTTAACATATTCTCTCTCTCTCTCTCTCTCTCTTCCTGTCTTGCATAAAGAAAATATGAAAATAATATTTTTCCTTGATTAAGAAAAATTGAAATTTTATCAGTATTAAACAGGGAGAAGGAAAGGGGAGGAAATTAATCAAAACTAACATTGACGAATGCAATTCAGTGTTCTTTCGTGATTCATAAGAATGAAAGTACATTAAAAGGTGAAATAATAAATTGAAGAGCGATGATAAATCAATTCTTTGACGTTGATTGATTGAATAAAAAATAATGAAACAATATGGTCTGAAGGTCATATATCTTCGAATATTAGAAAGTTTCATCCACCATCGTGTTGTTGAACACTATTTGCAATTTAATGTTAATGCGGTGACTTGTCGGTTACGAGCAGAAGGTCATTTCAGGCTTCTATATTCTATAATACTATCAACAGATATCTGGATAGAGACACCTCGTCACATCAAGCTACGAGAAAGTATATCATCATCTTACAGAATTCTACTCGAACACCGCATCGAAATTCTTTTCACCCTTTTTTTTCTTCTTCCTCTTTTTTGGTCCCTTTTAGCTCTCCTCTTTTTCCTTTTCCTTCCTTCTCTCTCTCTTTTTTTTAGCGGGGGCGGGGAGAGGCAAAGGCCTTTTGCCCCACCCCCATCCCGATCCGCAACTTGTTGGCGGGAAAATTGCAACTGATATCCCCTTTCTTTTATTTACTTCTTTCTCAATTTTCCTTCCCTTTATTTCCTCTTTAGTGACTGGTTCCTCAGAAACTAGTGCTAAGCGAGTCACAGAGAATTCATGATTTCAACTGATGCCTGTCAGTGCATTGTAAATTTGATTTTTCTTCAAATTTCATTTAAAAATCTTTTCATATTGAGAAATATGGTGCATTGGCGTATGGGCTATGGTTGGAGCGTTGGATGCGTTGAACAGCGTTGGTGTATTTTGAGGATTTATCATATTCATATTCTGAATATTTTCAGCGAATTGGATAATATTGAAAAGGATGCAATTCAAAGTTGTACTCGATAATTCTCACTTAACATATTCTCTCTCTCTCTCTCTCTCTCTCTCTCTTCCTGTCTTGCATAAAGAAAATATGAAAATAATATTTTGCCTTGATTAAGAAAAATTGAAATTTTATCAGTATTAAACAGGGAGAAGGAAAGGGGAGGAAATTAATCAAAACAAACATTGAAGAATGCAATTCAGTGTTCTTTCGTGATTCATAAGAATGAAAGTACATTAAAAGGTGAAATAATAAATTGAAGAGCGATGATAAATCAATTCTTTGACGTTGATTGATTGAATAAAAAATAATGAAACAATATGGTCTGAAGGTCATATATCTTCGAATATTAGAAAGTTTCATTCACCATCGTGTTGTTGAACACTATTTGCAATTTAATTTTAATGCGGTGACTTGTCGGTTACGAGCAGAAGGTCATTTCAGGCTTCTATATTCTATAATACTATCAACAGATATCTGGATAGAGACATCTCGTCACATCAAGCTACGAGAAAGTATATCATCATCTTACAGAATTCTACTCGAACACCGCATCGAAATTCTTTTCACCCTTTTTTTTCTTCTTCCTCTTTTTTGGTCCCTTTTAGCTCTCCTTTTTTCATTTCCCTTCCTTCTCTCTCTTTTTTTTTAGCGGGGGCGGGGGGAGGCAACAGCCTAGGAGGCAAGACCATTTCGTACTCCCCCCCGATCTCCTTCTTCCCCCTTTTCTTTTCTTCTTCATCTTCTTTCTTTCCCTTTCTCTGCTCTTTCCCTTTCCCTTCTTTTCCTCTCTCTCTCTCTCTCTCTCTCTCTCTCTTTTGCGGAAGGGGGGGGGGGGCAAGGCCCGCTCACCCCCGCTGGATCCGCGCCTGTATCTACATTATATCTACTAACGTTAGACCCTAAAAATGGATCTAAAAGATTGATTGACCTGGTCTCAGTGACGGGTAAACTTTTTTTCTTCTCACTTACTAGGTCTATAACCATGAAAACCGTCTAATTTTACTTTAGATTTTCAAACAGTAACAGTTACGACCTAAATTAGGCCTAAGGCCAAGGGCTGTACTCTACATTTTAATAACAAATTTAACGTTAACGTTAGACTTAACTTAAACTGTTGTTTCTCTGTGATACAAGTGGGATGGGAACACTTCATTTTCCCCCTTCCGCGCGAGGCGCGGAAGCTTAGACCTTTCATAGTTTAATGAAATTATTAGAGAAAGAAAATAATTCGTTGTTCCATTCCCGACTCTTAATCTTTCTCTGAATTCAGTTTCCCCCTCCAGCGCAAAGTGCAGAAGCTTAATGTTTCATTAAATTATTAGAGAAAGAAGATGATTTGTTGTGCCGTTTTAGACTTGTCAAAAATGTTTCTTTGTCTGCCCCTTTTTTTCGTCCTATGTCCTCTTACTGCCCCTACCGCCCCTAGCTACGCATGCTTTAAAGGGAAAATGAAACAAACATGATTGTGATAGCATACAATAAGGTCAGTAGAAATGAAAGGGGAAAAAAAAGATCTATTTATACACCAACCATGAAATAATCGCAACCGGGAGCGTCATATCTTAGTTTTGTGTTATCGGGCGAGGGCCGGGGCGTAGCGACCAAGCGAGATTTTGCAATGTAGAATGCTGAAATTATGCATTCTAGAAAATCCTTTAGTCCAATATGTACGTTCTTTCCGCTACATGTATATTTCTTTCTAGCTAAATATCTAAATTTCCGGGGGGACGTGTCCCTCTATCGGGCCCAGGATCGCCGCCGCTGTCCATTATCACTACCAACATGAGTTCAAATATAAGCACAAGCGAGTTGGTATGAGCTGAATCCAAATGAAGGGCAAAATAAGAGTTGTGAAGCGGCCCTACCGTTAATTTAAAATTTGACTGTTTAGTATATAGCTTCTATTTGAAAGACATCCAAAATATTGTGCCCTTTTTAATTTTTTTCAAAAAGCAGGGGCTGTGTGTAACGTTTAACTTGAATCCGTGGCTCGAGATTTTATGCGGCCGGCCCGGCCCCCTCTATTCAATAACGTTTTCCAAGCCTTCTGGAATGACCCCAAATCTCCCGATTACAGTTTTTCCCTAATATTCGTCGTTACTGTCACTTAGCGCCATTTCCTTGTCTTTCCCCCTTTCTCACCCGACTTTTTTCTTCCCCTTCCCACCTTCCCCCTCCCCCCACCCACTCAGTGTTATCTAGGGTACGCGCATGTATGTTCCCTCTCTTAGTTTAAAAGCACCCCTTTATCTTCGGTGTGTAAAGTCAGAGCGGGCCGGATTTGTGTGTATTACGGGCCGGACTTTGTTGCGTGAAAAGTAACCCTTTATCGGAAATTTTGGGAACACAAAATCGGTCCCTCCGACCCCGGAGTGGGAGTGAGGTGGGGGGGGGGGGTATCTTCTTCTTTTTTCTTTCTCTCTCTCTTCTTTCTTTTCTCTTCTCTTTTCTTTTCTCTTCTCCTTTTTTTCTTCTCTTCTCCTTTCTTTTTTTCTCTTTTTTTTGCGCCGCCAATAGGGGGGGGGGGCCGCGGCCGTTTCGGCCACCCCTGGATCCGCCACTGTGTACCCCCCCTCCCCCCATCAGTACGCCAGCGTTCAGGGGCTCATGATATGCGCGTATCCCTAATATGAAAACCTCCATTGATATGGGTGGCATGCGGAATGTTTAGGAAAATTAATTCCTGTTAACTTTTCTTTGAATGGAATTTTATATGTGATTTAATTCAGGTTTGTTTTATTATTGTTATGTTCTTTGGGTTTAAAAATACAAACCATCTTTACTCCTTTACTGCTTTTCTTACCCCCCAACCCCACTGTTTTGGTTCGGGGTGTGGGGTGGAGAGGCGGGGGCAAGTGCCCCCCCCCCCCGTCAGCCCACTTCCGGCGCCTATGTCCTACCCTTCCCCCGCCTCCTTATTTTCATCATCATCACCATCGTCACAATAATATATCATCAGCATTATCACCACTACTATTATACCACCATTATCGTTTTCATCATCAACATCATCATCATCATCATTATCATATCAACATCATCATCATCATCAACATCATCATCATTAACATAATCTACATCATTATCTCCAATATAAATACCTGTGATTTTCGCAGAGAGGTGTAAAGAAATTGAATGCAGAGAAATATGCGGGTAGAAGTATTTATTAATCAATAGGCCCAAACAAATTCCAATACCAATCCGAGAAAAACTATATCAAAGAGAACGACATTACGATTACGTCATGTTTATATATTACACGTAAACACTATATCTCAAACAGATATACAGTACTTATATTATCATTTTTGAAAGTATAGACATTCGGAATAATGAACCCTATTTCACTTTTGGAATAAACGAAACTTCGGAATAACGCAACAAAATGTATGAAACCCTATTTCATTTTTTCGGAATTATGACCCCCTGGTATGGGAAATTTGGGTTTAGGAATAACCATAATTATGATGATGAACCTACGGATTATCATGAGCATTTGGAAAATTTAACTTTCGGAAAAACGAACGAATGAATGAATTTGTTACCATTTCTGAAAAGAATATATTTACAGGGTATAACGAAACTACATGTATATGGTAATGGGACACCACGAAACGGCTGAAATGGACAATGCCGGAAAATATGGTTCCCTGATCATGCTGATTATGATACGTCATATTACTGGGATAATAATTAAATAATATTGACTGCCTTCAGGGCAATACGACATAATCGCCAGAACCGAAGGTGAGGGTGATATACAACTGTATGGATATGAGAAGCCGTATTGCCCTGAATTAAGCAGTTAATATATGCGCAATGAAAGTTACAAATACCTGGATGTTGGCTCTACATTATTGCCCGCTAGTTTAACACGCATTTTGCCGTTGACTTTTGTGATCGGGCAAAAGTATTTGTTCATTGGTTAACTGTGTATTATTATTTAATATTATTTAATAATATTTCTTTCGCCCGTAGTTTTGTTGGCTTATCAATAAAAACTTGAAAATTGCCTTGCTCAGATGTCTGACACGGTTAATAATATGATTTTTTTTTAACACTAGTTAAAAAGCAAAGTAATGTATTTTATATCATAATAGATAAAGATAGCAAACTGCTTTATGATTATATGCCTTAGAAATGGTTTATAATATGATGTATTTGAAAACTACTTAAAAAGCAAAACACTGTTTTTTATCTCATAATAAATTAAGATAGCAAACTACTTCATGATTATACGCCTTGGAAATGTTTTATAATATGATGTATTTCAAAACTAGTTAAAAAGCAAAGCACTGTATTTTATCTCCTAATAAATTAAGATAGAAAACTACTATGATTATACACCTTGGAAATGTGAAGAAAAAAAAAACGAGTGCTTCGCAGTTGTATTTATTTTGTATTCTTTAGCTAATCTTATCATATGTGATGAAAGAAATGAAATGAAATGGCATAAAATCATTAAAATCTTGGTTGGAGTCGTTTGCCGACCAGCTCAAAACGGAATGAGATCAGTGTGGTCTTTGACGACCACCACGCCCACTGCGATATGATTGGTTTTCTTGGCTGTCGTTTGGGTTATCGGTGCCTTCATTATTATCATTCCTTCTGGGTTTCTAAATAGAAATCAGGATTTCAGTACGATGAGGCTGAGGGTCCGATGGAAAGTCATAAACTGTAAGAAAAATACAATAAATAAATAAGTACATCAAATTACCCGTACGTTTAATTTTTCTTAACTAAGGGTATACGTAGCCTCATCAGCTTCACGCTTGTGCATCCTGATGGCCCTGCAATTTGTTATTGTTGTTTGCTTGTTTGTTTGTTTTACCGGACTGCTAAAAAGCCATGTGTATGTTTGAAGGAAGCAAGGAGGGGACCGAAGGCTTTAGGTCCTCTCCGAGGGACTTCTTGTCAGCTACACATTCACACCGAGGTGGAGAGTAGCACATGTGGATTAGTGTCTGGCCAAAGGACGTTAGTGCCGGCACGCTGAGATTTGAACCCTCAACCCTTGGATATAAATTGAGTGAATGAACCACTATACCACGACAACTCCATGATGTGATGATGATGACGATGACAATAATAATGATACTAATCATAATGATAACACTAATAATAATAATAATAATAATAATAATAATAATAATAATGACAGTAATAATAATAATGATTATAATAATAACAATAATAATAATAATAATAATAATAATAATAATAATAATAATAATAATAATAATAATAATAATAATAATAATAATAATAATAATAATAATAATAATAATAAATGCTACTACTACTAAAATAAATAATAGTAATCATCATCACCATCACCATCAACAATAACAAACAATAAAGAAAATAATAATAGTATTGGTGAATGTTGTCCTGAGAGGACGGTTATCGGGAAAAATTTCCTCAGTGGATGATTGCCACATGTACTACATAATTACTCACTTGCAATATAATAAAAGGTTCCATAGTATAAAATGCCCTGCTCGTCGAGGTATTCACGAAGCTGTTCGTATTGCTCCACCGCATTGTGATTGGGCCCAAGAAAGGTGATGCCGTAGAGCTCAAAAGCATCGAAGTGCAGTAGCTGAATCCCAGAGTCCTTTAGAAAAAATGAAATCCACGATATCGATTAATTCTACTGAACAAAATGACTTAAGATCAAGTCATTTTGTACTTCAATCTTTCAAAGAGATTAATAGATTTGAAACATTTCCCGTTGATTATCATGTTTTCAAACAGAAGTTGTAGCTTTTTTTTGGGGGGGGGGGAAGGGGGGTTTCAAACGTTCCCCCGATTGGTTCAGCCTTATTCGAGATTATTTAAGTAACATTTGGGCCGTCACTGCCTTTCAACAAGATGATAGTGAGAAAGAAAGAAATAACTAGTCCTTAGATCCTCAAAACTGCCTATGTAAAGGATAGCTTCATTAGAAAGTAAGGATGCCAGCAACTATAGCGGACCAGGCAGGTATGGCAGGCGGAACGTGCCATATCAATTACAGCTATAAGAAATCCATCCGTCTGATTGGTCGGAATTGGAGACGTGAAAAATGTCAATACCGGTTTAGTCCAAGAGTGAGATCCCTCAAAACTCCGGTTACCATTAAAATAGCAAAATTTTGCTGCGATACCCATTAATTTGCGTGTTAAAATGTTCCTTGTGCGAGCGCGGACACCATACAGTGCTTTTTGTCTGCGATTCCCAATGATTGTAATTTCAGTCATTTTTAAAGCAAAGATTACAGACAGTGTCTCAGATTTTCAGTGATGTTTTAACCAATCTCTACTCAATAAATGGATAAGGTAAGAATTTATGATAGATTTTTGTTTCAATTCGGCATATAAAAGATATATCGACTGCTTTAATATTCGAGGTCTGGCTGCTTTATATGCTGTCGGGAACTAGTACGTCCTGCCATGATCCCTCGGCGGCCGGCGCAATTTTTTTGTGAAATTGGGGCGTTTCCAATACTGGTCTTTACCTTTAAAATAAAAGGACTTGAAAATGTCTGTTGAATCGAATTAAGCGAGCGCACTCGTTTAATTAAATAGTCTGATTTTCAGACCCTTGTACCCAATGGTCGTACGTTTTGTGCTGCGCACAGATTCAATCAGTTTAATTTTGGCTATTACAAGAAGTGTGTAATGGATGTAGACAAATGCTCATGTAGGCTACTGTATGTTATCACCACAGAAAAAAAAGAAGTCAGTCAGTCAGTCACTCAACTAGTGTCTGACAGTAAAGTGTAGAAAGTAAACGAGTTTCCTTGCATAATTTGAATACTAGGACACTGCTAACGTTTAAATATTACCGATAGGATATACGTATTATTATGTATATTATATTCATAATTCCTGCGAAGTTCTACATAATTTGATGTTGGCTGAAAAAGGGATACACTACCTGGGCTTTCAGTTTTGTACCTGTGATGGGATTGGGGCGGTTTCTTGCGAAGCTACAGGGATGAAGTGGAAAAGTTCGTAGATTTGGTCACAGCACGGGAAAGATCCTGATTGGCCGGTACACGAGGAATTTGGCCCGGGTATGTTTTCCGCGACTTTCAAAATGATTGGTGTTGACTCATTTATGTTGTTGTCTAGCAAAACAATTCGACATGAAAGAAATGTTGATAAAATTACGAAGCAGGCCTAATACAATATTTATCTTTACAAGTGCCATAGTAAACATTCCTCCTACATTGGCTTGAAACAATTCATCAAGATTACATAAAGAAACGGAATATTACATTGCCAAAAAGGAATGTAAATTGCCGTTTCATTTTAGGAAGCGGAAGTTCAAAATCTAATCTGCCATCTTCACTTTTATCCCATGTCAAATGACTGATTTAAAATGATATCCATGCTAATATTTTAAAGGAAGAGGGGGAGTCATTTGTTCTTGTTTGTTTTATTTAAAAAAGATGTAGTAGGCATAGTAAGATATCTGTGAAAGGTCCTCATACCATTTTCTTCCCTCGGCTTGTCCCCCTCCCCGCCCCTCCTCCCATCCATATATTTTCTCTTACTTTCTCTTTAAAAAGGCTTTTATATTCAAATAGATAAGGAAATAGGCGACTGGATTGCTATTTTCTATTTTGGATAATGCTTACTATATATTATTCTTAATAATTAGAGGTACATTGTACACACAATATACGAATACATAAATTATGGCAATATTCTTCCAAAGCTAACGTAAAGAAAAGCAAGACGTAGGAAATCAAAAAAAAAAAAAATATACTAAATGTATAATTCGAATAGATGAAATTCATCAAGAAATAATCATCAAAAAATGATGTAGAAGATAATTTTGATTTTATCAATTTATTGCCTGGTTATGATTATTAATTACTTGTTAAATCCGATTAGGGTACGTCCTTTTTAGGAGTAGAATGCATTATGCTAGTACACATAAACTTAATATTTGTTTGTTTTTGTTTTACAGCAGCTAACCAATGTTGTCCATTTATTATCAAATACCCGTTTAAACTTATTGTTTTAAACATAGGTTTAATATTGTAATGAACGATAATATCTTAAAATGGCTTTGAAATAATTGATCAACGATAAGCTAGACTTACGTTTGATAGAAAGCGTGTAGTATTTGGCGTATAAGATAATAAAATTAGATCGAATTCATTCACTTCCATAAAATCCAAACAAAAAGCTAACCTTATTTAAAGTAATTTTATCATCTAAAATCAAATGTTGGATAAACCTTCTTCTAAATTTGGCAATCTCAATATAAGTGTTCTATGCTTTCTTCGGAATTATAACAAAATGTACAAAAGTCTGATTCTCAAAGCTTACCTACAAGGTAGGCATCGAGGTCACCTATGACTAAACCTATTGCTTCAGTTCGGTCGCAGGTTGGAGCGACCTTATGCACCCATACACTTGGTTCTACCCGTCTCTTCCACATATCTGAACCAATTTCTTCTAATGTAGTATAGACGGGGCACTCGTAGACTGCAGATAGATAATTAAATAAATTGATAGATAGGTAAATAGATGGAAAAACAAAAAACAAACATGGATCAATAAATCAATAAATGCACAACTAGATAAATAAATGAATACATAAATAAATACTTTCATACATAGTCTACTAAATGCACAAATACATATATACAAATAAATTAATATATCTATTGAAAGGCTCACTTGCACATTGGGGAATTCCATCAGGAGGCTGTGGGGTCGTGGTCGGGGTCGTGGCCGGGACTGCGGTAATCGACATCGCGATGAAAGCGAGGAGACAAACTGCCAACATGATTAACGATTCTGTGTGAAGAAAACAAATATTGAAAAATCTTCTCAAACACGATGGCAAAGATTTCCGAAAAAAACAATTTAAGTAGATAAAGCAACTTTAATAACTAAACAAACGTGCTAAGGGTGGAAATTGAACTAATTCTTATTTTTTAAGCAAATAAGGTGGACGATGACTCGTTGATGCCAAGAAAACATCACTAACGGGTGTTCAAAAAAGCTACAAAAATCGGATCGCAGCTTTGCGGCTCGTAAAAGATGCTCTGCATCGTAATTGGGTCAACCTTCCCCCCCCCCCCTTGGCAAAAAGCTAGATCCGCCCCAGCTTTTTTGTAATATTTGTATGCAAGAAATTGCCACTCCCGGTGGTAACATTTAGGGCGGTTTGCAAACACTAAAAAGCCTACATGTATATACAGGCTAAAGCAGCGTTTTTCAACTTTAAAAAAAAAATTTGTATTATTTTATTTTATTTTATTGAAATATATTTATTAAGGATAACAAGAATGAGATACAAATTGTCGATACAAAATCTGTTTTACATTATGGTCCTGAACACGATAAAAATGTAATACACGGAAATATATATAATGAATATCACCAAAGCTCACAAGCAAAGGTAAGAACAGTATAAAACTAACATATAAGCATAATACGCATTAAAAGTAGTTAAAAGCACACACAAAAAAAAAAAGAAACGACGATGTAATAATTGAAATTAACAGCGGAAAAAACATCAAATCACTTTAATAAAAGGCATTAAAATATTACCCCCCCCAAAATAGAAGAGGAGAAAAGATATAAGTAAACTGGTAAAAAAGTAAAGGAGGAAAAAGGGAAAGAAAGAAAGAGGGGAGAGGGAAATGGAGAGAGAGACAAAGAGAGAGAGAGAGAGAGAAATAAGCCATCATGATGTCAAAGCAGTAAATGAATCGGCATTGTATCACGCAGGTTTACAAAAATTGTCCTTGTACATACGTTTAAAAACATCGATATATTTAGCATTTTGAAAAGCAGAAGGTAAACTAATCCAGGTTTTACGACCAGCGTATATAAAACAATTCTTAAAACATTAAAGATTAGGCTTGGGTAAAACAACATTCAGCGTATTGGACGATAGACCTTATCCGTAATACTTCACAATCCTTCCATTTTATGACGTATTTTAGACTCATGCATGCTACACTCAGCCATTGTCATGTTAGTTATAGATTGCCATAATGCCAGATCTGGAACAGAATATGGTAAGAAATTTGTGAAATTTAACTCTGGATTTCCTCGTCCAACACAGTTACTACGAACGATGTCCCACAGTCCCACAGGTATCGCGTGTACGGCGCGGTGGTGACAAGGCCCGAATTCCAGGTTTGTAAATAACAAAAGGAGGTTTGGCGAAACAAATGGAGGTTCGAGCTCAAACCTTGGTCTGAGCTCAAACCTTGCTTTGTGAATTCGGGTAGGTCCGGTCTACAGTTGTGTTTGTGCGGAGCACGTTGTGATTAGTCTGCTTATCCATATTGCTCCGATTGTCACTGCAGCACAAACATAGCTCGTTCGACGTCACTACCAAACTAGCCAATCAGCTGTCAATGACGTCATATTAAAATGCGGCGGCAAATATATTTTGTGAAATTATCGAGAAATTGACTATTTTTAATTGAAAACTAGTTTTATTTTTGGATGGAAAAGCAGCCATTGTTATCTTGACATTCATTGAAGTAATCAGAATAGGGTAAGTTACTTCTCAGATGATTCAAGATGTCTATTTTGTAGAGAATTGTGAGGATTTTTTAGAAGCCATTACTGAAGGAGTTCAAAACAAACTTGGAGAGATTTTAGATAGATTAAACCAATATGAAACTCGTCTTACTAACTTCGAGTCAAAGCCAAATCAGTCTGACAGGTTGATCCTGGAGGTGCAGTCTGAGTTGAATAGTAAATGGAATAATCTATCTTCTATGACAGAAAAGATGGAATCAGGCATGATCTTCAGAATATGTCTGATTCACACATCCGGAAAATCACGGCACTAGAGAAACAACTTGAGAAAAAAGAAGACGCTTGGAGTATGAGACCAACGAGTTAGAACAGTACTCAAGAAGATCATGTGTTCGTATTTTTGGAGTCAAAGAAGAGAAGAATGAAAATACAGATGATATTATTATCTCGGTAGCAAAGAAAATGAATGTGGACCTGCGTCTTGAGCAGATAGACAGATCTCATCGTGTAGGTAGGCTTCCCCAGGACAAAACAAGAAGTCGTGGCATCATTGCTAAATTGTACTCGTATCGCATAAGGCAGATGCTCCTCAAACATCGAACTTCGCTGAAAGGAACAAGGATTGCTATCTATGAGGACCTTACTCCTAGGAATTTTGACCTGCTACATGAAGCAAATTCCTGTGAGAAAGTACAAGCTGCTTGGTCTTCTGATGGCAAAGTATTTGTAGTGTCATCCAAGCGAAATGGTAATACAACTAAACAGATGATACGAAGCAAAGCTGATCTTCTGAGATTATAAATATGGTGGCGACTCAATGTAATGAAATTCTTGGGAATGTGCATATTGCCTTACGGCATGAATGTGATGTTGGCCTGTTGACTTCTTCAGTCAGGATCATTCTCATTCTCATTCTTATTTACCTCTTTATGCAGGAACTCCACTGTGCACTGTATATATCGTCACCGTTTTCACGAAGTGGCCTCAGTGGCCAAAATCGTTGAAATTTTTAATTTCGAGTTTTGACCGTTTTTGAGCAATGTATATAAATGTCTACAACTTCAGTAATTTTCAAAGTCTAATCTTGCTTAATTACGTCATACGTGACGTCACGAAACGTATCACGAGCGGTACAACTAGCAAACACCGTTTTCACGAAGTGGCCTCTTACGCGCAAATGTAGTCTGCTATTGATAATCGTACACGAACCGGCTCCGCGAAGACTTTGTCACAGATACCGGTGCTTCTGGTGGAATTGTTAGAGGAATCTGACAGCCCTAGGTAATTATTTTCACTTATTTTAAAACAATGTTATGCATCGTTCAATAATATCGTCTGTAGCAGTATAAACAAACTCATATTCTAAACGGATATATCAAGTTACGAAATGGCGAGATAGGTCATTACAGTCCCACGCACTGTTTTCTGCGTGAGTTGTATTGTCGGTCTACTAGTATGCAGATCTAGTACTAGTAGTACGTAGTACTCGCCTACTACTACTAGTACTATCAACAGAGTGCTACTAAGTATTAAGTAACACAGTATCTTAGATAAGCTTGAACATGTATAAGTGCAGGAGCAGTTACATGCAATAACAACAATGTCACGAGTCACAAGGCGAATTCGCTGAAGAGTGAAGCCCATTAATAATAATTTTACATTAACTATGTTAACTGATTAAGCAGTACTAGCCCAAGCCTCCAAGGCAAGGCCCAATTAGCCAAGGGCACATTTTGGTTAAAATTCAATGTCAATGTTGATATGACAATGCCAAATCATAAAATGGCAATTGCGACGTAGGAGTTGAGTCTAGGCTCGAGCGCGAGCCTAGAGTCTAGATCTACTACGTTAGTACTTACGTACTCCTAGTACTAGATTTAAATGTTACATGACCCCCTCGTAAGCTCTTTCCATGTTCATGTTATAAATACGAGACTGAGACTTGAATAGTAAAGCCAGGTATGCTTGAATAAATAAACAATTTTGTGCTTGCTAATAATTTAAAGGGAAATCCAACCATGAGAATTGAGATGAAGTGGCTTAATTTCAGCAAATGCAGAAAAATGAAGCAAATACATTTCATGTTTCTTCCCGGTTTTACCAGTAGAATAGCCGGCTGAGAGGACCATCACTAGCACTCCCAGGCCCAGTGGCTGATGTCTAAGTGCTGACGTGGAGAGCTTTTAGCATGTTGTTGAGGTACTAATGGATGGGGGGGGGGGGGTCAACCTAGCATAGGCTGGAGCGGCTTCTTATACACTCGGCTTTATGCTCATAAACGCATGCCTGCTCTTAATTAATTTGCTTTAAAGACAAAGATAAAGCTGATGGTATGGGAAGACGTCCACTACAAATTCCTCCCTCTTTATTGTGCATGATAATTTCATTTTGCCACCAAAGTTGTGGTTGAGCTACTTAAGGTGTACCTTTTGCCTTGGACTTAGAGGATGACAGGCTTTTTGTTTTGTTGGGGGGGGGGGGGGTTTGCTTATAATAATAGTACTACCGTAGATGCTTCTGGTATAGCGCACATGTCCGTCACGTTGTGGGGGGGGGGGGGGGGAGTTGGCACTAATTTGGGTTGTTTCATCCCATGTTTGCAAGACTGAGACTTAATTATCCAAGGTCTTCTTAATTGCTTTAGATAATGATGTGCTTGCTAATAAGTTAAAGGGATATCCAACCGTGAGATGAAGTGGCTTGTTTGAACAAATGCAGAAAAATTAAACAAATACTTTTCATATTTTTTCATAGTTTACCGGTAGAATAGACAGCTGGGATACGCAAGAGATGAGGGACCACTAGCACCCCCAGTGGTTGATGTCCATGTAGGAGTTTGTGCAGCTGATGTGGAGAGCTTTTAGCAAATTGACAAGGTATGTGTGGTAATGAAATTAGCTCCAAAAGAAAAGTTATAGATTGGGAGTTGGGCTGGTGAGGGGGAGGGGTCAATCTTTAGCAAACAAATGAACTATTTTCATTTACATAACAATGATCCATGGACAAAACTATGCTGGGAAGTAATTTTCTAATGTGCACAAAGTGGTGGGGGTGCTAGGAGGGCCCTCCAAAGATGACGGGTTCCCAAACACTCAATTTTTTTCATAAACGCATGACTGATCTTGCTTTGAAAGGTTTTGGGCAGTTGATGGTATTGTAAGGCATCAAACACAAGTTCCTCGCTCTTTAATGTGCGTGACAGACATTCATTTTGCCAACATGTCATGTTTGAGCTACTTATGGTGTATCAACTTACAAGATGACAGGCTTCATCTTATATTTTGTATTTTTCTTATTGTCTTTTTTTCATAGGGGGAAGGGGGTGAAGAAGGAAAGTTACACTAATTTGTGTTGTTTCATCACAGAAAAAATAAAATAATATGCATTAACCTGATGCCTGTAATTTTTTGAAGAGATGCGATTTTAAAATCATATCATCCCAGTATAGCTTCCTGTACGAGCTGTGTTGGGGGTTTTCTGCATCCATCATGAGTTATCAAATATATTCTCCTTTTAACCCAGCATCTTCACCCTCTGCCCTTGAACTGATTGCTTTTCCAATACCACAGTTTGGAGGTCAGACCAAACGACTGACAGACCGACCGACTGAATAGCTAAGTCCCCTCAGTCATCAAAGGTAAGTTTTAACCTAATTTGTTACATTTTATATTGTTTATATATGAAATATTTTATAATTTTGACTGGCTTTAATGGGAATATGAAACTATATTGCCCAAATATAATCATATTGGCCGGGTGGAAGACGAGGGCAATATGGTTATGTTGAGGGCAATATTGTCTCATATCAACCAAAATGTGAGCCAGTCAATGTTATTATTATCAATTATCCTCTTCTTATATTTCAAGTATCACTTATACATGTATCATGTACAAGTACCCAGATGTGAAACGTATGGTAATATGCTCTTATATTACCCGTTGCTACATCACGCGTGTCTTTATGCGATAATTGCACCATAAATAATAATGAATGATATTATACGCTTGACTAACTTTGAATATTGATCCTTATTGAGTGGTCTTTCTGAAAGTTGATATAATAAAGTTTCTTTCAATCTGGCAGACAAGTACATGCAAGTGCATTCATTGTTACTTACTGGGTTTATACTTTATAACATTCATCACAAATTTGCTGATAACCTGCAGATTTTATATCTTCTTTAGATATGAACATATCAATTCAATGATTGACAACAAACCCAGTAATACATATGGAACCCGATCATATCATCTTCAGTGGTTGATAAATACTGTATAGATGTCCGCTACATTTTTTATTGAAATGGAATACAATAGTACCATACAGACTATGGAGTATAAGTTAATGGAGTATGCTGTCACAATTGTTTAAACAATATACCAATCCTCCCAACCTAAAAGTGTTGAACACAGGAAAGCCATTCATATTTTTAAATAGGAGTTATACCACTCTGATTTCCTACCAGGAATTTAGTGCCACAATGTCACAAATTGCATTCTAAGTGAATAAATGGTGCAACAGTATTTATAAAACAATTGCAAATCTGCTTTTCTACTCGGTGCATGCTTTGCTTTTTTTCTGTTAAAAGTAGACCTTAAATTCATATTCTGATTTTCATTTATAGTTACTGTATATTTCAAAATATCAATTTAGGACAGATTAAAACCACTTTTTATTTAATACCCGTTTCTAGGTTTCATTCCTGTTTTATGAAATAAAATTACTATGTCCTCTCTACTTATCATTGAACAGAGTTATTGATAACTTGATTGTAACAATCTTTTGTCAATTACCTCTTAGGATGGACAAAAATACAGAAGTTATTGTTAGGTGGGATCGTGATGGAGAGATCAATTGTGGCAAGAAACGAGATCTTCGATGTAACGGAAGGCTTAGGGTGGGTTCAAGAGTCACTATGAGCTAGATGGATGTGGACTGGATGGGGACTGCAACGCTGACAGGAGACTCTGACTCCGAATGTGCCTCCATTTAGAGGTTTTGTGGTCTAGTGGATAAGTCGTTGGACTGTGGATCACAGGATCCATGGTTTAAGTCCCGCCACAGCAGTAATGTCTTTTGGCAAGATATTAATCTAAATTTGCCACTCTGCTGTGAGCACCGAAAGCGGCTACCTAGCAGAGCCAGGGTAATAGTTGGAGCGCCTTGAGCATATTGTTATTATTATTTTGACAGTGACAACCTCCCTCCTTCCTCACTAAGAACAGCACAGACTAAGGTCATCCATCATATGAAAGTTGCATGTAAGAAGTTTTAATCCCATAAACTTACAATGTTGTATGTTTTTAGAAGGATTTGGCATGTAGGACTAATATTAATTGCTAATAGTTTATATTTCAAAGGGCAATCCAACCTCTGTAACAAGTTGATTTATGTTAAAGCAGAACAAAATAAGTGTAATAGACTGGTGAAAGTTTGAAAGAAATCAGACATAGAATAAGAAATAATGTTTGAAAAGTTAGATTACAACATCTATGTAAATCTCAGATCTGCAATTATATGAGGCAACAGGGACGTATGCAGCTGACAACTTTGTATGTCATACACAAAAAATATAAATAATTAATGATTTTCTTTTAAGCTCCTCTTCCATTGTGGCAGTACTCAAACTATATTGTAACCCTCCCTCCCCCTAATCAGTGGCCTTGTGAATTTGCATTTCAGAATTTTCCAAGACCACCGGTAACCCCCTTCTTTATAGAGCTACCATGTTGTATTTTTTGCCATGAGTGTGGGCTACAGTTAAATAAGTTACAATTTTGATATTCAAACATGATTCATTACACCAGAGTGTTGGCTCAGTCAGTAGAGCGTCCGCCTCACAACCGGGAGGTCGTGGGTTCGAATCCCGGCCGCGTCATACCAAAAGACGTTAAAAGATGGGAGTTGTTGCTACCTTGTTTGGCGTTCAACAATAAGGGATAGAGCAACGCAGATCTGGCGCTGCTCAGTGGCTGCCGGGCTCACGATCAATTGGGCAAAAAGAATTTCTGTTTCGGTTTAATAAAATTTTGAGTGAACTATTAGGCTATTATATTATTATTATTATTATTATGATTTATCAATTTTTAATGATTGTACATGTAATTGTGAAATGAACTGTACAAAAACGATTCCAGTTACTGTATATTGCAAAGAAATAAATGCAGTCATAATCAAGACGAAAGTATTAATCTTAAGATTTGATTGCTTTGTGCTATTCAATGTTTATTCTTATTTAGTTAGATTTGTTTATAGGAGAAATGTGTCTGAGAGAGTAATGTACTAAAATGATGACTTATGTGACAACAAAGAGGGGTAATAAACGACAAAAAGAGAGATAAAGAGAGAGAAAGAAAGAGAAGGAGGGGGATGTTCTTGTTTGCATGAGAGAGCTAGAGAGGAGAGAGAGCTAGAGAGGAGAGAGAGAGAGAGAGAGAGAGAAAGAAAGAATTGAGAAGAAGTTGTATATAGTGCTTGGTGTGCCCCCCCCAAAAAAAAAGTATACAAATATGCTATTGATCATTGAAGAAAAAAATTCAATTAAACTTAAATCACATATGAAGCAGGACAGTATAAACAATTTCCATAACAGGCATTCAGAGTCACTAACAAATTATTGCATTTCCTGCATTATGTGAAGGATTCAAGATGAATTTCTGGATGGGGCAGAGTGATGCGAGTCTAACATTGAATATAGTGCTGTGATTTCGAGGAAACAGAATCAGCTAGGTATGACAAATATAGTTTTATGGGTGGGGGGGGGGGGGGTACGCAAATGGGCATTGCTTTGCACAGCGCGCACGTCAACTGGGACGGTTCGTAAAAACGAAATTTCACATAACCAACAGGGGAAACGGGGCCGCGTAAGCTGCGGGGCCACTACGTGAAGACGAGCCTAAGCGTGGATGTCACGTTTTTCGTTTTCACGATCCGTCCTCTGGCTGTCCTCTGTGATTGAGGTCTAATTATTGTTTAAATAAACATTATTTCCACGTAAAACTTATATCAGTTCATTCTGTAGATAGTGTACTATCAAGATATCCAAAAAAATGAATACCATCACATACTTTTTCCCCGTGAAAACAGCGATTGTAAAAAAGTGAAACTTTAAACGCGTTTATCTCAAAATTTGTTTCTGTACGCTAAAACGCTCTTGGGACACTTCGTGAAAACGGTGACGATATGTATTAGCATGCATCGATGTCTACATTATTAACCATAAAACTCCATGTGTTTATGAAGTTTTTAATATGTATGATAAATTCCTCGGGATCCACATATTCGTATTCGTATTTTATATTCTGACTTTAAATGTGCTTTATACAGGTTGTATGTTCAATGACAGTATAACTGTAACTTATCTGTTCCAGATGGCTTTCGCCATTCCACTTACCCATTTTTTCTTCTTTAGTAACTCAGTTGTAACTATATGTAGATTAAGAAAGTACAGTTGTAGTAATTTTTAAAAACTGTTCAAAATATTTATCTAATCTTTTACATAGATTTAACACAGATCAACAGGTTGTAACTTTCACTGTTTTTAATTCTATTTCCTTCAGAAGATAGTTTGAGGCATATTTACAAAAAGAGGTGACTTGAATCACATGTACTTGTATTTATTATTACATATTGCTATATTCATAATATTTTTTTATGAGTGACACATTTATGACTGCTAAATCAGAATATTATGAGTTGAAAAATTTGCCTGAGTGCAAGTCTTCATTTTTTTTCATTATTTCATGCTAATGTAAGAAGTTTTTCAGTAATAGGAATTACAGAAATATGGATAAAAGAAAATGAGAAACTTCTGCCAATCCACGAATTGGATGGACATAATTTTGTCAGTCAAGGTAGAAGTGATCGCTCAGGTGGTGGAGTTGGAATATTTGTAAATGAATCATTGAAATATAAAATACGTGAAGACTTAAAATTATTTGTGAGTGAAGTAGAAAGTATGTTTGTTGAGCTTTTTTTTCAACAGGAAGAGTGTCATAGTTGGCGTAGTTTACAGACCACCAGGTCAGACAATTCTTGCATTCAAGGAATCTTTTGAACCAATCCTCTTTAAAGTTATTGGTGATCACAAACCTTGCTATATAATGGGAGATTTCAATATAAATAATTTTGTTGAAGAAGAGATGGAGCCTAATGATTTTGTAAATTTTATGAATTCCTATTCTTTTTCTCCTGTAATATCTAAGCCAACTCGAATCACTATAGAAACCTCAACTTTGTTGGATAATATTTTTGTTAACAGCACATGTGATGATTATTTGTCTGGAATTATTACATACCCTGTAAGTGACCACATGCCTATATTTTGTTTTTCTAATCTAATTGTGAATTCAAACCAAAATGTAAGGTCTGTTCGAAATGTGAGGCATATTAACGAAGAAAATATAATATTATTCTGTACTGAATTGAGTAAGGTGAACTGGGAATTCATTTTGAAAAATTCAACTACTGATGTTAACCAGTTATACAAATCATTTTTTGAGGTTGTTGGCTCTACTTATGATCATTGCTTTCTAAAACAACAACCCAAAGATAATCGAAAAGAAAAACGTAACACATGGTATGATCATTCTTTAAAAAAGCTTTGTCGTAAGAAAAATGCTTTGTATCACAAATTTATAAAAAAATCCCACCCATTACAGAAAAGATGTTTACAAGAAACAAAGGAATATTGTAAATAATGCGATAAGAAGTGCAAAACGTGACTATTATCAAAAGAAATGTTATGGTAAAAGAAATGATTTGAAAGGAACATGGCGTGTTATAAACAATATTTTAATAGAACAAAAGAAAATTGACTGTCCAACTCTTTTAAAAGATGGACAAAATATTGAGGAACCTTCAGAAGTGTTGCGAGTTTTTAATGAATATTTTGTTTCTGTTGGTGAGAATGTTGCAAACAATATGCCTAATACTTTAACAGACCCTATTAAATATTTTTGTGGTGATTATCCACACTCCTTATTTTTCACATGTACAAAGGAATCTGAGGTAATCAATACAGTGTTAAGTTTAAAAGAAGGCAAAAGCCCAGGTTACGATTATTTGATTTAATTTGATTTGATTTATTTATTTCTGTTTGATTTTCTTTTTCTTTTGATATAGACACCAAAGTTTAAAAAAAATGTATACACATTGTTGCTCCAGTGTTAAATCATATTTTCAATACCTCTATAGAAACAGGATGCTTTCCAGATGCTTTAAAAGTTGCTAAAGTTTTGCCAATATTTAAAAAGGGAGATAAATCTTTGTGTACAAACTATCGACTTGTGTCCCTGCTTTCGATCTTTGATAAACTTTTTGAAAAATTGATATATGCAAAACTTATTTCTTACATATGTAAAAACAATATTTTATACAATAGACAATTTGGTTTCCGTTCTGGACATTCTACATCTATGGCCCAACTTGAATATATCGATCAACTTGATACAGCTTTTGAAAATAAGAATATTGGACTAGGAATATTTTTGGACCTATCGAAGGCATTCGACTTAATCAATCATGATATTTTGTTACGGAAGTTGAAATTTGTATGGTATTAGAGGAATTTCTTTAGAATTGATACATAGCTATTTATTTAACAGAAAGCAATTTGTTTATATAGATGGTGTTAACTCCACATTATTGACACTCGCTGGAGGTATTCCGCAAGGGTCAATTTTAGGGCCATTAATTTTTCTATTATATGTTAATGACATTCAATACGTAAGCCCAAACCTTTGCCCAATCATATTTGCAGATGACACAAACCTCTTTGTGTCTCGTAAAAACATCAATGAAATATCAACCATAATTACTTCAGAAATACCAAAAATTGAGTTGTGGTTTTTGGCTAACAAATTACTTATAAATTCCAAAAAAACTAATTATATGATATTCAAGCAGAAAAAACAAAAAACTTTCAGGTCAAATCTGTGACATTAAAATTAATATCTATAATATATTACAAGTTTCTAATACTGTATTTCTTGGAGTGACACTTGATGAAAATCTTACTTGGGCTTCACATATTAATAATACCCGGCGGAAGATTTCATGTGCAATAGGTGTATTATAAAAAATACGACACTTTATTCCTCTATATATTTTGATTAATATCTACAATGCAATCATTCTTCCTCATTTGTCCTATTGTACTTTGATATGGGGACATTGTGCAAAAACTTTAATGAATCAAGTTTATGTTTTACAGAAAAGAGCACTACGTGCAATTACAAATTCTCACCCCAGAACCCCATCTTAACCGCTTTTTAGGAAATTAAATGTACTTACCATATTTCAAATACATGAATTGCAAGTTGGATCATTTATGTATATGTACAATAAGAATATGTTACCTTCTATTTTCGATAATATGTTCAAAATAACAAAGGATATTCATCCACATTACACAAGACATGCTAATGATTTATACATTCCATTGTTAAAATACCATACTTCACGTAGATCAGATAAATATTCCGGAGTAATTAGTTGGAGTGCAATACCTACCCATATAAAAATGTGCCCATCTGTTGCCTCATTTAAACGTAAATACAAGAACTATTTAATGAAGGAATTCCTATAGTATGTTTAATTTAATTAGCCTATACTCATTTGTTTATTTATTTACTACCCATTTTCTTTTCTCTGTACTTTGTATTATTATCTGACGACACTGGAGCCCAGCTTTTGAAAGGCCAATGGACTCTGCTGGCTCCTCCATATTCTTTGTATTATTTATATTTATATATTTGCTTATATGTATAATGTATTGTTATATGTATTTTTATACGAAAAATGGAAATAAAATGAACTTGAACTTTAACTTGAACTAGAAAACCATTTCAGTTCAGTATTTAAAATACCATACTTATTCAATTTGGACAACAAAAGTTCATGGTCAATACAATCAAATTTTTTTGAAATATTAAGAAAACGTGCACCAACTTTTTCCTTATATCATTAAAAGATTCGTACCAATCATCAATGACTCTATGTAAACATGTATTAGTTGAATGATTTGGCAAAAAATATATTGGTCAACACTAATAAGATGATTAGTCTGCAAGTAAGATAAGAATTGAAACTGAACTTCCTTTTCAAGCAGTTTAGCAATATGACATACGACTGAGATGGGTCTATGATTTGAAATATTATTCTTATCACCTTTACCTTTCTAAACAGGCGTAGTTCTGGCCAGTTTCCAATAATTAGGTAAAAATCCACAATTTAAACTTTCATTAAAAGGACAGTTAAGAGAAATATTAATATAAGGAGCTGAAATTTGAAGTAATTTTCTATCAAATTCTATGATATCAAGGCTACTCTCTCTCGACAATAGAGAGAGATTATGTTTAGTTTTCCCAGGACTGATTGATTTCAAGACGAAGTATGTATACTTTTAGGATGGTTCCATGATAGATCATGATTACTGAAAGCTTCTGATTTTTTTTTACCAATATTTACAAAATAATCGTTCAATTTATTACTGTCTAAATCAGATGGTAAAACATAATCCGCATGGCACTTTTTCAAAAAAATGAAACAGTTTGCGTCACCCCAATCCTAAATAATTTACAGAAGATTCAGTTAGGATCACTCTAACACGCGTCAAGTACCATCTACACTATGGCAAATTTTTTCTTCTAAGTTTTGCGAGCGACCGGAGCAAGCGAGCAAAAAATTATGATACTTTTGTTATGATAACAAAATTTACCTTATGATTAACACACATGATACAATATAAAATTAAGAGCGCGAGCATCTCGCTGCAGAAAACATGAATGCCAAAATCATTTGATGCGGTCAATTCGATGCACGAACATGAAGAGATTCGGGCTTCTCATTGGTCAGAATAATTATCATCTTTCTAAATGTTGCGAGCGAGTGAAGCAAACGAGCGTGGTCAAAATGTAATTTGATATAAAGGATGTAATATATATTCAGGCAACTCTCTATTAAATAAAAGGCTATTTAATGGGCACTTCATTGCTCAACGATGAAGGTATTCAGGCACTTCGCTGCCAGAAATTATCCTGTTTTTAAAGGTTGTGAGCAGCGAAGCGAGCGAGGAACAAAGACACTCTATCACCTTCAAAATGCTATTACCTCATGAAATTACATACTCTAACGGTTTCTAATAAATCGACGTTATTCCCAATTAATGATTTTAAAAAATTATTACTCAAATTCTCTCGCGGCACCTCGGTTGAAAATTAGGTGCTTCTTAGATAGCACAAAATCTAATAAAATCTTATTCAATGCGCTCAATGTTCACGAATTCGAAAACAGGTATTTCTTTGTAAAGATCAATTAATTTGAGGAAAAGCGACATATTCTCAGTATCGATGTTCGCAAACTTCGCAGATCGACATGTGAATGCGTATGTATCTTTTTGTTTTGTTGTGTGTGTATGTTGCGAATAAAACATGGCACTCTTTTTGAATGTGTACTAATAAGCAAAAAAAAGGGTTAGACCTTTAATTTATATTGATCCCATTTTGTACTTGTGAAATTAAAAAAGGGGTCACGTACGTATTGAGGTAAATATTCTCGAACGTATGCAAAATTAAAGAGTCATTAAATTATTGACTCCGCGCTAACCAGCGTGATCGAACACTTTAGAACAGTTGTTGAAAATGAATTGGCATCACTGCGTCCACTTAACGTAACTTACCAATGGTTTACTCTATTTGTAGAGAGTCTTAAGAGTCTTGCAAACGGCCACCCTTTGTGCTGCTCAGTGTATGACGTTCTGGTTTGCCCGTATCAACAGCTTTGACTCCAAGCTGAGGATACTGGTGGTTTTATGGCTTTCCAATAGTAGCGTATGAAGATGCCAGGCCGGGCGGCGAATTTTTGTCCCAAACAGGTTTACCTATGAGCGTAAAATCCCGGCTCCTGATTGGTTCAGAGGTATACGCATCATGAATATTCATGACTGAGCTGCAAAGATACTAGTAGTATTACGCATGCGCGTGACACAAGTCGAATTAGCTGCTCATAGCATGCAGCTATATGCTAGCTAGCTGTGTACGTACGTACGTACTCATGCATGCATGCATACATGCGCAGTGATTGGTTCAAAGATGTAACTTTTACATGAGCAATTATGGCGGCGTCTGAATCTGAGAATAAATAGTGAGAGTTAATTAATTTTAATTAAAATTGGGATATTTTAATGCTTAAATTCATGAAAGTAGGTCAAAGGTTATGAACCTGCTGATTGTATTTATTGTTGAAAGCTCAAATTAGTTGGATGATCTTGAGAACAGAAGTTTGAAGATATATAAAATATTGCAAAAGTACTTAGTCAGATAAATCAGTATAATGTGCACTAGGTATGCATATTTATAATAAAAGCTTGTCTTTGACATGACTTGTGTAGAGCCTGTATGTATTACTTTTTGTCCTTTGTTTTCTCTGGCCAGGTTCTTCTGTCACAAAGGAACCAGAATCACTAATATGTCAGGATATCATGTCCAGAGGAACACAGTAGCTTTGACCCACACCTAACCATCCAGGTGCGTACGCAGGGGGGGGGGGGGGGGGTGGGGGTTAACCCCCCTTGAGTTTTTTATGTGTATGTTTTGTGTATGATTTTTTTTTTGGGAAAAAAAAAACCTTTTGAGTTTTTTTTGGTATTTTTTTTAAAATATAAAAAAATAAAAAAAATAATAATAACAAAAATCATTATAGAGGACCTAAAAAAAGATGACCTTACCCCCCCCCCCCCCGTCGATTGAACGGTATGCCAATGGGTCAGAATTTCAAATTTCGGCCCCCCCCCAAACAAAAATGTCCTCTTACCCCCCCCCCCCCCCGGTTATTCAGCGTGTGGCTGAGTCGTTGCAAAAAATTTGGCCCGATTAAAAAAAAATAAAACCTTGAAAAAATCCTGCGTACGCCACTGCAACCATTTCATGTTTTCAAGGACCATCCTGATAAGATTCATACCCATTGTGTGTGTCTATTGTGTATTATTGACAGCTAGTGTGTGCATTTGTTGCTTATGTGTTTGTAAATACATGAGGGTGGGTGGGTATGTGTTAAAAGAGAGAGGGAGAGAGAGGGGAGGGGAGATAGAGAGAGAGAAAGAGAGAAAGAGAGAGAGAGAGAGAGAGAGAGAGAGAGTGTTTGTATGTATAGCCTTTGTGTGAAATTTGAAATATTAGTGTGTGTACTGTAAGTGAACTCTTTGTCAAAAAATCCGCCGTGTAAAAACTAGATGTGGAAAACTATACAAACCAAACATGCACCAGAACAACCAGGAATATTCACAAACACACAGACATCCCCCACCCTTCCCCCAATAAAAATCCCCTCACACCACAGCTCACATACAGTTTGTACACCCTAAATGGCCAGTGAAACTGAATTCCACGCGCATGCGTAATACATATGCTAGGCATTTGCAGCTCAGCCACAGTTCTGTGAGCTCAGCTCATGAATATTCATGATGCGTTTACCTCTGAACTAATCAGGAGGCAGGATTTTACGGCAATAGGTAAACCTGTTTGGGGAAAAAAGATTCGAGGCCTGGCGGTAATGAATAAACATGATCTATGACGTAATGAACGTCATCCAGCTCGCCCAACTTGCGCTGCTTGCAATGCAATGGAACGTGGGAGTTATAATTATGTAGCAGCCCTATGTGTATTTACTCATAATTTTCGTAATTATACAGTGCGTCTCAGAAAAACGAAACCAAGAATTATCGATGTTTTATCATAACTGAGTCTCATTTATAATTAATACATGACACATACTTGGAAAGCTTAGATCCTCTTCTTTCATTTGATGCAACTCATATGATGCATCTTGCACGCATGAGTGATTAAAATTAATTTGAAGAGAGGAAATCAAAAAGTCATTTGGCGGACGGTATCTAAATTTCAAAGAGAAAAATCTTATTTCTAGAAAGTTGAGTTTCTGCCCTTTCATATGACACCTCAATCGGGAAAAATGAGCAAGAAATGACAAAGTTCTGTTTGTAGTGCTTGCATTTCAATAATTAAAATTTAAATTAATTTGAAGAGAGGAAACCAAAAAGTCATTTGGCGGACGGTATCTAAATTTCAAAGAGAAAATCTTATTTCTAGAAAGTTGAGTTTCTGCCCTTTCATATGACACCTCAATCGGGAAGAATGAGCAAGAAATGACAAAGTTCTGTTTGTAGTGCTTGCATTTCAATAATTTTATCAAACGAATTCGTTTTCACTTGCTGCCTGCCGTAGAAACAAGCATAATTGACAACAGACTTAACTCCGTTTCGTTGACAATCCGCCATGCAAGAAGTCTTTTGTCAAATGAAAGAAGAGGATCGAAGCTTTCCATATATATATGTCATTTATCAATTATAATTGTGGTTAAGTTATGATAAAACATCGGTAATTCTCGGTTTCGTTTTTTCTGGGACGCACTGTATATTCGCCATTTTGTAGATCTACCATGGAGTATTTTCGCTCTAGCAATGCACCAGCCTATTAGTACCAAAAGATTATACGGAACTATGAATGACTTAGAAATATGATAATATTGATGTATATGATGTCAAACTCATTTAAAAGAAGAAAATCAATCAGATACAATCTTTTTCACTTAAGCTATCGACTCCATCCAGCCTCTCACTAATTACCCAATGCATCCACCCTACTTCCAACTCCATCCAGCTTAGGACCAACTCCATTAAGCCTCTCAATAACTCCACATTATACAGTGCGTATAAAATATTATGAGGAACTTTGGTAGATTCCCATCTAAGACCTATAAGCTGTGTGACCTAAACATATATTTAATTTCAAAGAATAACTAATATCCTGTTTAACGATACCTTATTAATAACTCTGCGTTTACGCATAACTGGAGCAACTGCCATTTTAAAACTAATTGTTAAAATCATTTTCTGACAAGTTCGGGATGAAGCACACTTAATGTAGGTCAAAATCCCCCTATAGAGCAACTTGCACCAGCACATGGTATTATTCTGATAAAAAAAATGCAGCGATAACAAAATAAAGGAATCTGTCGCTTGTAAACAAAGTAAGACGACATTGTATTTTTTGCTGCATGCACCGCGGTATGTTCAGCGTTTCAAGAGGGAACAAATGCCGTCTATGCTATCGGGGTTTTCTCAATTTGAAAGTCTGGTTTCTTGATTGTTGATTAACCCCTATTTTTTTTTCTTAAAAAAAAAGAAAAACAGATTTAAGTTATCAGAATAGGTTTCACATGCCCTTTTGAATGGCGTGGATGCCTTCACATTTATATACACTAAATTCATTATAATTTGAGAAATAATAGCATTGCAATTATGTTCACTCTTTATGGGATGTCGTCTGCTTAGGCAGTATTGGTGCACTATATTAAAACATCGTTATTTTTCTGGCGAATCTGTCGTATATCCCAGATGCTATGGAGGTGGTTTTATTTGTATTTGTATAAATCACCCAAGATGTAGTTGACCTAACACTTGTACGATGGCCATCCGTTAACTTAACAGTTTCTAGGGATCCATTATTTGATATATTTATGATTTTCTGTGAATGTCCGCTTGGAACGAGTATGATGTAATAAACTATAGGTATTTGATATTTGACTTTTCATCCATTTGTTTTACACTTTTGTTTGTTATTAGCTTTCCTACATGTAATATTTCAAATTTGTTTGTTTATCATGTGTACCCAAGCAGTGTTTTTCATAGATTCGAAGGTACCAGGCTCGATTGTATTCATGCTTTTCTCTGGTTCCTTTTTGATCCTTTTATGTTAATGTATAAAACTGTTTATACATGTTGTTATGTGTTTATTATTGGATAATAAAATTTAAGTTCAGTTGAAGTTTAAAAGCCCTTATGCACTGTTATTTGAGTCTCAAAACATTTGCTAACATATTTGCATCGATTTTGTGATTTTAAAAAGGAAAGGTGAAAATGTCGGACCTAAAGGGAAATCCAACGTTGATAACAAACCACTTTAGAGGAAAACAGAAATATTAGGAGATGTAGATTGGTGAAAGTTTGAATGAAATCGAACAAGAACTAGAAAATTATGAACCTTTGACAAATGTAATCACTTTAGGTATGGGCTCTTCAAATTGGCTGAATCGGTCACGTATCTGTGATGTAGTGGCGGACAACTTCCGTATTTTTGTCAACACACAAAATTACTAACATTCACTTTTTTCAGAAATGTTTGGCTCAGGAGGGTCTGTGCTGTTAAGAGGACCTATAATAATAGGCAATCCATCGATATTTTTTAAAAGTGCCCCAAGAGTGAAGGCCTTTAGGAGAAAAACAGCAATTAATGATATTTTTGCACATGACAAACGGCAGAGTTACCCGCGACTACGTCACAATCCACTGACCAAACTGCCAATTTGAGATTCGCATATAATTAGTGATCTCATATTTCAAACATCCATAACTTTCTTATCATTGGACCGATTTGTTTTAAACTTTCGCCATTATGTTAATCTTTCTTTTCTGCTTTAATTCTAATGAACTTATTACAAGGGTTGGATTGTCCAATAAGAAAATGCTCGTTTACAAGCACAATTCATGATATTCTCTTTGCAATGATCACACAATCTTGAATATCTTTTTCATGAAAGTATATTTTCAATTTCTTTGGTAATTTATCAACAAGTTTTCTTTCTTGTACTTACTAAATCTTTGAGGTTAGTACACTTATGAGTTATCATGTGCTGTTCGTGACAAAAACTTGCATGCACCTTTAATACACATCTTATGCAATTTGAAATGATGCAACGTACACGTGAACAGGTAGATCTTAGATAATAAGACAAGATGTTAGTAGGCTGTTTCAAATAATTGTAGGTTATCCTGTCGATTGAAACTATGTCCTTTGATAGCTTAGACAAATTGGATCACTTTAAACAGAGTGTGCCCCACATTCTCGAGCACCCCCAAAAGTACCCCTTTATTTCTTTCTGGAAAATGCCCCTTTACTTCAGATAAGTGTCCCACCCCCTTTTAAAAAGTGCCCCTTTTCACCTGTGATGAGTGCTCCCTTTTAAATAGGAAGATTGTATCTTTGTACTGTGTACTTTGTACAGGTGAGTGCCCTTTTTCCTTTCTAACAAGTGCCCAATCTCACTTCTGATAACTTTGCCTATTCTTATCTAATAGTTTCCCTTTTTACTTTGACAAGTGCACTATTGTAATAATTTGTAATAAATGCACCCATTTCACATCTTATAAGTGCGCCTTTTCAGGTGCAAGAAGTGCTCCTGTTTACCTCTGAAAAGTGCCCCTTTCCTTAGCTTGTAATAATTGCATTTCCCCTTCAAAGAAGTGTACCCTTACATCTCTGATGAGTGCCCCTTTATACGTATAAGAAATACCCTTTTAAGCTCTGATAGGTGCTCTTTTAAATATAAGTATAATTATATAAAATATAAGTTCCCCGTGTTACTTTTGATGTAATTTCCCTTTGAAAAGTACCCCTTTTTATCTATATATCCCACTGTAGTCTACAAATTGTGCCCCTTTGCGGTCATCTAAAGAGCTATAACTAGTTTCAAAGAATCGAATCAGCTTTTTGTAGTAACAGGTACCCTTCTAAACCCACAATAAAAGTTTGTAGCCCAAATATTCAATGAACGAACTGTGCCACTTTTAGAAACATAATCGTGCTCGTTTTCACAGCTATAGTGTGTCCTTTCGAACTCTAAAACGTTTGCCCTTTAAAGGGATCCGGCTACTTTGTCTCAGATTCTTAAACAAAATTCTGGATTTAGATCATGCTGCAATGATAATTACAAACCTTTAGGTCAGTCAGGAACCCCATGACTTTTACAAGCCGATCGCCTGTCTGATTATCAAGATAAAAACCGGTCACTCAAAGATTTTTTTACCTTTTTGAGGCACTTCTTGATCATTTTGAAGCGCCATTTTTTTAGGGATCCAATATTACATCATATCACAGACACTAATAACACATAGGGCCGTGCATCTCAGAATTAACATTAATAAACTACCTTGGCATATTCTATACAACTGCTAAAACACGTATTTTCCTACCCACCATCCTATAAATCTCATGCCCTTTTGAAATTCATAGATTTCCAAGGTAGTCAATTGCTCTTTGTCTATGAATGTAAAGGTTTAGTATAACAGATTGTAATAATAGATGTTAACAACTAAATTGTACATTCACAGAAAAACAATTATTGCATTAATATTATTCAGTAGGCATCTCACAATTTTACACCGAAGGTCATTGGAACACCTATCTAATTACTGACTGCTATTTCATTAATATTTGGGTATTAGAAATACACAATTTGTAAACATTATTTTGCTGGTATGTCCGGGAATATGTTTTGTTCGCTTCTAAACTGTATGAAATCTATTTTGCATTGTACACGTGAATTGCTTTGTATACGACTACAAATTTGGATTTATTATTACCAAACCCATCATCTACTTCATCAGCATCAAAATGGCTGTGGGAAGATATCTGAGCCATAATTGATCCAAATCAATCTGATAATATAAAGAACACGTCTACCTGTCACTATCTGATTGGGCTGTTGCATGCCTTGTATAGTAATGCTGACAAACCTAAGTCACTGTCAACACTCATTCTGACTGAGTTTTCCAAAGCATTCGATCGGATTAACCATAATATCACCATGCTAAATTATGTGAAATATATGTTCGTCCTTGTGTAATTTCTTTGGTAATAGATTTTCTGAGTAATCGTCAAGAAACCGTCAGGTATAGAGGTCAGTTATCAGAATCAAAATACAATGGTGTAGGCGTGTCTCAAGGTGACAAACTTGGCCCAATTTTATAGGGTATGTAAGACCAGTAACAGAATACTCTGTACCTCTATTTTCCGGTAGTTTGACTCGTAAACAGATTGATGTTATAGAAAGTATACAAAAAAGAGCCCGTAAGATAATATTAGGATCCAATCATACTTCATATGACAATGCTCTTGAAAGACTCAAATTGCCAACCGTGACTCGAAGAGAAAAACTCACCAAAGATCTGGCTATTGCACTAAAAACAAATGTATTGTGCAAATCAATGGTTACCTCACAGAAAACCAATAAATACAATTTACGAAGCGTCAATAAGTATCAAGGATTTTCTTGTAAAACCAAGCGATTCCAGAACAGTACTCTTCCCAATCTCACACATATGTCACACTTTTACTATGCAAATCCAAGCTTATAATTGCCTTAAGAACTGTGCAATATTATGTTCTTTTAAGAGTGGGGCAATATAAATCAGTCATTTTAAAATTCCGTATATATTTTACTACCTATCAATTTTTAAATTATGCTTGTACACATTATATTTATTTCTATTTTCCTGATCTCATGTTGTTATTTTATACTTGCATTGTATTTTAGCTGCACTGTGAAAGCATTTATAATTCAGTATTATGACTGCCATTCATGTCCTTAATAAGCGCTGATTGGATCGGATTAATTAATTATATTAAAGTTTATATAGCTCTATATGTAGGCCATTAACAAGTAGAAAAATTACATGCTTTGTTAAGCTAGCTTAGTTTACAAATATTGAGTTGAGAGATATATTATATCTAAATATAGACCAATGGATTTCATACTCTTAAACTGAATTACATCAGGTAAGATGATTTTTTTTTACAGTACCCGGAGCTATTCGATAGAAATTAAATAAAATATATTGCGTGCTTCGTTCAATGGAGTAAAAGTAAGATGAAAAGTTAAAAGATGCATGAACAGAAAACCGAACAGCTCATGACAGAAAATATAATATCATATCGGAAAAAGAACATAATGAACAGAATAAAATAGAGAAAGAATCTAATAGCAAGTGAGAGAAAACCAGAACCAATATCATGAATGTTAGTATAAAATACAATTAAGAACCACAAAATATCAACAGAGAAGAAAACATGAATGCTAATTATTTTTGTACAAAGTTTGCTTACAATCTTTGTGCAATGTGCTTTGATTCCAACCACATGTCAGCTACTTATGACTTATGCAATATGACTTAAAGGGATAGTTGAGTTCTGTTCTCAGACTGCAAATGCCTTCAAAGTGCATGGTTATTGCTCTTATTATTATCTATGACAGTTATAGTGCCCTTTTAGAACCTAAAATTGCTATGAAGGTAATTTTAGACCCCAAAATGTGTGAAATTTAGCCAATACGACCATACCAATTCAGTTCCACTTTCAATAAAACATGGTGACCGGTAATTAATTATTTAATTAAAATTAACAATACATGAGCTGGCTAATTGTGGTTAATATAAGCAACACGAAAATGCCAACAAAAAAGCCAACATTAGCATTGGCTGAAATACGACGTAAAAGGCGATATTTCGTTATTTTCAACGGTTTTTTCAAATTTTTCAAAATATCTAATATTTGTGGTGATACAAAGGTTCCATGACACATGCTCCGTCGACGATTGCTCCGCCAACACTGACTCCGCAAAACGCGACAATTGCTCCGCGACATTTGCTCCACGGCATTTGCTCCGACGTCAAATGCTCCGTCGACAATTGCTTCGCCGACAGATGCTCCGCCTACAATTGCTCCGCCGACATTTGCTCCGCCGACAATTGCTCTGTCGACAATTGCTCCGCAAAACGCGACAATTGCTCCGGTGACAAATGCTCCTCGAACGACAGTTGCTCCGCCGACATTTGCTCCGCCGACAATTGCTCCTCCGACATTTGCTCCACATGAAGCGACAATTGCTCCGCCGACAGATGCTCCGCCGATAATTGCTCCGCCGACAATTATTGCCCCCTCCTACATTTGCTCCGCATGAAGCGACAATTGCTCCGCCGACAGATGCTCCGCCGACAATTATTGCCCTCTCCTATATTTGCTCCGCATGGAGCGACACTTGCTCAGGTGAAATTTGTTTCGACGACATTTGCTCCGACGACATTTGCTCCGCATGAAGCGACACTTGCTCCGGTGACATTTGCTCCGCCCCCCAAAAGTCCCCCAAAATAAAAATGCTACTAATACTACGACAAATGCTTCGCCGACAATATATTTTTTTCACGGGTTATTTTCGTTTCTTTCTTTCTTCATTTTTTGAATGCATTTCATGAGATCATGTAGATGAAACGAAATGAAGGAATGTGGGAGGAAAAAGAAGTTACCTAAAAGTTATTTCGAATATACTGAAATAACTTTCCATCTATCACTGTACGTCCCATATAATATACACTAAACACTCATTACATGTCGTGGGAAGTTTTTTTTTTTAAAGTAGAGCAGCAAGCCACATTCCCCAATACGCGCATACCTCCCAGTTAATTTCAAACAGCTCATATGTAAGACCTGACCTCAATGCAAGCAAGCACATGCATCTTACTAGATAAACCATCTGCAAGTAAAGCATTATACAATGTACTAGGTCTTCATGGAAGTTCTAGAGAACAACAGGGGAGGGATCAAAATAAGATTTGAAGGGCACTTATACGTAAAGAAGAGAACCCATTCAGACGGAAAAATTGGATGGCAGCCTTTCTGTTTATTCCCATTTATATACATCATTTAGTTGCAGTTTGATGTTAGTTCTTCATGATAAGCCAATTGCTCTTCTTCCGGTGGTTCCGTGAGTCCCTTAAAGTCAGTGAAAACAAAGTACTCGAATGAGACGGGGTGTTTTACACACTAATATATATATATATATATTTAGTAAAGCGCTTAACTGAGGGAAAGAAACCTATAGAAAACGGACTAAATATTATTAAAAACACTATTCTAAACAAGAATGTACTACATGTACTACATTACGTTACAATTTCACGAGAGAAATAGAACTCGAAAGTGGGAGAAGAGAAGAAGTGATGGAAATGAAAGAAGACTAATATCATGAGAGGAAAGAAAAGAGCTAATAAGACAAGAAAAGGGTTTGAAAAGGAAAAGGAGGAGCAAGAGAGAGAGAGAGAAAAAAAAAAGGTAGCCTTGAGCTTTGGATCAGCTAATGAGTAATACATGAAACAGATTTTGAGCCGAGTAATTATCTTTCGCCGGAGAACTTGCATAAGGAGCTACAACTTGATTTAAAAAAAAAAAAATCAAATATTAAGGGGAAAAGCATAAAACGGCTGAGCATTAATTGCAGTAATTGTCAGAGCAGCATTCATGTCTTCCAGGAGGCCGCACTTTTGGATCAGAGAGCAATTTTATTGTCGGCGGAGCATTGTATTTTACGGGGCACTTTTTGAGCGGAGCAAATGTCGGCGGAGCAATTGTCGGCGGAGCAAATGTCGGCGGAGTAATTGTCGGCGGAGCAAATGTCGAGGAGCAAATGTCGGCGGAGCAATTGTCGGTGGAGCAAATGTCACCGGAGCAACTGTCGGCGGAGCAACTGTCGTTCGAGGAGCATTTGTCACCGGAGCAATTGTCGCGTTTTGCGGAGCAATTGTCGGCGGAGCAAATGTCGGCGGAGCAATTGTCGGCGGAGCAATTGTCGGCGGAGCAAATGTCGGCGGAGCAAATGTCGGCGGAGCAAATGTCGGCAGAGCTATTGTCGGCGGAGCAAATGTCGTGGAGCAGATGTCGCGGAGAAATTGTCGCGTTTTGCAGAGTAAATGTCGGCGGAGCAATCGTCGGCGGAGCATGTGTTGGGTTACCGGTACACAAGTATTAGAAATCATTATATTTCAGCCGTCTCTGAACCGATTTTAATCAAACAAAGAAGATCATTTTATCATTTAAATATTATGTTTTTTCAAAATTGACACTCAGTTTTTAATTATCTCACAACAAAATATTTTGTGTAGCGCCCTCAGCAACAGAACTCAACTATCCCTTTAAACAGAAGAGTAAGTACTAACGGTTACACAAACGAAGTAAGACCGTTTTGTGGGGAATTTAAGTTTCGATTAGAGTGTCCTTATCATCATTATTGTGCAGCAGAGTTGAGATTTGATAAAGAAGAGGCCTGTAGGCATGTTATTCATACAATAATTAAGGATGATTAGAAAAAATGAAAATAATAATGATGATGATGATAATAATGATAATAATGATTTCATTTCATTTACTTTTCAGTTCTGAATACACATAGACAATCAGTATACATTAAAACATATATGGAGAAATATAAACTTACAAACAGAACTGGTCAGGACGCCAATGTAAGCGAAGCTTGGTGCCTTGTGAGCCGTAGCAATTAGTTCCTGTAGTAGGAGACCAGCCTGTAGGTCCCATGATCAATCTCTGGAAACAAAGTTTTGAAAGCGTTTTTGTGTTCCCTGATGAATACCGAACAATTTTGACTTGGGCTGCCCCCTTGAAAATCCCGGGCATTTTCGTGAGGGGCCAACAAAGGTCAAACAGGGGTCGAAATTCAAATATATTCAAAACGTGTCGAATTACTCGTCTGGTCATGAAGATTCCAAAAATGTATAGTTTGTTATACCTACTACCTAAAATGAGGGTGCTATGGTCAAAAAGGTCAATGCACCTTAGACTGGTGGTCAAATTCACCAACCGTCCGATTCTAATGATTTTAGTGTCCAATAATATGTGTTCTGACGTGGAAAATTCAACTATACAACTTTAAAAAGTAAAAGTGCTTACCTTGACCATGACCATTCAAAATGGCTGCCGTTTCGGTGACAAACCTTTAACAACTTCTTCTCAATAGGTTTGGGGGAAATTTCAAGGTTATGGCAACCACTTTTGATTAAGATAATTTGATTAATCCTGATATTAAAGATACCTCATTCATTGTGTGTGTCTATTGTGTATTCTTGACAGCTAGTGTGTGCATCTGTTGCTTTATGTGTTTGTAAATACATGAGGGTGGGTGGGTATGTGTTAGAGAGAGAGGGAGAGAGAGAGAGAGAGAAGGGGGGGGGGAGATAGAGAGAGAGAGAGAGAGAAAGAGAGTGTTTGTATGTATAGCCTATGTGTGACCAATAGCTGGCAACTTCTTGGTGTGAACTCTTTGTCAAAAATCCGCAGTGTAAAAAATGTATGTGGACAACTATACAAACCAAACATGCACCAGAACAACCAGTAATGTTCACAAACACACAGACACCCCCTTCCCCTAATAAAAATTCCCTCACACCACAGCTCACATACATTGTGTACACCCTAAAGTCCACGCGCATGCGTAATACATATACTAGGCATTTGCAGCACAGCCACAGTTCTATGAGCTCAGCTCATGAATATTCATGTTGCGTATACCTGATTGGTTCAATCAGGAGGCAGGATTTTACGCTCATATGTAAACCTGTTGGGAAAAAATATTCATGAATAAACGACCGGGGTAATAGTATTATATCTGTAAGGCGCTTTGATAGGGCCCTCCTGAAAAAGCGCCATATAAGAAATAGTTATTATTATTATTATTATTAACATGATCTATGACGTAATGAACGTCATCCGCATCGCTCAACTTGCGCTGCATGCTATGCAATGGACCGTGGGAGTTATAATTATGTAACAGCCCTATGTGTATTTACTCATAATTTTCGTAATTATATATTCGCCATTTCGTAGAACTATCATTCAGTATTTTCGCTCCAGCATTGCACCAGCCTATTACAAAAGATTATACGGAACTATGAATGACTTTAAAATATGATTCTATTGATATATATGATGTCAAACTAATTTAGAAGAAGAAAATCAATCAGATACAATCTTTCTCATTTAAGCTACCAACTCCATTAAGCCTCTCATTAACTCCACATATACAGTGCGTATCAAAAATTATAAGCAACTTGGGTATATTCCCATATAAGACTTATAAGCTGTGTGACCTAAACATATATTTAATTTCAAAGAATAACTAATATCCTGTTTAATGATACCTTATTAATAACTTTCCTTTCACGCATGACTGGAACAACTGCCATTTTAAAAATGATTGTTAAAATCATATTCTGACAAGTTCGGGATGAAGCACATTTAATGTAGGTCAAAATCCCAAATAGAGCAACTTGCACCAGCACATGGTATTATTTTGATAACAAATGCAGCGATAAAAAAATAAAGGAAACTGTCGACGCTATTGTATTTTTTGAGAGGGGACAAATGCCGTCTATGCTATCAGGTTTTTTTCAATTTGAAAGTCTGGTTTCTTGATTGTTGAATAACCCCTATCCTGTTTTTTTTTTTTTTTTTTTTTTTTACAAACAAAAGATTTTAGTTATCAGAATAGGTTTCACATTCCCTTTTGAATGGTGTGAATGCCTTCACATTTATTTCTTTGTTTGTTTGTTTCTTTTATTTATTCACCATGTAAAATAACTGTTTACAGATAATAGAATACAGTGGGTTACATTGATATATAATACATAGTAGGAACAATGCATAAACAAAAAATGTTTGAAGCGCAACGTCCCTAAGTAACATAGTTGATAATTATTAGGTAAAAAAAGAACATAAAAATAAGACATTCGTTACAAAAATAAAACAAAATACAAAAATCATGCCCTTAACTTAATTGAATAACAAGCAAAATCAATGAAATACACATTACCTCTTCTTGACACATTTAGCACTATACAACATGTACCTCAAAAGTTAACGATTATATTTTAAGAGAAATATTTCCTTCATTTTCTTTTTAAATAACATAATGGTTTTACAAAGCAAAGCGTTCCAAATGTCAGGACCTACATATCTAATTGATCTTTGGGCTAAGGCGCTCCATGGTGTAAACAAATGGAAATCAGAAGAATGTCTGGTTGGGTAGTTGTGAATGTCTCTATTTCGAGTAAAATCGTTACAAAATGATAAAGGCAGTTCTTTTTTATTAAGTCGGTACATGAACACTGCAATTTGCATTAGATGAATATCAGTAACCTTCAGAGTTCTCAATTTGAAAAATAATGGGTCAGTATGATCAAAGCACCCAGAGCCACAACAGAGTCTCATGGCTCTCTTTTGCAATCTAAAGATACCATCAGTATTTAATCTATTAATAGCCCATACAATGTTCCAGTAAGAAATACGTGAATGAATGAAAGAATTGAAAATAATGAACAAAATACTAAGTGGAACAAAAAGCTTTAACTTGTACATAACACCAATATAACGAGACAAAACTCGAGAAAGATCACGTACGTGTTCATGCCAAGACAGGCACTCATCAATATAAATGCCTAGGAATTTGGTGTTTTTCTTTTGTTGAATGGAGATGCTATCTATCTTTAATGAAACATTTGTTTCTTCAGTATGAGCACGAGTTTTAAAGTGGATGAAGTTAGTTTTACCCAAATTCAACGATAATTTATTGCATTTAAACCAGTTAGATAATTTTGGCAATTCAGTATTTAGTGTTTGAACAAGACTCTCTAGGTTGGAATTAGAACAAAAGATATTAGCGTCATCAGCAAATAATATATATTGTAGTAAGGTAGAGACATTAGAAATATCATTAACATAAATCAAAAAAAGAAGCGGACCTAAAATAGAGCCCTGGGGCACACCATACCTAACTGATGACATGGTCGATTTGGCATTATTAAATATTGTATATTGACTTCTACAAGAAAGGTAACTACGAAACCAATTTAAAGGCATACCACGTATCCCGTAATGGTAGAGCTTGTATAGAAGTATTTCATTATCTAGGGTATCAAATGCCTTGAAATCCATGAAAACCCCTATAACATGCTCGTGTTTGGCTAAGGCAGGTGATACCCTATCATATAATTTAATGATAGCAAATTCTGTTGAATGAAATTTCCTGAATCCATACTGATCATTATTAAGTAAACTGTTGTCAGTCAAAAATGTATATAGTCTATCATAAACGAGTCGTTCTAATATTTTAGAAAAACATGAAAGTATTGAGATAGGCCGATAATTACTGAATGAACTAGCATCGTCCTTCTTATAGATGGGTATTACTTTCGAAATTTTCATCATTGAGGGAAAACTACCAGAGAACAATGACAGGTTGATTATGTAAACGAGGGGCTTAATTATATACACTTAATTAATTATAATTTGAGAAATAATAGCATTGAAATTATGTTCATTCTTTATGGGATGTCGTCTGCTTGGGCATAATTGGTGCATTATATTAAGACATCGTTATTTTTCTGGCGAATCTCTCGTATATCCCAGATGTATGGAGGTGGTTTTATTTGTATTTTTTATAAATCACCCGATATGTAGTTGACCTAAAACTTGTACGATGGCCACTTACCATTTACCACTTACTTGGCCATCTGTTAACTTACCAGTTTCTAGTGATCCATTATTTGACATATTTGTGATATTGTGTGTGAATGTCTGCTTGGGATGAGTATAATGTAATAAACTATAGGTATTTGATATTTGAATTTTCATCCTTTTGTATTACACTTTTGTTTCTAATTAGCTTTTCTACATGTAATACTTCAAATCTGTTTGTTTATCATATGTACCCAAGCAGTGTTTTTCATAAATTCGAAGGTACCAGGCTCGATTTGTATTCATGCTTTTTTCTGGTTCATTTTATCCTTTTATGCTAATGTATAAAACTGTTTACACATGCTGTTATGTGTTTATTATTGGATAATAAAATTTAAGTTCAGTTGAAGTTCAAAAGCCCTCATGCACTGTTATTTGAGTCTCAAAACATTTGCTAACATATTCACATCGATTTTGTGATTTTAAAAAGAAAGGTTGAAAATGTCGGACCTAAAGGGAAATCCCTTTGATAACAAACCACTCTAGATGAAAGCAGAAATATTAGGAGATGTAGACTGGTGAAAGTTTGAATGAAATCGAACAAGAACTAGAAAATTATGAACTTTTGAAAAATGTAATCGCTTTAGGTATGGGCTCTTCAAATTGGCTGAATCGGTCACGTATTTGTGATATAGTGGCGGACAACTTCTTCATTTATTCCAACACACAAAATTACTTACATTCACTTTTTCAGAAATGTATGACTTAGGAGGGTCTGTGCTATTTAGAGGACCTATAATAATAGGCAATCCATCGATTTGTTTTTAAGTGCCCCAAGAGTGGAGGCCTTTAGGAGAAAACAGCAATTAATGATATTTTTGCACATGACAAACGGCAGACTTACCGGCGACTACGTCACAATCCACTGACCAAACTGCCAATTTGATATTCGCATATAATTAGTGATCTCATATTTCAACCATCCATAGTGGTAGTAGTAGTAGTAGACTTTATTGGATAACTTGTTTAGCACAAGACTATTCTGCCACAAGGCCCAACTTTCTGCCACAAGGTAATAACTTTCTTATCATTGGTCCGATTTTTCTTAAACTTTTTCGCCTTTATGATTATCTTATTTTTCTGCTTTAATACTAATGAACTTATTACAGGGGTTGGATTGTCCTTTAAGAAAATGCTCATTTTCAAGCACAATTCATGATATTCTCTTTGCAATGATCACACAATCTTGAATATCTTTTTCATGAAAGTATATTTTCAATTTCTTTGGTAATTTATCAACAAGTTTTCTTTCTTGTACTTACTAAATCTTTGAGGTTAGTACACCGCTGTTCGTGAAAAAAACTTTCATGCACCTTTAATACACATCTTATGCAATTTGAAATGATGCAATGGACAAGTGAACAGGTTGATCTTAGATAATAAGACAAGATGGTTGTAGGCTGTTTCAAATAATTTTAGGTTATCCTGTCGATTGAAACTATGTCCTTTGAAAGCTTAGACAAATTGGATCACTTTAAACATAGTGCGCCCCACATTCTCGAGCACCCCCAAAGTACCCCTATATTATTTCGGGAAAATGCCCCTTTACTTCAGTTAAGTATCCCACCCCCTTTTTCAAAAGTGCCTTTTTTTCACCTCTAATGAGTCCCCCTTTTAAAAATAGGAAGATTGTATCTTTGTACTTTAATTGGACTTTGTACAGGTGAGTGCCCTTTTTTCCTTTCTAACAAGTGCCCCATCTCACTTCTGATAATTTCCCTATTCTTATCTAATAGTTTCCCTTTTTACTTTGACAAGTGCACTGTTGTAATAAATGCACCCATTTCACATCTTATAAGTGCGCCTTGTCAGGTGCAAGAAGTGCTCCTGTTTACCTCTGAAAAGTGCCCCTTTCCTTAGCTTGTCATACTTGCATTTTCCCCTTCAAAGAAGTGTCCCCTTACATCTCTGATGCGTGCCCCATTTTACGTATGAGAAATACCCATTTTAAGCTCTGATAAGTGCTCTATTAAATATAGTATAATTATATAAAATATAAGTACCCCTTTTTATCTATATATCCCACTGTAGCTTAAAAATTGTACCCCTTTGCGGTCATCTAAAGAGCCATAACTAGTTTCAAAGAATCAAAGCAGCTTTTTTGTAGGATCAGGTACCCTTCTAAAACCACAATAAAAGGTTGTAGCCGAGGGGGCATGGGATACAATGCCCAAATATTATATGAACGAACTGTGCCCCTTTTAGAAACATAATCGTGCTCGTTTTCACAGATATAGTAAGTGTGTCCTTTCCTCACTAAAACGTTTGCCCCTTTAAAGGGATCCGGTGAATTTGTCTCAGATTCCTAAACGATATTCTGGATTTAGATCATGCTGCAATGATAATTATAAACCTTTAGGTCAGTCAGGAACTCCATGACTTTTACAAGCTGATCGCCTGTTTGATTATCAACATATTCATGATTGGAATTACAAATTTTGAAAACCGTTTGCTCAACGGTTTTCATAACACTACAGTCTATGGGGGAAAACGAGTATGGTAAAACCGGTCACTCAAAGATTTTTACTTTTCTGAGGCACTTCTTTATCATTTTGAAGCGCCATTTTTTAGGGAACCAATATTACACCATATCACAGACACTGATAACACATAGGGCCGTGCATCTCATAATTAACATTGTTAAACTACCTTGGCATATTCTATACAACTGCTAAAACACAGATTTTCCTACCCACCATCCTATAAATCTCATGCTCTTTTGAAATTCATAAAATTCCTAGGTAATCAATTGCTTTTGTCCATGAATGTAAAGGTTTAGTATAACAGATTGTAATAACAGATGTTAACAACTAAATTGTACATTCACAGAACAACAATTATTGCATTCATATTATTCAGTAGGCATCACACAATTTTTCACCGAAGGTCATTGGAAAACCTATCTAATTACTGACTGCTATATAATTAATATTTGGGTATTAGAGTTACACAATTTGTAAACATTATTTTGCTGGTATGTCTGGGAATATGTTTTGTTCGCTTCTAAACTGTATGACACCTTTTTTTTTGCATTGTATATGTGAATTGCTTTGTATACGACTACAATTTGTCAACGAAACGGAGTTAAGTCTGTTGTCAATTGGGAAAAATTTCAAGGTTATGCAAACCACCTTTGATTTTAAAAGTTGCTTAGTTGAAGTTGCTATGTCAGAAAACATATTATTAGACACTAAAATCATTATAATCGGACGATGTTAACTGTGTTGGTGAATTTGACCACCAGTCTAAAGTGCATTGAACTTTTTGACCATAGCGCCCTTATTTAAGGCCGGAGGTGTAACAAACTAAACATTTTGGAATCCCCATGAGCAGACGAATAATTTGATATGCAATTTGATAAGGTTAACTGTGTTGGTGCCTTTTACCACCAGTCAAAAGTATGTTGACCTTTCAAGGTTTTTGATCCTAGCGCCCTCATTTAAGGTCGGAGGTATAGCAAACTATACATTTTTGGAATCCTCATGGCAAGACGAGTAATTTGATATGCATATCGAAACGATTGGAATATATTTGTATTTCTACCCCTGTATGACCTTTGTTGGCCCCTCACGAAAATGCCTTGGATTTTCAAGGTATTCATCAGGGAACACAAAAACACTTTCAAACCTTTGTTCCCATAGATTGGTCACGGGACCTACAGGCTGGTCTCCTACTAATTTGCCTTTCTTTCTTTATTTCTTTCATGAATATTTACATAAATATTTCAATATAATAATTTGTTAAAATCTGAACAGATCATTGATAATAATCAGAGTATATTTGTATCGGTTTGAAATTGCTCATTGAAATCTATCATTCTTACTACGGCTTTGTTTCATTATTCACTCTTATTCTTTACTTATTTTCTGTTATATTTTACTATGTATTGATGTTTTCGATGATTTTTATATTGTTCAAGTAGTTTGTATCTTTATATATGTTGCATTTGTTTACAGGGCCCCCTGGAAAATAGTCCTGTGTTTACTGACGGGGCTACCTTGTGTAAATAAAACGGAATAAATAAATAAGAGAGGAAGAGAGAGAAAGAGAGAAAAAGAGTGAGGCAGAGATAGAGAGAGAAGGAGAGAGAGAGGGGGTGGGGTTGAAGTGAGAAGGAGTTACAGATTATTGCACACATCATAGCTTACATTAAGCAAGCATAAACATTCATCCTTGAAGAGGTTCATCAGTACCGGCCGCACAGAAACGCTGTTAGTAGCAGGTTTGTTAGCGCTAACAAGTCACTAACAAATCAGCCACTAACAAATCAGCCACTAACAACACGGGTAAAATAACCGTACAGGAAGCGCTGTTAGAGCGCTGTTAGTGGATTTGAGCCATAGAGTTAGGTAAAATCTATGATTTGTGCGTAATTGTGACGACATTTTGGCGATTTGCGTATGCGTCGGGTCGTCTGACGTCGTCAGGTCAAATTTTCGAACCCGTTCATCGATGATTTGGGGTTCGTCAGAAAACTAGTGACCCGTCGTCACAATGACGTCATCTTGCTACATCGCAGCGTAAATCAGAAAGTAAAAACAGAAAGATGAAGTGATAGAATAATAAAAACAAATAATAACATAAGAGAAGATGATGGAAGGAAGAAACAAAGGATAAAATAAGGAAAGACGGAAAGAGAAAGTGATAGAATGATTAAAAAACAAAGAATAACATAAGAGAAGGTGATAGAAGGAAGAAACAAAGGATAAATGAGGAAAGACAGAAAGAGAAAGTGATAGAATAATTAAAAAAAAAAGAAGAATAACGTAAGAGAAGATGATGGGAGGAAGAAACAAAGGATAACATAAGGAAAGACAGAAAGAGAAAGTGCTAGAATGATACAAAAAATAATAATAACATAAGAAAAGATGATAGAAGGAAGAAACAAAGGATAAAATAAGGAAAGACAGAAAGAGAAAGTGCTAGAATGATACAAAAAATAATAATAACATAAGAAAAGATGATAGAAGGAAGAAACAAAGGATAATATAAGGAAAGACAGAAAGAGAAAGTGATAGAATGATTTAAAAAAAAAACTAAAAATAACATAAGAGAAGGTGAAAGAAGGAAAAAACAAATAATAACATAAGAGAAGATGATTGAAGGAAGAAACAAAGGATAAATTAAGGAAAGACGGAAAGAGAAAGTGATAACATGATTAAAAAAACAAAGAATAACATAAGAGAATGTGAAAGAAGGAAAAAAACAAAGAATAACATTAGAAAAGACAGAAAGAGAAAGTGATAGAAAGATAAAAACAAAGAATAACATAAGAGAAGATGATGGAAGGAAGAAACAAAGGATAACATAGGGAAAGACAGAAAGAGAAAGTGATAGAATGATAAAAAAAGGGAGAAAGTTATAGCGCACGCAAGAAATTATTCACTAACATTGTCACTATTGGTGCCCCTGGCACTGTAAGTGAGTTGTTAAAACATTACCACTACTGTTAGCTTCTATGCGGTCTTGAAATGTTAGGCTCACAGCGCTGAACAGTGAATTCGACTAACATTACGCTTATGTGCGGCCAAAACAGCGCTATTGGTACTGTTAGTGCGCTGTTTGCGTTAACAACGTTCTGTGCGGCCGCCACTCATTGGAAGTAATTCCATGAATTGAATCAAAAAGGTTGTTTCACCTGTGACGCTTTGCCTACTCGTTGCTGCAGGCATCATCAGAATGACGTTTTATCGCCACTAGATGGGGTAATACGACAGTCCGAGAGAATGGGAATGTACATTGATGATATGTTAAACTGGCCCAAGTCGCGGTTCATGACATGGTCGCGTTCTTTCTGGTTATGCACCGCCTCTCTGATCCATCTGCTGAATTTGTTGTAATCTTTGGTTAGGATTTTGCTCCTTTTCCAGTTAATGGTGTGGTTGTGATGTGCTACGTGGTCGCAAATGGCTGACTTGTTGGAGATTGTGCCGGACTCTTTCTTCTTGGTTCTTGTGAAGTGTTCCCTTGCTATAGACTCGGCTTTTTGCTGGTATTTGGTCTTCCTTACTCCAAACTTTCTGCATGTCTCTCCTATGTATACGTATACTTCGTTACAATCGTTACTTACATGCACCCACGCGGGGGGGGGGGGGGGAGGGGTTTGGGGTTTAACCCCCTCTTGAGTTTTTTTTATGTGTATGTTTTTACCCCCCCCCCCCCCCCTCTTGAGTGTTATTACGGAACGGATTGTCGATTGGTCAAATTTACAAATTGCGGGACCAAAAAAAAAAAAAAAAAAAATAACCTCTTACCCCCCCCCCCCCCCCCCCCCCCCCCCCGCTTATTCAGCGGCTGGCTTAGTCGTTGCGAAATTTTTGGGCCGATTTCAAAATGTTAACCCCCCCCTTGAAAAAATCCTGCGTACGCCACTGGTTACATGGGAGTTTTACAACCCCCCCCCCCCCCCCGAGGAGTCTTTCATTGTGCGCTCATCCTTGTGATGCACTAAGGAACCACGTAGTTTTTGAGAAGGGTGTTGTCGCGGTGGCAATGTTGTACTTCTTGAGGACCCTCTTGAAGGTTTCTGATGTTCACTTGACATATGATGGTAACCATGTCTTTCCGTCTAGTGTTACGGGTTGGTTCTGATCCAGGGGTTGTGGGTTTCATGGCTGCTTCCGTTCTTCTGAAGACCCATTAATCCGTGTAGCCACACCTCTTAAGGCGTGCTTCGATGTGGTTGGTTTCTGTCTCTAGATCATCATGGTCTGTGAGTGGAGACTTGGCTTGTGGAGACAATTACCCCCTCGGCAATCACCCCCCGGGCAATTATCCCCCGGAATACTACCCCCGTAGGACGATTACCCCCCCGGAAAATTACCCCCCGGAGAATTACCCCCCGAGGACAATTACCTCCCAAGGACAATTACCCCCCGGTGAAGTTGGAGGAGTCCCTCAGTGATGCCCTGGCCGGTCTCATCCCATACTATGCGACCAACCACCTGAGAGCTAACCCTGATAAAACTCAGATAAGCGCATTCCACCTCAAGAACAGGGATGCCAACCATCAACTAAGGATCAGCTGGTATGGGAAAAGGCTGAAGCACACTCCCAACCCAGTCTACTTAGGCGTCACACTCGATCGCTCCCTTACCTACAAGAACCACATTGCCAACACAAAGGCAAAAGTTGGAGCCCGCAACAGCATCCTCAAGAAGCTAGCCAACACCAACTGGGGGACTGATGCCAGAACAATCCGGAAGACAGCCCTCGCGCTTTGCTTCTCTGCTGCGGAGTATGCATCACCAGTATGGAGTAGGTCGGCCCATGCACCCAAGATTGACCCAGCTATAAATTCATCTTGCAGAGCGATCATGGATGCCTTAGGCCAACTAAAGTAGAAGACATCTACCTGCACTGCGGTATTGCCCCTCCACACGTCAGAAGGTTGGTCTTGTCCCAGAAAGAAAAGGACAAACAAGAAAACAATCCACTCCACCCACTCTTCGAACAACAGCCAGTGGGCAAGCGGCTCAAATCCAGACACAGCTTTCTGCACTCTGTAGAGCCTCTTAATACTAGCCCTCACAACCAAAGGATGACTTTGTGGTCTAACCACCTTCAGACCACTCCACATAAACTCTCCCTCAGCCCAAAGGAATCCCTCGCAACCGGCTCCAGTGAGACTTGGCCTACCTGGCTTAGCCTCAACCGCCTAAGAACTGGCTACGGTCGATGCAGAGTCCTAATGCAGAGGTGGGGTCTAGGAGACGTACAAACGGCATGTGAACAGACAATGGAACACCTGCTAGTCTGCCCTCTCCTGCCAGAGCCATGCACCCAAGATGACCTGGAAGCCGTGAATTGCCGTGCCAAAGCCTGTGTGGACCACTGGACGGGACTTGTGTAGTGACTCGATAAGAAGAAGAAGAAGAAGAAGAAGAAGAAGAAGAAGAAGAAGAAGAAGAAGAAGAAGAAAAATGTTAAAGGAAACTCAGACAAGAAAAGTACAAAACTGTGACATGTGCGGGAGTAAACAGAGTAGAAGAGCTACCACGGGGAATCCCATATTTCGATGTAACTTTCCTAACATGTGATTCATTGATAATAACCTTTGATAATGAAACCTTCCCTTTTCAGCATCAAATCCAAACATCAGATTAAATTAGAGACATCAAACACCTGATATATCGTCGCTGTTTTCATGAAGTGACGGTAGTAAAAACAAATTGCATTCACTTTGCGTTACGATTTTCCTCACTTCACTTCGTGAAAATAGGGACGATATATAAAGATAATCAGGCCGATCATCAAAAGATTCCGATTACCTGTCTACAAATCAAATAATTAATTCCTATTATCGTAAAGGAATTTCTGTCTTCTGACAATTCCTCTGCCTAAAAACTGTTCTACATTCCTGTTTTTATATATTTAAACACAATCAGATCCTCTTGTCTGTATACTCTATACTTTTCTGCATAAACATGTACTATTTCTCAATATAGCTTTTGTAAATTGAGATCTATAACGTAAACATACACAAAAAGGGGGAATCAAACAAACAAATTATTATTTGCGGTATTTCTATCCTTTTGTTTTCTTTTACCCCCCATTCCAAAACCCCCTCCTAAAACACACCAGTTTTGCCTGAAAGGGCAATTTCTTCCCCACTCTTGCCATTGCATGACCTACATAAATTTCCAAAAAGATTACCATTTCATGATACATGTAAAAATAACAACTATAACCCTTTACTCAATTTTTTAAATTTCTTTATGATATTTAAAAAAAATCTTTGTCTTGTTGCCTCCTTTTATATCATTAACCAAGCAAGTGAAAGTTAGAATCACAACAATCTCAATTGTTCAAACTACTTGTCCTACTTAAATTCCAACTATAACTAGACTTTAATTCGTCACTTTGACGAATTAGGTGATACGTATGCTCATGTGTAACATAATGAAGAACGTATTTTCACGATTTCATCTTTCGTTCACTACTCCCATTATGGTCTATCCATGAGTCAAGTTTCAACTGTGTAGGGCAGAGGGAGGTAGAGCAAAGAGAATAAGAGGTAGGCAAGGCAAGAGAGAGAGAGAGAGACGGACAGGGTGAAAGAGTAGAGAGAGAGAGAGATAGATAGATGCAGAGACAGATCAAAAAAGGAGAGGGGCAGAACATGAGAGGAGAAGGAAAGAAACAGCAAGAGAGACGAGAGAGAGAGAGAGAGATGCAATTGAGAACAATGCCTTCCATATTTCTAGCATAAATAAGCTCTTGTGGAAACTGATCATGACAGTGTTGCCGATATTAAAAAAAAACACGATTATTTTCATGAATAAAATAATGACGATAGTAGAATGATGACCATGATTGAAAGTGGCACAACGCCCCTTCAGGTTTTCGATAGAGGATTAAACTGTTTATTATGCTAAACAAGCTCAAAACACTTTTTAAAATAAATATTACAAGACGTACATAGTGATTTATTTAGTCACGATTTGATATAAAATATGAATAAGATATTAACATTGTACCCATCCATAACCCAACATCTATGATGTTAAATCTAGAAACGATTGTTAGTATGAATGGCCAAACGATATAAATTGCCTCGAATTTCCTTGGATTAAATTGTTATACATATAAATGAGACAAGCTGAGATGACGCAGAGTGAAAGGGGAGAGAGGAGAGAAAGAGAGAGAGAGGCCGTGACAGAAGGAGACAGATCAAGAGAAGAAGAAGGAAAGGGAAACAGTGAGAGGGAGAGGGTGAAAGTGTAAGAGAGAAGGAGAGGACAAGAGAGATGCAGATGAGAGAAACCAAGAGAAGGAGAGGGGCAGAACAAGACTAGTTGAAGGGAGACAAAGCAAGAGAGAAAAGAGAGAGAGAGAGGGGAGAGATGCAATTGAGAAAAATGCCTTCAATATTTCTTGCATAAATAGCTAGGCTCTTAAATTACGACCATCACAGTGTGCCGAAACTGCCGATAATGATATAATGATAATGTTTATGCATACGATAATGACGATATTGATGATGATGAAGATGCCATGATTAAAAGTGGTATAGCGCCCCCTTCAGGTATTCGATTGAGGATTGTTATATATGATAACTGACATGTCACCTATGATGGAATTTTTTACTATGATAACGTCGTGATAATGTGAAATAGTGTACATAGATCTTGTGGAAACTTGTCTCAGCTACAACATACTCAAAAATCAACAAAAACCAAGGAGAAATAACGGCGATATCGCTCAAAAAGACAGAAATGTAGAATCTAGATTTGAGAAAAAGTCATCTCCCATTGGGATTACACCCAAAAAGTAATAGATTAAGTGTAAATAGGGTAATAATAAAGTAAATAGGGTTGTTGATTACATTATTTGCGATTGTACATGTTTTTATATTTAAAGGAGATGGTACAGTGAAAGGTCAAAGAAGAAAAAAAGGCAAGAAAAAAATTGTTGGAGACGCCCGGACTCGAACCAGGGATCTCAAAGTCGGAAGTCAAGTGCGTTACCGATATACCATAACATTTCCCATAGCGATTACACGTAAACGGAAAATGGAATTCTCAAATCCCACTTTGCAAGTGAAATATGAGCATGATCCCGGCATACGATCAAAAGTGCACACTGGAGATAGTTTATTGTCTCAGCTACAACATACCCGAAGCTCAGCGAGAACAAAGCTAAAACAACGGAGATATTGCTCGCGAAAGACGGAAATGTAGAATCCAGTTTTGAGAAATAGTCATGTCCCATAGAGAATACACGCAAAATGTGAAAAATTGACATACCTCCTTTAATCGCAAAAATACGCCATTATGCCTTTGTCAAACTGGAAAAATAAATACACTGTATTTGTAGACAATTATCTCAGCTAGAACATATCAAAATTTGGAAGAAAAACAATCAATATTAACAGAGATACAATCAATTTTCCAAAAATATGCATACGTCATAATATGCAAATTTAAATTTTGAGTTCAGAGGCCATTATGATGACATCATGAGTTAATTGAGGGTCAAATGAGACATGAAATCATATCTCCATTTCATAATCTATTCACATAGGAAAAAATATTGGGAGTTCCTATCTATTTTGAAGAGTTACAATGAATTTTGTATAGGCATGTTTTTGCCCATGTATTGTGGATAAAGATAACGCAGATCCGCGCGTGCTGCCAACTTTGACGGACGCTCATTGCGTTATCAAAAGGTGAAAAAGTTTTAAAAATGCTTGGAAAAATGTGCCAAATATGATGACAGAGAAAATTCGGCGATTCTCTGTTGCAAAATGCCAGTACGCGCGGAAACGCGCACGCATGTGCGTGTGCGCGATTTTTTTTGCGAAATGCTTCATATGGTCTGAAACGTATGCAAAAACAAATTCGGATGATTTGGAGTATTTTAAATTTTTGCGCGCGCGTAAACGCGCGGACGAACGCGCACGCTCGAATTTGCGCACGTTTACTGACCTGAACTTGACCGGACGGATATTGAGCTTAATCGTGATAAATATGAATGAAAAATTTTACGTTATGAAGATATGATCATAAGTTGATTTTCACAAAATGGCGCCTGGATGACGTCACGATAATTGTGAGTCTTTGAAAAGTTACGCAGTTCTAAGTTAGACTAACATCTATCATCATTGAAAGATTCATGACAATGGCGCTATTCAGTCTTGAGATATCCTGCGAACAAATTCGCGGAAGAATAATAATAATAAGAAGAAAAATCTTGACGAAATCAATAGGTGATACGTAGACTTCGTACGTATCACCTAATAAATAGATAATAATAAGAAAGAAAAATCTTGACGAAATCAAAAGGTGATACCTCTTCGTACGGATCACCTAACTAGACTTTAATTCGTCACTTAGACGAATTAGGTGATACGTATGACAATGGTTTACATAACGAATAATGCATTACACGATATATTATTTTATAAAATGCTTCTCCCTTTATGTGTCTCCTTGATCATCATGAATCTAGGGAAGATAGATTGTGACGATATATGACCATTGACCCTGTGCAGAAACCAGTTACACCTTTGACTCTAATTTACATCATAAAGAACGCATTTTGACGACTTTATCTAATTCAAAGAAATGAAAATGTAATTGATAAATAAGAGCTCATGCCTGAATAATAAAAAGTGAATAGTGTTTGACGTCACGATGTCCCGGCGTAAATGAAAATTCAAAATAAATGTGGGAATACATATTAATTAAGCGATCATTTATAGTTGTTGACGTGAGATTCGCTAGTTGCTTGATAATAAAATCTTTAAATATCGGATGGATATATACTGTCACTGTATTAGGAATTGGAGTAGATCGAAGTTGAATTAACAGGAAATAGTGTAGAAAAGAGAAAGACTGACAGGCAGGGAGTGTGACTTGGTTAACAGACGCTAGTCTTTCAATAAATATCGATGAATTTACTTTTATCCGTGAGAACAGAAACCGTGGTCGTAGCGGGGGTGTTGAAATGCATACAGCGGACTCACATAATTATTTCCAAAGAGATGACCTGACGCTTGATTCAGAAATATGTGACTCCATTTTTATAGAAATAGTTTAGAAAAGAGAAAGAATATTATAGTTGGTTGGGTATACAAACCCCTAAATACTCAGACCGAATGTTTTTCTGAAGCACTGGAGATTGTGTTCAACAAAATAACTAGCGACAACAAAATGTGTTATGTAATGGGTGATTAAGATATCGATTTATTACAACATGTCCACTCAGTAAAAAAAAACGTGATCGATATAGAATCCAGTAACTCATGCTACCCCTTAATCGACAAACCTTCACGAATTACGAAGTCATCGACCACTTAAGTAGATAATATACTTTCAAATAACCTACTTTCATTTCATGATACTGGTCTATTGTATGCAGGGGCGTACGCAGGATTTTTTCAAGGGGGGGGGTTTTAAAATATTTAGCTCCCGAAAATTTGAAAATCGCGCCGGCCGAAAAGTCGCTCAGGGGGGGGGGGGGGGGGGGGGGGGGGGGGGGGGGGGGGGGGTAAGCGGACACTTTTTTTTTTTTTTTGGAGGCCAAAAAAAATCGCAACGACTCAGCCGGCAGAAAAGTCGCTCAGTGGGGGGGGGGGGGGGGGGGGGGGGGTAAGCGGACACTTTTTTTTTTTTTTTTGGAGGCCAAAAAAAATCGCAACGACTCAGCCGGCAGAAGAGTCGCTCAGTGGGGGGGGGGGGGGGGGGGGGGGGGGGGGGGGGGGGGGGTAAGCGGACACTTTTTTTTTTTTTTGGTCTCAAAATTTCAAAATTTGTCATTTTTTTACGTATGGGGGGGGGGGGGGTAAGGTCACCTTATTTAGGTTAGCCGTGGGTATAATTTTTTTTTTTTTTTAATTTATTTTTTTTAATAAAAAGAAAAGAAAAAAAAAAGCCAAAGGGGGGGAGTTTTAGGTTTTTTAGGGGGGGTTACATACATTAAAATACCAAAGGGGGGGGGGTTTGAACCCCCAAAACACCCCCCCTGCGTACGCCCTGATTGTATGGTGATGTATCGAATCACTTGCATTTTGTTACCATTTCAAATTTAATGTTGCAGATGTAAAGTCATCGAAAGCAAACTTCGGTCACAGAAATATAAATCAGAGGAATAGTGAGGCCTTAATTAGGAATTTGCAAGAAGTCGACTGGAGGGATGTTTGTGCTGTAGAAGATCCAAACGTTAGTTATAATATTTTTTAAACAAACTTCGTGCATTGTATGATAAGAATTTCCAATTGTATATTGAAAAAAAAAGAAAACAAGAAATTAAAATGTTGGATGACGAATGGACTGTTACAGTCGATCCGACATAAGAATAAATTATGCAAAATTTATATAATAAACAGTCAGACCAAAATGCTTATGTGTATAACAATTATCTTGACGCCTTAGAAGCAAATGAATCTGCAGTTGGAGTTCTTACAGATCTGTCAAAGGCCTTTGACACAATTAATCACAATATTTTAATATTTAAACTAAATCGTTATGGAATACGCGGTGTAGCTCATAAAATGTTCACCAGCTATCTTAACAATCTATTACAAGGTACTAAGTATCAATCTTCTATTTCGGAGTTTTGGACAGTAACATGCGGAATTCCACAGGGTAGCCTGCTTGGGCCACTGATATTTATATTATATGTGAATGATGTTTATAAATCTGCTTATGAATCGTCTTTTATACTGTATGCAGACGAAACAAACATATTTCACAGAGATTCAAACTTGAAGTCTCTTATGGATACAGAAAATGTAGGCCTTGCATATATATGTGAATGGTTCAAATAAAATTATTTCTACATGTAAAGAAATGTAATTATATGATTTTTCACAATCAAAATAATGCAGATTTAAATGGTTTGAATATTGTTCTTGATAACGGAGTATGGCCAAGGGTAGATAATGGTCAAATTTCTTGGCGTTTATTCAGATAGTTCCTTGTCGGTCTTGGAAATATCATATTCACGAAGTTGAAAGTAAGGTGTCCAAAAAACATTGGCATTATATCAAGACTCAAACATCTCTTGCCCAATCACATTCTACGAATGTTATACCGTGCTAATATACAATTTTTTTTTTTACTGTAATCTTGAAAAATGCTCATGTTCCCTATGAAGCTCAATTTAAGTATTTTATAACCAGAGAATAAAAGAAGTCAGTCAGTCACTCAATAGTGTCTGACAGTAGAGTCTAGAGAGTAAATGGGTTTTATTCAAATGAAAATTGGGACATGATTTCATCATCTGATCAAAAAAACTAAAACCACACTTTTTATAGGCCATGGTCTCAGCTATAACATACCGAAATTTGAGAGAGAACAGAGCACAAATAAGCTAGATAGTGATCAAAGATGAGTGTCATGTAGATTCATGATGTGAACGGAATTCACCTTCCTTAGACATTACACGCAAATTAAGAAAAATCTGACATATGGCCTTTAATTGAATGTTGTACTATGATGACGTCATTAAAATGAAAATTGATGTTCATTAATCTTGTAGAAAATTGCCTCGACTACAACATATTAAAATTTGAGCAACAATTAATCAATATTAAGAGAATTACACTAAATTTTCCATAAATATAATGACGTCATAGTATGCAATTTTGTATTTTGAATTCCAAGGCCATTATGATGACGTCAAGATGTACTTGATGGCGAAATGAGATATTAAATCATACCTCCGACTCATATTCTATCTAAATATTGACAAAAAATAAGCAGTCCTTATTCATCTCAATGGACTTTTTATGGGCATGTTTTTGCCCATATATGCTATGTAATACAAAAATCGCGCGTACGGACGGTTATCTTGAACGGACGCTCATTCTGTTATTAATAGTGATAAAGAGATAAACATGGTATCAAATTATTCGGAAAAATATGAGGAATGTTCTGTCAAAAGTTTTTGCGGGGGAATTTTTTTCGTTCGGCCGTGACGAACGAAAACGTGCAAAAATGCGTGTTTTGCGTGATTTTTTATGAAATGCTTATAATGGCCTGAAACGTATGCAAACAAAATTTAAGACGATTTTGAGCAATTTACATTTTTACGCGCGCGTTAAAGCGCGCACCTAAGCGTACGAATTTTTTGTGCGCATTTATTGATCGGAAATTGACCGGACAAATATTGACCTTGATCGTGTTAAATATGAATGAGAAATGGCTTTCTGTTGTGAAGATATGGTCATGAGTTGATTTTCACAAAATGGCGCCTAGATGACGTCATGATGACCTTGAGTCACTGAAAAGTCACGCAATTCTAAGTTAGACTAAGATCCATCATCATAGTAAGTTTCAAGACGATGGGTTTATCCATTCTTGAGATTTCTTGCGAACAAAATCGAAGAAGAACAATAATAATTTTTTGTGAATAATAAAAATCTTGACGAAATAAAAAGTTGATACGTCTACGTACGTATCACTTAATAAGTAATAAATAAAAAAATAATAAAAATCTTGACGAAATCAAAAGGTGACACGTAGACTTCGTTACGTATCACCTAATTACAACTGTTAACAAATGTACATGTGTTAGACTTTCTCACTCATTTTCATCAGATCTATACAAATCCTAGAAAGCGAAAGCTAATACACCTCCTGGATACAGAATAATGTTTGCCTATTTTTCAATTGACAGGAGCAAGCTTCAACGATCGAGTAGTCATGATTATCAATAGACATTAAAGAAGATCCTCTATCAAAGTAAGTGACGGAGAGACTCCTTGGCATGAGCGGAAAACGGAGGAGGGGGCGGTGTGGAGCGCCCCAAGATTTTCGAAGTGGGACACAATTTCCAATCACTCCCCACGATTTTTGGTAATCACGTGTATAGGGGTAGAAAGAAGAACCCAATTTACATATCCTATTGTAGTTCCAAATGCTTTTTTAATAAAATAGCAAGAGAACTTGGGAAGAAAGTAACTCCCAAACTTATGGTGACATTCTTAATGTATATTCTTATTTTTATTCTGCAAAATAAAACGAGTAATCGAAAATAATAGTGTTTCTCCTAAACTCCCAGGTTATAATTGCGAAAAATTTCTTGAATTTGAAAGTTAAAATCTCTTACTCTTCGAAAATCTACAATCGGTTTACTGGTTTTGTGACTGTGATGTTATTCTGATCAAAAGTTATATTTGTTTTATACTAAAATATCATACATTCTCAACTGCCTTCATAAAAGATGTACTCTATTCTCTAAGAAGACATGTGCAGAAGATGGTAATTATGTTGTTCCTTCAGAGAAGACATTAAAAGAAACCGAGTAAAACTAGTCGGTACAAAATGTCACTGAGAAATAAAAACATTTTCTATCATAATATTCAAGTATATAGGAGTTGATGTACAGTATATATGACAGTGATTAAACGAATCTACCCATGAGAGATTCCCATAATCATTTACAAAAGGTTGTATTGCAGAGTTTAAAATAAAAATGAATTTCCCTTGTGTAAAGCTCCACTGCGACCAAATAGATAGTCAGAATTTTCTTTGCTGTCACTGGACCATTTAGAAAATGTCGATACAACAACAAAATTTGTCAAAACCTGTTAATACCGAATCTTTAGAATCAAACATCGGATTCCTTTTCAGTAGGCACATTGTATCTTGATTGTAAATCATTACGAACGGTCTGATATGCTTCATATGCAATCATGGCTGAATGAATACCATACAGCGATGTTAGGGGCTCCAGAAGAACACCGATGACCATGCCTTGGGTATGTCCGTAAAATGTTGTCAGCTCTACCCAGGAGGCAATTTCCAAACTTTCAATCGCCCACTGAGTCGCGTTCAGGATACCGGTGTAGATCAGGCAAATAAGCGTCCATCTCGCTTGATCCGTACCAACAATCTTCTGCCGCTGAACGACGACTAAGAAGGATGTCATGACCCAGGCTGAGTAGGTTTGGAAGATGGCGAATATACCAGTGTAGCAAGCGAGAACGTTGTTCTCACGAGGTCCGGAGATTTCTGCAAGGATCCCTACTGCACTGGCAAAGCGGAATATGTTTAATGTGAAAATACCAACACAGCTTATCAGGATAACGCGGTCTTGTTCTCCTATTAAACCTGATACAAGAGATACTGTGTGTCTCGGACGAAAGGTCTTGGCACTATCAGTCAGGAATATACGAAAGTGGTACATGACCAACAAAGGCAGATAAAATACGATATGCAGGAACCATTTTAGATATGTTAGAGTACTTTCGGTTGAAGGAAGTGATTCTTGTAATCCCAAGCTGGAATAATAAAAAACTTGGCGTAAGGAAAAATACGTGATTCCTAGCAATACATAGAAGGCCACTGTTAAAGTGATATTCAGTGGGGTTTCTCGGAAATCGCTTTCTTTTCGGTCTTTTGATTTTGGCACGAGGCTTCGTCTTTCTTCTTTAGATGATCCTAACAAAAGGAACTTCAACTTTCTACAACGGAAGATATTCTTCAGCCAAGCACGGATCGTTCCCCAGAATGGTCCAACGTAGGTTGGACCGAGACTCTGAAACTGTGAGGTGCTTTGAGCCGTCTTCAGAAGGGCTCCTGGGAGTGTAGAGTACCACATTTGCCACATCATTGCAGCAGCAATAATGGCGCTTTCAGCGTAAAAAGGAGTCAGAGCTAACTCATGGTGTTTGGAAAAAAGTTCGAAGTTTCCAGGAAGGGAACAAGAATAGTCCGGCTGCCCGTAGTTTGAAGTCATCAATTCACCCAAGGGTAATATTATCTTGACGGCGGCGATCCAGAAGCAACCGGCGACCGCTACTGATAGGGGGAAAGTAAACTTTTTTCTGTCGACGAAAACTGCATCATAGTAGTTCCTGAAGAAAAATATCGCAAATAATATCAAAGTGGCGAATGTGAAATCTAGTAGCACTTGTCCTACAAGGACAACATTGGCAACTACGGAACCGTCCAAAGTTATAAGGCACATGATGTTGTCAAGGAGTGGTATGGGAAGGTTGATCACGGCAATTGTGCCAAAAAAGTAGAAGGTGTTCAGCAGAGACATGTGTGGTTTGTGATACAGTTGATGAACTTCACTGAATGGATTCGCCTTTCTATCCGAAGAAGACGAAAGAGATTCGGCCTCACCATCTTCATCGTTATCCGTAAGGTACGGTAGAAGGCCTACGGCATGGGCACAGTGTCGGCATCTCAATGGCCAAAAGACTTCCTGCTTCTCATGAAAATTATCTCTCTTCCGAACAACGTACCACACAAACGTTTCAAAGAATATCAGGACGACTGTGAGACAGGACCGAGTGATGGCGTAGATTAAATCCCCGCGTGGAGAATTTGTGTCGTTTTCTCCGAACGGTAAGCTTGGGAGGACAGCGGCGCATATTCCCAAACTGAGTGTAAAGCACAGCATAAGCGAGTTGTGGTAGACAGACCGTTTTACCCCGGCATCTACCTGCTCCGAATGGCACTCCATTTCTTCTATTTCTTGCGGAGTTCAATCATTGAGTTTTTTCTCCTTTATTTGATACATAAATAACTGACTGGAGAATAGTACCTCGGAGGTTGTGTTTAACCCAATCTTCGAAAGTGACTGCTGGAGCTAGGCCAAATCATGAAGTTATAATTGTTTTTAAGATCAAGAAGCTGATGCATATACTTTGTAATTTAAAAAGAAATAGGTAATTGATACAAACATTACTTGTAACTTGACGATAACAAACTCCTGATATTTTATATCCCTAATAAAAGTTGTACAGCGAAACCAAAACACCCATAAATAACTTGTTCAGCATTATCATGTAAACAATAAATTCAAATAAATTAAACTTTCTTATAATATGGACTGAAGATATATAATGGATTTTTTTTTCCATTTATTTTTATAATTATCATTACTTAAACCGCGCTTTTTCAACAAGCCCCGATTCGTTAACAATCAAATCAGCAACGCAACAGGGTATGAGGTATTAGTGGTGACTGTAGTTTATGTAGGTTCAGAGGCCTCGGGTAGGGAGTGTAGTACAATATGATTAATTAAATGGTTCAATTAATTGGTGTAGTGTTGTGTATTAATGTATTTTGAAGAGGCTCACATATAATATGATGTGCTAAATAAAGACTTCGAGATGATCTTCATTATTGCATTGTCATTGAATTCATGCAGATCTACATTAACGTCACAGTTAAGATAGACTAATATCTTTTTAATGTAAACCAAAAGTTAATTGGGTTTGTTTACTGTAACAGAGAACAAGAGACTGCAACTCGGTATTTGGGGAATAGGATTGGAACATTTAAGTATGTTTGCAAGTTGCAATAAGTAGCCTATAGGCCTACAAAGATTAATAATTTACTGTCTGGTTACCTCGCCTACATTATCAGTTGTCAGTAATATATGACGTTTCTGCAAAACCGACTGTTTATACTTTTTGATGAGAATCTGTACTTGCATTTATAACTGCCATTTCCTGATTGATTTGCTGGGTTTTTAACTACTGCTAAAGTAGACGATCATCAAATAAAATTGGCTCATCAGCCACTCCTCAATCACTAGCTGCTTGGTTGAGTGATTCCCGTATCAGGACAATTACCCCCTGGGCGATCACTCCCCGGAAAATTACCCCCAGAAAACTACCCCCGTAGGACGATCACTCCCCGGAAAATTACCCCCGTAGGACGATTACTCTCCGGAAAAATTCCCCCGGAGAAATACCCCCCGACGACAATTACCCCCCAAGGACAATTACCCCCGGAGAATTACCCCTGAGACAATTACCGCCCGAAGACAACTTCCCCCGAGGACAATTACCCCCAGAGGACAACTAACCCTCCCCCCTCCGAGAACAACTCCCCCTCCCCCCAGGACAGTAACTCCCGGAGGACAACTATCCCCAATGACAATCACCCCCCGAGGAATTTATAAAACTGTGACGTTTAATGCAAGCTTCTCTCCAAATTGCTATTTACAAAAAAAATCATAAACCTTAATTTTCTTTGTTTTTTATGAAGTTAATTTCAGTCTTTTCAAATTATTTAATTCGATATGGGGGGGGGGGGGAGGTGGAGGTTGCCCAATTCCCCCGTAGTTTTGCTACCGAGTAAAGAACAGGAACTACATTTCTTAGAATTTGAACAATACATTGCGCGCAGATGAGTACGCGTTACAACCCTCTCTCACCACCAATGGCACAACAAAGAAATTAGGATGTAAGATTTCCTTTAGGCATCCTCTGTAACTTTTTTAATCAGCTGATCGTGTATTTGTCTTTGTATGTATAAAGGGCCCTCATCCATGCCTCATCTATTTATTTCTGTTGTCATGCTGAAGTATAATATGTTTTCGTGTACGTAAAATTGTTTTGAAATAGATATTGCCTTCGAGTTATATGTACGGTGCCATGTTGAAAGAAAATAAATTGATTTTGTAAAAAAAAAATCAAATACCAGAAACGGTTAAAATATGTAATTACATGATAATTTAATTTTGAAGATATTAAAGTATCTTCCTTCCTCGCTCGCTGACAGTATTTTGACAGCAAGGCAAATAAGGGCAACGAGAGGCCCGAACATCCTCATATTCGTGTATCAAGGTCATGACCGAATATATCACTTTTTATTTATGCACATTCGGCGGGAAGGTGCCCGCATACAGTACTTTAAATAGTTTCTAGTTTGTGGATTACAAACTAATGTCTTCACCTTTTTATTCTTAAATGTGCCCATACGTGTGTGCATAGCACTTGACGAGAGCCAGAGTCATGCACAATTAATAGTCTGTAAAGACTTTGGGATTTGGGAGAAACTTATCATTTCTTAAGAGGGTACCGTGACTATAAACAAAGAGTTAAAATAACGCTGCTCTAAAGAAATGTATGTCTATGCATTTTGAAAAGTGCTACAGCCTTCGTGGTAATTAGCAACCGCACTGGCGTTGAATAAATTATAATAAAAGGGAAATGTGTAGTAATGAGAAAGACAACGCTATAGTATTTGAAAGCATATGGGCTCATGCAGGGGATCTTATGGGCTCGTAGTCATCTCTTAATGTGTCAGATCGTCTTTTGCTATTGAATGCTGATTTTCCACGGGGGTAGTTGTTCTCGGGGGGGGGGGGGGGGTAATTGTCATCGGGGGGTAATTATCATCGGGGGGTAGTTGTCCTCGGGGGGTAATTGTCGTCGGAGGTGATAGTCATCGGGGGGGGGGGGGAGGGTAGTTGTCTTCGGGGGGTAATTGTCCTATGGGGTAATTGTCCTTGGGGTAATTGTCCTAGGGGGTAATTGTCCTCTGGGTTAATTATCCTAGGGGGTAATTGTCCTCCGTTGGGTGATTCTTCGGGGGTTAATATTCCAGGGGGTAATTGTCCTTTAGTGGTAGTTTTCCGGGGGATAATTTTCCGGGGATGATTGCCAAGGGGGTAATTGTCCTAGAACCGATACTCGCACATCGTGGAAATATTTTAAAAGCGTGTGTTTTTTGTTGTTATAGGGATGAGAAGACAAGAGCCCCTGAACGCTGGCGTTCTGATAAGGGGGGGGGGGGGGAGGGGGGGGGGGGGGGTAGGTCATTTCTTATTCGATATCAATGATTTAAAAATGCTGCTGAAACTGTGAAAGACATATTTTTCCGGGTAAGTCATTTCCTGTTAACTTTTCTTTGAATGGAATTTTATGTGTTTTAATTCAGGTTTTGTTTATAATTGTTATGTTCTTTGGGGTTAAAAATACAAACCATTTTTACTCCTTTACTGCTTTTTTTTTTTGGAGGGGGGGGGGGTCGTTTTGGGGGGTAATAATGAATTTTGCCCCCCCCCCCACTTTTTTTGGTGGGGGGAGGGGGGGCAAGTGCCCCCCTGCCACCCCACTCCCGGCGCCTATGTCCTACCCTTCCCCCGCCTCCTTATTATCATCATCATCCCCATCGTCACAATAATATATCATCATCATTATCACTACCACTATTATACCACCATTATCGTTTTCATCATCAACATCATCATCATCATCATCATTATCATATCATCATCATCATCATTATCATCACCATCATCATTATCATCATCATAATCTACATCAATATCTCCAATATAGAAACCGGTGATTTTCGCAAAGAGGTGTAAAGAAATTGAATGCAGAGAAATTTACGGGTAGAAGTATTTATTAATCAATAGGCCCAAACAAATTCCAATACCAATCCGAGAAAAAATATATCAAAGAGAAGGACATTACGACTACGTCATGTTTGTATATTGCACGTAAACACTTTATCTCAAACAGATATACAGTACTAATATTAATAACATATACGTATTTAAAGTCGATCACTGACTGCAGTAATAGGTACTTTAAATTTATTGTAATAATTATATTTCTTTTTCTCACAACCAATTACCAGACGTTATCATCTCTAATCTTGACACAATCAAAATTATGAGCGCAACTTCCTTGTAGAATCGTGGATGGTTTCCAGTAGCAGATCCACAATACCTGGTGGGCTGGCAAGGGGGGGGGGGGAGAATATTTCGAAAATTCAAAAATTCGGAAAAGCAAATCTTATTTCATTTTTTTGAAAGTATAGACATTCGGAATAATGAACCCTATTTCACTTTTGGAATAAACGAAACTTCGGCATAACGCAACAAAATGTATAACATCCTATTTCATTTTTTCCGAATTATGACCCCCCTCCCCCCCCGGTATAGAAATTTGGGATTCGGAATAACCATAATTATGATGATAAACCTACGGATTATCATGAGCATTTGGAAAATTGAACTTTCGGACAAATGAACGAACGAATAAATGAATTTATTACCATTTCTGAAAAGAATATATTTACAGGGTATAACGAAACTACATGTATATGGTAATGGGACACCACGAAACGGCTGAAATGGACAATGCCGGAAAATATGGTTCCCTGATCATGCTGATTATGATACGTCATATTACTGGGATAATAATAAAATAATATTGACTGCCTTCAGGGCAATACGACATAATCGCCAGAACCGAAGGTGAGGGTGATATACAACTGTATTGATATGAGAAGCCGTATTGCCCTGAATTAAGCAGTTAATATATGCGCAAAGAAAATTACAAATACTTTGATGTTGGCTCTACATTATTGCCCGCTAGTTTAACACGCATTTTGCCGTTGACTTTTCTGATCGGGCAAAAGTATTTGTTCATTGGTTAACTGTGTATTATTATTTAATGATATTTCTTTCGCCCGTAGTTTTGTTGGCTTATCAATAAAAACTTGAAAATTGCCTTGCTCAGATGTCTGACACGGTTAATAATATGATTTTTTTTAACACTAGTTAAAAAGCAAAGTAATGTATTTTATATCATAATAGATAAAGATAGCAAACTGCTTTATGATTATATGCCTTGGAAATGGTTTATAATATGATGTATTTCAAAACTGCTTAAAAAGCAAAGCACTGTATTTTATCTCATAATAAATTAAGATAGCAAACTACTTCATGATTATACGCCTTGGAAATGGTTTATAATATGATGTATTTCAAAACTAGTTAAAAAGCAAAGCCTTGTATTTTATCTCATAATAAATTAAGATAGAAAACTACTATGATTATACACCTTGGAAATGTGAAAAAAAAAAAACGAGTGCTTCGCAGTTGTATTTATTTTGTATTATTTAGCTAATCTTATCATATGTGATGAAAGAAATGAAATGAAATGACATAAAATCATTAAAATCTTGGTTGGAGCCGTTTGCCGACCAGCTCAAAACAGAATGAGATCGGTGTGGTCTTAGACCACCACCACGCCCACAGCGATCTCATTGGTTTTCTTGGCTTGTCGTTCGGGTTATCGGTGCCTTAATTATTATCATTCCTTCTGGGTTTCTAAATAGAAATCAGGATTTCAGTACGATGAGGCTGAGGGTCCGATGGAAAGTCATAAACTGTAAGAAAAATACAATAAATAAATAAGTACATCAAATTACCCGTACGTTTAATTTTTCTTAACTAAGGGTATACGTAGCCTCATCAGCTTCACGCTTGTTCATCCTGATGGCCCTGCAATTTGTTAATGTTGTTTGCTTGTTTGTTTGTTTTACCGGACTGCTAAAAAGCCATGTGTATGTTTGAAGGAAGCAAGGAGGGGACCGAAGGCTTTAGGTCCTCTCCGAGGGACTTGTTGTCAGCTACACATTTACACCGAGGTGGAGAGTAGCACATGTGGATTAGTGTCTGGCCAAAGGACGTTAGTGCCGGCACGCTGAGATTTGAACCCTCAACCCTTGGATATAAATTGAGTGAATGAACCACTATACCACGACAACTCCATGATGTGATGATGATGACGATGACAGTAATAATGATACTAATCATAATGATAACACTAATAATAATAATAATAATAATAATAATGACAGTAATAATAATAATGATTATAATAATAACAATAACAATAATAATAATAATAATAATAATAATAATAAATGCTACTACTACTAAACTAAATAATAGTAATCATCATCACCATCACCATCAACAATAACAAACAATAAAGAAAATAATAATAGTATTGTTGTATGTTGTCCTGAGAGGACGGTTATCGGGAAAAATTTCCTCAGTGGATGATTGCCACATGTACTACATAATTACTCACTTGCAATATAATAAAAGGTTCCATAGTATAAAATGCCCTGCTCGTCGAGGTATTCACGAAGCTGTTCGTATTGCTCCACCGCATTGTGATTGGGCCCAAGAAAGGTGATGCCGTAGAGCTCAAAAGCATCGAAGTGCAGTAGCTGAATCCCAGAGTCCTTTAGAAAAAATGAAATCCACGATATCGATTAATTCTACTGAACAAAATGACTTAAGATCAAGTCATTTTGTACTTCAATCTTTCAAAGAGATTAATAGATTTGAAACATTTCCCGTTGATTATCATGTTTTCAAACAGAAGTTGTAGCTTTTTTTTTTTGGGGGGGGGGGAAGGGGGGTTTCAAACGTTCCCCCGATTGGTTCAGCCTTATTCAAGATTATTTAAGTAACATTTGGGCCGTCACTGCCTTTCAACAAGATGATAGTGAGAAAGAAAGAAATAACTAGTCCTTAGATCCTCAAAACTGCCGATGTAAAGGATAGCTTCATTAGAAAGTAAGGATGCCAGCAACTATAGCGGACCAGGCAGGTATGGCAGGCGGAACGTGCCATATCAATTACAGCTATAAGAAATCCATCCGTCTGATTGGTCGGAATTGGAGACGCGAAAAATGTCAATACCGGTTTAGTCCAAGAGTGAGATCCCTCAAAACTCCGGTTACCATTAAAATAGCAAAATTTTGCTGCGATACCCATTAATTTGCGTGTTAAAATGTTCCTTGTGCGAGCGCGGACACCATACAGTGCTTTTTGTCTGCGATTCCCAATGATTGTAATTTCAGTCATTTTTAAAGCAAAGATTACAGACAGTGTCTCAGATTTTCAGTGATGTTTTAACCAATCTCTACTCAATAAATGGATAAGGTAAGAATTTATGATAGATTTTTGTTTCAATTCGGCATATAAAAGATATATCAACTGCTTTAATATTCGAGGTCTGGCTGCTTTATATGCTGTCGGGAACTAGTACGTCCTGCCATGATCCCTCGGCGGCCGGCGCAATTTTTTTTGTGAAATTGGGGCGTTTCCAATACTGGTCTTTACCTTTAAAATAAAAGGACTTGAAAATGTCTGTTGAATCGAATTAAGCGAGCGCACTCGTTTAATTAAATAGTCTGATTTTCAGACCCTTGTACCCAATGGTCGTACGTTTTGTGCTGCGCAAAGATTCAATCAGTTTAATTTTGGCTATTACAAGAAGTGTGTAATGGATGTAGACAAATGCTCATGTAGGCTACTGTATGTTATCACCACAGAAAAAAAAGAAGTCAGTCAGTCAGTCACTCAAGTAGTGTCTGACAGTAAAGTGTAGAAAGTAAACGAGTTTCCTTGCATAATTTGAATACTAGGACACTGCTAACGTTTAAATATTACCGATAGGATACACGTATTATTATGTATATTATATTCATAATTCCTGCAAAGTTCTACATAATTTGATGTTGGCTGAAAAAGGGATACACTACCTGGGCTTTCAGTTTTGTACCTGTGATGGGATTGGGGCGGTTTCTTGCGAAGCTACAGGGATGAAGTGGAAAAGTTCGTAGATTTGGTCACAGCACGGGAAAGATCCTGATTGGCCGGTACACGAGGAATTTGGCCCGGGTATGTTTTCCGCGACTTTCAAAATGATTGGTGTTGACTCATTTATGTTGTTGTCTAGCAAAACAATTCGACATGAAAGAAATGTTGATAAAATTACGAAGCAGGCCTAATACAATATTTATCTTTACAAGTGCCATGGTAACATCCCTCCTACATTGGCTTGAAACAATTCATCAAGATTACAAAAAGAAACGGAATATTACATTGCCAAAAAGGAATGTAAATTGCCGTTTCATTTTAGGAAGCGGAAGTTCAAAATCTAATCTGCCATCTTCACTTTTATCCCATGTCAAATGACTGATTTAAAATTATATCTATGCCAATATTTTAAAGGAGGAGAGGGAGTCATTTTTCTTGTTTGTTTTATTTAAAAAAGATAAAGTAGGCATAGTAAGATATATGTAGAAGTCCTCATTCCATTTTCTTCCCTCGGCTTGTCCCCCTCCCCGCCCCTCCTCCCCTCCATATCTTTTCTCTTACTTTCTCTTTAAAAAGGCTTTTATATTCAAATAGATAAGGAAATAGGCGACTGGATTGCTATTTTCTATTTTGGATAATGCTTACTATATATTATTCTTAATAATTAGAGGTACATTGTACACACAATATACGAATACATAAATTATGGCAATATTCTTCCAAAGCTTACGTAAAGAAAAGCAAGACGAAGGAAATCAAAAAAAAAAAATATACTAAATGTATAATTCGAATAGATGAAATTCATCAAGAAATAATCATCAAAAAATGATGTAGAAGATAATTTTGATTTTATCAATTTATTGCCTGGTTATGATTATTAATTACTTGTTAAATCCGATTAGGGTACGTCCTTTTTAGGAGTAGAATGCATTATGCTAGTACACATAAACTTAATATTTGTTTGTTTTTGTTTTACAGCAGCTAACCAATGTTGTCCATTTATTATCAAATACCCGTTTAAACTTATTGTTTTAAACATAGGTTTAATATTGTAATGAACGATAATATCTTAAAATGGCTTTGAAATAATTGATCAACGATAAGCTAGACTTACGTTTGATAGAAAGCGTGTAGTATTTGGCGTATAAGATAATAAAATTAGATCGAATTCATTCACTTCCATAAAAATCCAAACAAAAAAGCTCACCTTATTTAAAGTAATTTTATCATCTAAAATCAAATGTTGGATAAACCTTCTTCTAAATTTGGCAATCTCAATATAAGTGTTCTATGCTTTCTTCGGAATTATAACAAAATGTACAAAAGTCTGATTCTCAAAGCTTACCTACAAGGTAGGCATCGAGGTCACCTATGACTAAACCTATTGCTTCAGTTCGGTCGCAGGTTGGAGCGACCTTATGCACCCATACACTTGGTTCTACCCGTCTCTTCCACATATCTGAACCAATTTCTTCTAATGTAGTATAGACGGGGCACTCGTAGACTGCAGATAGATAATTAAATAAATTGATAGATAGGTAAATAGATGGAAAAACAAAAAACAAACATGGATCAATAAATCAATAAATGCACAACTAGATAAATAAATGAATACATAAATAAATACTTTCATACATAGTCTACTAAATGCACAAATACATATATACAAATAAATTAATATATCTATTGAAAGGCTCACTTGCACATTGGGGAATTCCATCAGGAGGCTGTGGGGTCGTGGTCGGGGTCGTGGCCGGGACTGCGGTAATCGACATCGCGATGAAAGCGAGGAGACAAACTGCCAACATGATTAACGATTCTGTGTGAAGAAAACAAATATTGAAAAATCTTCTCAAACACGATGGCAAAGATTTCCGAAAAAAACAATTTAAGTAGATAAAGCAACTTTAATAACTAAACAAACGTGCTAAGGGTGGAAATTGAACTAATTCTTATTTTTTAAGCAAATAAGGTGGACGATGACTCGTTGATGCCAAGAAAACATCACTTACGGGTGTTCAAAAAAGCTACAAAAATCGGATCGCAGCTTTGCGGCTCGTAAAAGATGCTCTGCATCGTAATTGGGTCAACCTTCCCCCCCTTGGCAAAAAGCTAGATCCGCCCCTGCTTTTTTGTAATATTTGTATGCAAGAAATTGCCACTCCCGGTGGTAACATTTAGGGCGGTTTGCAAACACTAAAAAGCCTACATGTATATACAGGCTAAAGCAGCGTTTTTCAACTTAAAAAAAAAAAAAAAAAATTATTTTATTTTATTTTATTGAAATATATTTATTAAGGATAACAAGAATGAGATACAAATTGTCGATACAAAATCTGTTTTACATTATGGTCCTGAACACGATAAAAATGTAATACACGGAAATATATATAATGAATATCACCAAAGCTCACAAGCAAAGGTAAGAACAGTATAAAACTAACATATAAGCATAATACGCATTAAAAGTAGTTAAAAGCACAAAAAAAAAGAAAAGAAACGACTATGTAATAATTGAAATTAACAGCGGAAAAAACATCAAATCACTTTAATAAAAGGCATTAAAATATTACCCCCCAAAAATAGAAGAGGAGAAAAGATATAAGTAAACTGGTAAAAAAGTAAAGGAGGAAAAAGGGAAAGAAAGAAAGAGGGGAGAGGGAAATGGAGAGAGAGACAAAGAGAGAGAGAGAGAGAGAGAAATAAGCCATCATGATGTCAAAGCAGTAAATGAATCGGCATTGTATCACGCAGGTTTACAAAAATTGTCCTTGTACATACGTTTAAAAACATCGATATATTTAGCATTTTGAAAAGCAGAAGGTAAACTAATCCAGGTTTTACGACCAGCGTATATAAAACAATTCTTAAAACATTAAAGATTAGGCTTGGTTAAAACAACATTCAGCGTATTGGACGATAGACCTTATCCGTAATACTTCACAATCCTTCCATTTTATGACGTATTTTAGACTCATGCATGCTACACTCAGCCATTGTCATGTTAGTTATAGATTGCCATAATGCCAGATCTGGAACAGAATATGGTAAGAAATTTGTGAAATTTAACTCTGGATTTCCTCGTCCAACACAGTTACTACGAACGATGTCCCACGTATTGACATACGTGTAGCCTTAAAATCTTGAATAGGTATCGCGTGTACGGCGCGGTGGTGACAAGGCCCGAATTCCAGGTTTGTAAATAACAAAAGGAGGTTTGGCGAAACAAATGGAGGTTCGAGCTCAAACCTTGGTCTGAGCTCAAACCTTGCTTTGTGAATTCGGGTAGGTCCGGTCTACAGTTGTGTTTGTGCGGAGCACGTTGTGATTAGTCTGCTTATCCATATTGCTCCGATTGTCACTGCAGCACAAACATAGCTCGTTCGACGTCACTACCAAACTAGCCAATCAGCTGTCAATGACGTCATATTAAAATGCGGCGGCAAATATATTTTGTGAAATTATCGAGAAATTGACTATTTTTAATTGAAAACTAGTTTTATTTTTGGATGGAAAAGCAGCCATTGTTATCTTGACATTCATTGAAGTAATCAGAATAGGGTAAGTTACTTCTCAGATGATTCAAGAGGTGTATTTTGTAGATAATTTTTTAATTTTTAGAATGTTCCACTGTGTTGCAGGGTAACGGGTGTATGCCATTGGGTGTGATGTGTTCGCGCGCTATAAGTACAGGCCACCGCGCCGTCGGGTGTATTCTCGTACTGATGTAGTTGCAAAGCTCATGCGGTGGTCACATCCCGCCGTACTTGCAAGTGCGTGCTGTCTACGTGCAAAAACGTGGGCAAAATTTGGGTATCCGTATGTGATGAGTACCGCCTCCGTACGGATTTGGGAGCACGCAGACACACCGTAGCACTTTTAGTGCATGAGGAACTTTCGCTGCGTTCGGGCTGCGTTCGGGCTACCGATTCACCCCAGTGCGTGTGACGTGTGTGCCCGGTACTGCCAACGAGCGCACAACGCACTGACTCCGTGCGTCTTTTAAAGGCGCACGTGATCAGTGCGGGGTCCGTGCTTACTCGCAGCACTCACGTGGACCGTACCGAGTAAGCACTTTCAACGCACGTTGTTCGCACTGGTTTATGCAGTTGATAGTCTCTTCGGCGGCATCTTGAGGCAGCAACAGCTGGGACTTCTGGAGAACATCGGAATGTCGTCATATATAAACACGAGTTCATCGCACGTGCACGCACTTACAACATGCGAGTGAGTAAGGACACTGTACGTGAGCAGCACTTGTAAGTACGGCCTCCGTACGATAACGTGGCAACCGCACGGAGACCATACGTTGTAAGCACGTTATAAGCACGTTGTAAGCACGTACAACGCACTTACCACGTGCGCAACGTACGATGCACGCAACCGTTCACGGCCAGGCGTGGCGTGCGGGCCACGTACTTACACAGTGCGTGTGACGAGCGTTGCCGGTACTCCCTCCCTGCCTTTGCCACTCCCTCCCTACGTTTTCAGAAAAACGTGGCGGCCGTGGCCTCCCCAAAAACCGTACGGACTAAAAACACGCACGGTGGGATGTGACCAACGCTTAAGATGGCTCCCACGCCCACTTCCCTCTCTATGCCTTTCTGAACATTCCTTTCCTTCTCAATACAATAACTTTCACCTGCCTAAGTTATTCAAACCATACCGCCTCGCCACTTCTTCCATTACGTAATCATTAAAAGGATCCGCATATACAACATTTTCCTGCTATACGTTGTACTGCAGGAAAATACAAATTTCCCTGGTATACCTTACACATAAACTACAATACAATAAACATAGCGTATATACTGTAGCAACAATCAGCAGACGACACTTAATAGTAATTTTGTATGTGAGATTGCTTTGCTAAATATAAATTACTTTGTTAATAAATATCAACTAAAATTTCTTTTACATTTTTAAAACCATCATTGATATTTAATAATTCATGAGTGAGTAAAAGAAACATACCAAACTATATAATTATATGAAATACTTGGTGGCAATTAGGGGAGTTTGACGTGATGACCGATTGCACCCCTCTGTTAATAACCGAATAGTCCATGGTGTGTCATGAATATTCATGTTTTTGCTTACCTCGGCTAAATGTTTGCTTTTACTAAATTGAAAAATTACGGTGGGGGGTTGGATGAAATGGACATAATGAAATAGGCAGAAGTGATCTATGATAATTCATGCTTTTTATGTTTCGTGTGCTCGACCTATAATCTTCAAATCGCTTGGCAAACTGAGTACAAAGTTAGACTTGTTTCACATGTGTATTATAGGCAATGACGAGCTTGCAACCTATTTTGAAAAATTACGGTGGGTGAACTTTCAATAGTCAATGAGACATGAGGGCTCCAATGAAAGAGCTAGTGATAACGTACGTCGGGTGGATGTGCTTTTCGTTTAAACAAAAAATGATTTTTTAACGCTTTAAAAAAAAAACGTCCATAGGCTAACATGTTAGGCAGCTGACTCTAACCATGCTCTGACGATAGGGGGCTTTGTGAAATGAGACTAAACGGAGCAATGTGAAACATAATTTCTCTCTGGATTGGTTGCTGTCAACCATCATGACCTCCTAGAATGTGCCTAAGATTTTAAAAGATATCTTGAACAGTGAGGATTTTTTAGAAGCCATTACTGAAGGAGTTCAAAACAAACTTGGAGAGATTTTAGATAGATTAAACCAATATGAAACTCGTCTTACTAACTTCGAGTCAAAGCCAAATCAGTCTGACAGGTTGATCCTGGAGGTGCAGTCTGAGTTGAATAGTAAATGGAATAATCTATCTTCTATGACAGAAAAGATGGAATCAGGCATGATCTTCAGAATATGTCTGATTCACACATCCGGAAAATCACGGCACTAGAGAAACAACTTGAGAAAAAAGAAGAATGCATTTCTCGCTTGGAGTATGAGACCAACGAGTTAGAACAGTACTCAAGAAGATCATGTGTTCGTATTTTTGGAGTCAAAGAAGAGAAGAATGAAAATACAGATGATATTATTATCTCGGTAGCAAAGAAAATGAATGTGGACCTGCGTCTTGAGCAGATAGACAGATCTCATCGTGTAGGTAGGCTTCCCCAGGACAAAACAAGAAGTCGTGGCATCATTGCTAAATTGTACTCGTATCGCATAAGGCAGATGCTCCTCAAACATCGAACTTCGCTGAAAGGAACAAGGATTGCTATCTATGAGGACCTTACTCCTAGGAATTTTGACCTGCTACATGAAGCAAATTCCTGTCAGAAAGTACAAGCTGCTTGGTCTTCTGATGGCAAAGTATTTGTAGTGTCATCCAAGCGAAATGGTAATACAACTAAACAGATGATACGAAGCAAAGCTGATCTTCTGAGATTATAAATATGGTGGCGACTCAATGTAATGAAATTCTTGGGAATGTGCATATTGCCTTACGGCATGAATGTGATGTTGGCCTGTTGACTTCTTCAGTCAGGATCATTCTCATTCTCATTCTTATTTACCTCTTTATGCAGGAACTCCACTGTGCACTGTATATATGTATTAGCATGCATCGATGTCTACATTATTAACCATAAAACTCCATGTGTTTATGAAGTTTTTAATATGTATGATAAATTCCTCGGGATCCACATATTCGTATTCGTATTTTATATTCTGACTTTAAATGTGCTTTATACAGGTTGTATGTTCAATGACAGTATAACTGTAACTTATCTGTTCCAGATGGCTTTCGCCATTCCACTTACCCATTTTTTCTTCTTTAGTAACTCAGTTGTAACTATATGTAGATTAAGAAAGTACAGTTGTAGTAATTTTTAAAAACTGTTCAAAATATTTATCTAATCTTTTACATAGATTTAACACAGATTAACAGGTTGTAACTTTCACTGTTTTTAATTCTATTTCCTTCAGAAGATAGTTTGAGGCATATTTACGAAAAGAGGTGACTTGAATCACATGTACTTGTATTTATTATTACATATTGCTATATTCATAATATTTTTTTATGAGTGACACATTTATGACTGCTAAATCAGAATATTATGAGTTGAAAAATTTGCCTGAGTGCAAGTCTTCATTTTTTTTCATTATTTCATGCTAATGTAAGAAGTTTAAAAAAAATATTGATAAATTACATGCATGTCTATCAAATGTAAAACCTTCTTTTTCAGTAATAGGAATTACAGAAATATGGATAAAAAAAAATGAGAAACTTCTGCCAATCCACGAATTGGATGGACATAATTTTGTCAGTCAAGGTAGAAGTGATCGCTCAGGTGGTGGAGTTGGAATATTTGTAAATGAATCATTGAAATATAAAATACGTGAAGACTTAAAATTATTTGTGAGTGAAGTAGAAAGTATGTTTGTTGAGCTTTTTTTTCAACAGGAAGAGTGTCATAGTTGGCGTAGTTTACAGACCACCAGGTCAGACAATTCTTGCATTCAAGGAATCTTTTGAACCAATCCTCTTTAAAGTTATTGGTGATCACAAACCTTGCTATATAATGGGAGATTTCAATATAAATAATTTTGTTGAAGAAGAGATGGAGCCTAATGATTTTGTAAATTTTATGAATTCCTATTCTTTTTCTCCTGTAATATCTAAGCCAACTCGAATCACTATAGAAACCTCAACTTTGTTGGATAATATTTTTGTTAACAGCACATGTGATGATTATTTGTCTGGAATTATTACATACCCTGTAAGTGACCACATGCCTATATTTTGTTTTTCTAATCTAATTGTGAATTCAAACCAAAATGTAAGGTCTGTTCGAAATGTGAGGCATATTAACGAAGAAAATATAATATTATTCTGTACTGAATTGAGTAAGGTGAACTGGGAATTCATTTTGAAAAATTCAACTACTGATGTTAACCAGTTATACAAATCATTTTTTGAGGTTGTTGGCTCTACTTATGATCATTGCTTTCTAAAACAACAACCCAAAGATAATCGAAAAGAAAAACGTAACACATGGTATGATCATTCTTTAAAAAAGCTTTGTCGTAAGAAAAATGCTTTGTATCACAAATTTATAAAAAAATCCCACCCATTACAGAAAAGATGTTTACAAGAAACAAAGGAATATTGTAAATAATGCGATTAGAAGTGCAAAACGTGACTATTATCAAAAGAAATGTTATGGTAAAAGAAATGATTTGAAAGGAACATGGCGTGTTATAAACAATATTTTAATAGAACAAAAGAAAATTGACTGTCCAACTCTTTTAAAAGATGGACAAAATATTGAGGAACCTTCAGAAGTGTTGCGAGTTTTTAATGAATATTTTGTTTCTGTTGGTGAGAATGTTGCAAACAATATGCCTAATACTTTAACAGACCCTATTAAATATTTTTGTGGTGATTATCCACACTCCTTATTTTTCACATGTACAAAGGAATCTGAGGTAATCAATACAGTGTTAAGTTTAAAAGAAGGCAAAAGCCCAGGTTACGATTATTTGATTTAATTTGATTTGATTTATTTATTTCTGTTTGATTTTCTTTTTCTTTTGATATAGACACCAAAGTTTTAAAACAATGTATACACATTGTTGCTCCAGTGTTAAATCATATTTTCAATACCTCTATAGAAACAGGATGCTTTCCAGATGCTTTAAAAGTTGCTAAAGTTTTGCCAATATAGGATTTCCCGGCCAAATTCGCGAGTTTGTCATTCAAATTAATTTGTCTTGCGTTCAAATTCGACGGTTTTAGTGCAGTCAGGTATATCTCGGGTTCATATTTCCTTTTCTCGTTTTCAAATCTATGGAATTTTCGTTAGAATCTACGTATGTTTCATTCAAATTAATGAACAAAGTGCTTCTTTCGCTATTTGGTCATTCGATTTGGCGCAACACGATTTTCTGACAACACGACGGTCTACTTTTAGCATTCTATTTCATTTGTAGCATTCAAATTAGCACTTTGTCCACTTAAATTGATGGTCAATATACATTTCTCATTTATTACACACTTTTTATAGCTCATTCTTTTTCTTCATGATTGTTTTGTCATGTGTATTAATTTTTTTCATCATATTTTATTTTCTTGCATTTATCCCCTATACTTATTAGATTTATCTGATATTCATCAGCATTTAAGTTTGATTGTTAAGAGGAAAACACGACTTGCATCTACGGACCTGATGGTCTCAGTATATTTGTAAATGTTCATGTAAGGAAGGAAGTTGTTTCTCTTATGTTTCATCATAAATTTATCATAATTTCATCATAATTTCATTATGGAAGAAGGGTACAATATTGTGACTGGGGTAGAGACTAGAGTCAACAATTTGAACATGATTCATTATTTAGCCAAGTCTTTAGCCATCGATCTGCCGGCGGGAAAGTACACTGTGAAACTCTTAAAAAAAAACAGAGGGGTGTGCTGGGTATAAGAGACGATGTGAATTACTTTCGTAAAATTCCGAGTCTGTAGTAAAAAGGGGCGATTGAGGGTACCCCCACCTTTCCCGGGTACATGTATATGAACATGTCCGTGCAGAAATACCATATCCCTTGATTTCGCCCCTTTTTTACTTTATGTCTGACTACACCCATCTGCATTGTCCTGAAAATAAATAAATGGAATAACAGCTTAGACCCCAATAGCAAATCATGCATTTTAACTGCATTATTTAAAAATTGTAAAAGTGTGTTGCAATTCTTCCCCCTAACATTCCTAACTTGAATAAAAATATTTCGAATACGAATGACAGGTGTTAATTTGAATGATAAAAATTACGCTTCGACAAGTGAATATTAATTTGAATGCTAGTTGAGCAGTTTCTAAATTGAATGACAGATCTATGAAACCCTTCGACCAAAATCCTAAATTAAATACAAAAACTGGGAAATTGAATGATAATTGGCATGGCAAAGCCGATCTGCGCTAACTTAAATGCAAAGTAAATGAATTCGAATGAAAAACACGCGAATTTGGCCGGGAAATCCTATATTTAAAAAGGGAGATAAATCTTTGTGTACAAACTATCGACCTGTGTCCCTGCTTTCGATCTTTGATAAACTTTTTGAAAAATTGATATATGCAAAACTTATTTCTTACATATGTAAAAACAATATTTTATACAATAGACAATTTGGTTTCCGTTCTGGACATTATACATCTATGGCCCAACTTGAATATATCGATCAACTTGATACAGCTTTTGAAAATAAGAATATTGGACTAGGAATATTTTTGGACCTATCGAAGGCATTCGACTTAATCAATCATGATATTTTGTTACGGAAGTTGAAATTTTTATGGTATTAGAGGAATTTCTTTAGAATTGATACATAGCTATTTATTTAACAGAAAGCAATTTGTTTATATAGATGGTGTTAACTCCACATTATTGACACTCGCTGGAGGTATTCCGCAAGGGTCAATTTTAGGGCCATTAATTTTTCTATTATATGTTAATGACATTCAATACGTAAGCCCAAACCTTTGCCCAATCATATTTGCAGATGACACAAACCTCTTTGTGTCTCGTAAAAACATCAATGAAATATCAACCATAATTACTTCAGAAATACCAAAAATTGAGTTGTGGTTTTTGGCTAACAAATTACTTATAAATTCCAAAAAAACTAATTATATGATATTCAAGCAGAAAAACAAAAAACTTTCAGGTCAAATCTGTGACATTAAAATTAATATCTATAATATATTACAAGTTTCTAATACTGTATTTCTTGGAGTGACACTTGATGAAAATCTTACTTGGGCTTCACATATTAATAATACCCGGCGGAAGATTTCATGTGCAATAGGTGTATTATATAAAATACGACACTTTATTCCTCTATATATTTTGATTAATATCTACAATGCAATCATGCTTCCTCATCTGTCCTATTGTACTTTGATATGGGGACATTGTGCAAAAACTTTAATGAATCAAGTTTATGTTTTACAGAAAAGAGCACTACGTGCAATTACAAATTCTCACCCCAGAACCCCATCTTAACCGCTTTTTAGGAAATTAAATGTACTTACCATATTTCAAATACATGAATTGCAAGTTGGATCATTTATGTATATGTACAACAAGAATATGTTACCTTCTATTTTCGATAATATGTTCAAAATAACAAAGGATATTCATCCACATTACACAAGACATGCTAATGATTTATATATTCCATTGTTAAAATACCATACTTCACGTAGATCAGATAAATATTCCGGAGTAATTAGTTGGAGTGCAATACCTACCCATATAAAAATGTGCCCATCTGTTGCCTCATTTAAACGTAAATACAAGAACTATTTAATGAAGGAATTCCTATAGTATGTTTAATTTAATTAGCCTATACTCATTTGTTTATTTATTTACTACCCATTTTCTTTTCTCTGTACTTTGTATTATTATCTGACGACACTGGAGCCCAGCTTTTGAAAGGCCAATGGACTCTGCTGGCTCCTCCATATTCTTTGTATTATTTATATTTATATATTTGCTTATATGTATAATGTATTGTTATATGTATTTTTATACGAAAAATGGAAATAAAATGAACTTGAACTTTAACTTGAACTAGAAAACCATTTCAGTTCAGTATTTAAAATACCATACTTATTCAATTTGGACAACAAAAGTTCATGGTCAATACAATCAATTTTTTTTGAAATATTAAGAAAACGTGCACCAACTTTTTCCTTATCATTAAAAGATTCGTACCAATCATCAATGACTCTATGTAAACATGTATTAGTTGAATGATTTGGCAAAAAATATATTGGTCAACACTAATAAGATGATTAGTCTGCAAGTAAGATAAGAATTGAAACTGAACTTCCTTTTCAAGCAGTTTAGCAATATGACATACGACTGAGATGGGTCTATGATTTGAAATATTATTCTTATCACCTTTACCTTTCTAAACAGGCGTAGTTCTGGCCAGTTTCCAATCATTAGGTAAAAATCCACAATTTAAACTTTCATTAAAAGGACAGTTAAGAGAAATATTAATATAAGGAGCTGAAATTTGAAGTAATTTTCTATCAAATTCTATGATATCAAGGCTACTCTCTCTCGACAATAGAGAGAGATTATGTTTAGTTTTCCCAGGACTGATTGATTTCAAGACGAAGTATGTATACTTTCAGGATGGTTCCATGATAGATCATGATTACTGAAAGCTTCTGATTTTTTTTTACCAATATTTACAAAATAATCGTTCAATTTATTACTGTCTAAATCAGATGGTAAAACATAATCCGCATGGCACTTTTTCAAAAAAATGAAACAGTTTGCGTCACCCCAATCCTAAATAATTTACAGAAGATTCAGTTAGGATCACTCTAACACGCGTCAAGTACCATCTACACTATGGCAATTTTTTTCTTCTAAGTTTTGCGAGCGACCGGAGCAAGCGAGCAAAAAATTATGATACTTTTGTTATGATAACAAAATTTACCTTATGATTAACACACATGATACAATATAAAATTAAGAGCGCGAGCATCTCGCTGCAGAAAACATGAATGCCAAAATCATTTGATGCGGTCAATTCGATGCACGAACATGAAGAGATTCGGGCTTCTCATTGGTCAGAATAATTATCATCTTTCTAAATGTTGCGAGCGAGTGAAGCAAACGAGCGTGGTCAAAATGTAATTTGATATAAAGGATGTAATATATATTCAGGCAACTCTCTATTAAATAAAAGGCTATTTAATGGGCACTTCATTGCTCAACGATGAAGGTATTCAGGCACTTCGCTGCCAGAAATTATCCTGTTTTTAAAGGTTGTGAGCAGCGAAGCGAGCGAGGAACAAAGACACTCTATCACCTTCAAAATGCTATTACCTCATGAAATTACATACTCTAACGGTTTCTAATAAATCGACGTTATTCCCAATTAATGATTTTTAAAAATTATTACTCAAATTCTCTCGCGGCACCTCGGTCGAAAATTAGGTGCTTCTTAGATAGCACAAAATCTAATAAAATCTTATTCAATGCGCTCAATGTTCACGAATTCGAAAACAGGTATTTCTTTGTAAAGATCAATTAATTTGAGGAAAAGCGACATATTCTCAGTATCGATGTTCGCAAACTTCGCAGATCGACATGTGAATGCGTATGTATCTTTTTGTTTTGTTGTGTGTGTATGTTGCGAATAAAACATGGCAATCTTTTTGAATGTGTACTAATAAGCAAAAAAAAGGGTTAGACCTTTAATTTATATTGATCCCATTTTGTACTTGTGAAATTAAAAAAGGGGTCACGTACGTATTGAGGTAAATATTCTCGAACGTATGCAAAATTAAAGAGTCATTAAATTATTGACTCCGCGCTAACCAGCGTGATCAAAAACTTTAGAACAGTTGTTGAAAATGAATTGGCATCACTGCGTCCACTAAACGTAACTTACCAATGGTTTACTGTATTTGTAGAGAGTCTTAGAGAGTCTTGCAAACGGCCACCCTGTGTGCTGCTCAGTGTATGACGTTCTGGTCTGCCCGTATCAACAGCTTTGACTCCAAGATGAGGATACTGGTGGTTTTATGGCTTTCCAATAGTAGCGTATGAAGATGCCAGGCCGGGCCGCGAAATTACCTATGAGCGTAAAATCCCGGCTCCTGATTGGTTCAGAGGTATACGCATCATGAATATTCATGACTGAGCTGCAAAGATACTAGTAGTATTACGCATGCGCGTGACACAAGTCGAATTAGCTGCTCATAGCATGCAGCTATATGCTAGCTAGCTGTGTACGTACGTACGTACTCATGCATGCATGCATACATGCGCATTGATTGGTTCAAAGATGTAACTTTTACATGAGCAATTATGGCGGCGTCTGAATCTGAGAATAAATAGTGAGAGTTAATTAATTTTAATTAAAATTGGGATATTTTAATGCTTAAATTCATGAAAGTAGGTCAAAGGTTATGAACCTGCTGATTGTATTTATTGTTGAAAGCTCAAATTAGTTGGATGATCTTGAGAAAAGAAGTTTGAAGATATATAAAATATTGCAAAAGTACTTAGTCAGATAAATCAGTATAATGTGCACTAGGTATGCATATTTATAATAAAAGCTTGTCTTTGACATGACTTGTGTAGAGCCTGTATGTATTACTTTTTGTCCTTTGTTTTCTCTGGCCAGGTTCTTCTGTCACAAAGGAACCAGAATCACTAATATGTCAGGATATCATGTCCAGAGGAACACAGTAGCTTTGACCCACACCTAACCATCCAGGTGCGTACGCAGGAGGGGGGGGGGGGTGGGGGTTAACCCCCCTTGAGTTTTTTATGTGTATGTTTTGTGTATGATTTTTTTTTTTGGGAAAAAAAAAACCTTTTGAGTTTTTTTTTGTATTTTTTTAAAAATATATATAAAAAAAAAATAATAATAACAAAAATCATTATAGAGGACCTAACAAAAGATGACCTTACCCCCCCCCCCCCCGTCGATTGAACGGTATGCCGATGGGTAAGAATTTCAAATTTCGGCCCCCCCCCAAAAAAAAATGTCCTCTTACCCCCCCCCCCCCCCCCCGGTTATTCAGCGTGTGGCTGAGTCGTTGCAAAAAAGTTGGCCCGATTAAACAAAAAAAAACCTTGAAAAAATCCTGCGTACGCCACTGCAACCATTTCATGTTTTCAAGGACCATCCTGATAAGATTCATACCCATTGTGTGTGTCTATTGTGTATTATTGACAGCTAGTGTGTGCATTTGTTGCTTATGTGTTTGTAAATACATGAGGGTGGGTGGGTATGTGTTAAAAGAGAGAGGGAGAGAGAGGGGAGGGGAGATAGAGAGAGAGAGAAAGAGAGAAAGAGAGAGAGAGAGAGAGAGTGTTTGTATGTATAGCCTATGTGTGAAATTTGAAATATTAGTGTGTGTACTGTAAATGAACTCTTTGGCAAAAAATCCGCCGTGTAAAAACTAGATGTGGAAAACTATACAAACCAAACATGCACCAGAACAACCAGGAATATTCACAAACACACAGACATCCCCCAGCCTCCCCCAATAAAAATCCCCTCACACCACAGCTCACATACAGTTTGTACACCCTAAATGGCCAGTGAAACTGAATTCCACGCGCATGCGTAATACATATGCTAGGCATTTGCAGCTCAGCCACAGTTCTGTGAGCTCAGCTCATGAATATTCATGATGCGTTTACCTCTGAACTAATCAGGAGGCAGGATTTTACGGCAATAGGTAAACCTGTTTGGGGAAAAAAGATTCGAGGCCTGGCGGTCATGAATAAACATGAACTATGACGTAATGAACGTCATCCGCATCGCTCAACTTGCGCTGCTTGCAATGCAATGGAACGTGGGAGTTATAATTATGTAGCAGCCCTATGTGTATTTACTCATAATTTTCGTAATTATACAGTGCGTCTCAGAAAAACGAAACCAAGAATTATCGCTGTTTTATCATAACTGAGTCTCTTTTATAATTAATAAATAACACATATTTGGAAAGCTTAGATCCTCTTCTTTCATTTAATGCAACTCATATGATGCATATTTCACGCATGAGTGATTAAAATTAATTTGAAGAGAGGAAACCAAAAAGTCATTTGGCGGACGGTATCTAAATTTCAAAGAGAAAATCTTATTTCTAGAAAGTTGAGTTTCTGCCCTTTCATATGACACCTCAATCGGGAAAAATGAGCAAGAAATGACAAAGTTCTGTTTGTAGTGCTTGCATTTCAATAATTAAAATTAAAATTAATTGGAAGAGAGGAAACCAAAAAGTCATTTGGCGGACGGTATCTAAATTTCAAAGAGAAAATCTTATTTCTAGAAAGTTGAGTTTCTGCCCTTTCATATGACACCTCAATCGGGAAGAATGAGCAAGAAATGACAAAGTTCTGTTTGTAGTGCTTGCATTTCAATAATTCTATCAAACGAATTCGTTTTCACTTGCTGCCTGCCGTAGAAACAAGCAGAATTGACAACCGACTTAACTCCGTTTCGTTGACAATCCGCCATGCAAGAAGTCTTTTGTCAAATGAAAGAAGAGGATCGAAGCTTTCCATATATATGTCATTTATCAATTATAATTGTGGTTAAGTTATGATAAAACATCGGTAATTCTCGGTTTCGTTTTTTCTGGGACGCACTGTATATTCGCCATTTTGTAGATCTACCATGGAGTATTTTCGCTCTAGCAATGCACCAGCCTATTAGTACCAAACGATTATACAGAACTATGAATGACTTAGAAATATGATAATATTGATTTATATGATGTCAAACTCATTCAAAAGAAGAAAATCAATCAGATACAATCTTTTTCATTTAAGCTATCGACTCCATTAAGCCTCTCATTAACTCCACATTATACAGTGCGTATAAAAAATTATGAGGAACTTTGGTAGATTCCCATCTAAGACCTATAAGCTGTGTGACCTAAACATATATTTAATTTCAAAGAATAACTAGTATCCTGTTTAACGATACCTTATTAATAACTCTGCGTTTACGCATAACTGGAGCAACTGCCATTTTAAAACTATTTGTAAAAATAATTTTCTGACAAGTTCGGGATGAAGCACACTTAATGAAGGTCAAAATCCCCCTATAGAGCAACTTGCACCAGCACATGGTATTATTTTAATAAAAAATGCAGCGATAACAAAATAAAGGAATCTGTCGCTTGTAAACAAAGTAAGACGACATTGTATTTTGCATTGTAATATGTTCAGCGTTTCAAGAGGGAACAAATGCCGTCTATGCTATCGGGGTTTTTTTAATTTGAAAGTCTGGTTTCTTGATTGTCGATTAACCCCTATCCTATGTTTTTTTTAAATTTTTTTAAATATTTTTTTTAAACAAAAGATTTTAGTTATCGGAATAGGTTTCACATTCCCTTTTGAATGGTGTGGATGCCTTCACATTTATATACACTAAATTCATTATAATTTGAGAAATAATAGCATTGAAATTATGTTCATTCTTTATGGGATGTCGTCTGCTTTGGCAGTATTGGTGCATTATATTAAAACACCGTTATTTTGCTGGCGAATCTCTCGTATATCCCAGATGCTATGGAGGTGGTTAAATTTGTATTTGTATATATCACCCGATATGTAGTTGACCTAAAACTTGTACGATGGCCATCTGTTAACTTACCAGTTTCTAGTGATCCATTATTTGACATATTTGTGATTTTCTGTGAATGTCCGCTTGGAATGAGTATAATGTAATAAACTATAGGTATTTGATATTTGACTTTTCATCCATTTGTATTACACTTTTGTTTCTAATTAGCTTGTCTACGTGTTATATTTAAAATTTATTTGTTCATCATGTGTACCCAAGCAGTGTTTTTCATAAATTCGAAGGTACCAGGCTCGATTTGTATTCATGCTGTTTTCTGGTTAATTTTATCCTTTTATGTTAATGTATAAAACTGTTTATACATGCTGTTATGTGTTTATTATTGGTTAATAAAATTTAAGTTCAGTTGAAGTTCAAAAGCCCTCATGCACTGTTATTTGAGTCTCAAAACATTTGCTAACATATTCACATCGATTTTGTGATTTTAAAAAGAAAGGTTGAAAATGTCGGACCTAAAGGGAAATCCCTTTGATAACAAACCACTCTAGAGGAAAGCAGAAATATTATGTTAATCTTTCTTTTCTGCTTTAATACTATGCAATCCATCGATATTTTTTAAAAGTGCCCCAAGACTGAAGGCCTTTAGGAGAAAAACAGCAATTAATGATATTTTTGCACATGACAAACGGCAGAGTTACCCGCGACTACGTCACAATCCACTGACCAAACTGCCAATTTGAGATTCGCATATAATTAGTGATCTCATATTTCAAACATCCATAACTTTCTTATCATTGGACCGATTTGTTTTAAACTTTCGCCATTATGTTAATCTTTCTTTTCTGCTTTAATTCTAATGAACTTATTACAAGGGTTGGATTGTCCAATAAGAAAATGCTCGTTTACAAGCACAATTCATGATATTCTCTTTGCAATGATCACACAATTTTGAATATCTTTTTCATGAAAGTATATTTTCAATTTCATTGGTAATTTATCAACAAGTTTTCTTTCTTGTACTTACTAAATCTCTGAGGTTAGTACACCTATGAGTTTTCATGTGCTGTTCGTGACAAAAACTTTCATGCACCTTTAATACACATCTTATGCAATTTGAAATGATGCAATGGACAAGTGAACAGGTAGATCTTAGATAATAAGACAAGACGTTAGTAGGCTGTTTCAAATAAGTTTAGGTTATCCTGTCGATTAAAACTATGTCCTTTGAAAGCTTAGACAAATTGGATCACTTTAAACAGAGTGTGCCTCACATTCTCGAGCACCCCCAAAAGTACCTCTTTATTTCTTTCTGGAAAATGCCCCTTTACTTCAGATAAGTGTCCCACCCCCTTTTCAAAAGTGCCCCTTTTCACCTCTGATGAGTGCCCCCTTTTAAATAGGAAGATTGTAGCTTTGTACTGTGTACTTTGTACAGGTGAGTGCCCCTTTTCCTTTCTAACAAGTGCCCAATCTCACTTCTGATAACTTTGCCTATTCTGATCTAATAGTTTCATGCACCCATTTCACATCTTATAAGTGCGCCTTTTCAGGTGCAAGAAGTGCTCCTGTTTACCTCTGAAAAGTGCCCCTTTCCTTAGCTTGTAATAATTGCATTTCCCCTTCAAAGAAGTGTACCCTTACATCTCTGATGAGTGCCCCTTTATACGTATAAGAAATACCCTTTTAAGCTCTGATAGGTGCTCTTTTAAATATAAGTATAATTATATAAAATATAAGTTCCCCGTGTTACTTTTGATGTAATTTCCCTTTGATAAGTACCCCTTTTTATCTATATATCCCACTGTAGTCTACAAATTGTGCCCCTTTGCGGTCATCTAAAGAGCTATAACTAGTTTCAAAGAATCGAATCAGCTTTTTGTAGTAACAGGTACCCTTCTAAACCCACAATAAAAGTTTGTAGCCGAGGGGGCAGGGGATACAATGCTCAGATATTCAATGAACGAACTGTGCCACTTTTAGAAACATAATCGTGCTCGTTTTCACAGCTATAGTGTGTTCTTTCGAACTCTAAAACGTTTGTCTCTTTAAAGGGATCCGGCTACTTTGTCTCAGATTCTTAAACAAAATTCTGGATTTAGATCATGCTGCAATGATAATTACAAACCTTTAGGTCAGTCAGGAACCCCATGACTTTTACAAGCCGATCGCCTGTCTGATTATCAAGATAAAAACCGGTCACTCAAAGATTTTTTTACCTTTTTGAGGCACTTCTTGATCATTTTGAAGCGCCATTTTTTTAGGGATCCAATATTACATCATATCACAGACACTGATAATACATAGGGTCGTGCATCTCAGAATTAACATTAATAAACTACCTTGGCATATTCTATACAACTGCTAAAACACGTATTTTCCTACCCACCATCCTATAAATCTCATGCCCTTTTGAAATTCATAGATTTCCAAGGTAGTCAATTGCTCTTTGTCTATGAATGTAAAGGTTTAGTATAACAGATTGTAATAACAGATGTTAACAACTAAATTGTACATTCACAGAAAAACAATTATTGCATTAATATTATTCAGTAGGCATCTCACAATTTTACACCGAAGGTCATTGGAACACCTATCTAATTACTGACTGCTATTTCATTAATATTTGGGTATTAGAAATACACAATTTGTAAACATTATTTTGCTGGTATGTCTGGGAATATGTTTTGTTCGCTTCTAAACTGTATGAAATCTATTTTGCATTGTACACGTGAATTGCTTTGTATACGACTACAAATTTGGATTTATTATTACCAATCCCATCATCTACTTCATCAGCATCAAAATGGCTGTGGGAAGATATTTGAGCCAAAATTGATCCAAATCAATTTGAAAATATAAAGAACACGTCTACCTGTCACTATCTGATTGGGCTGTTGCATGCCTTGTATAGTAATGCTGAAAAACCTAAGTCACTGTCAACACTCATTCTGACTGAGTTTTCCAAAGCATTCGATCGGATTAACCATAATATCACCATGCTAAATTATGTGAAATATATGTTCGTCCTTGTGTAATTTCTTTGGTAATAGATTTTCTGAGTAATCGTCAAGAAACCGTCAGGTATAGCGTCAGTTATCAGAATCAAAATACAATGGTGTAGGCGTGTCTCAAGGTGACAAACTTGGCCCAATTTTATAGGGTATGTAAGACCAGTAACAGAATACTCTGTACCTCTATTTTCCGGTAGTTTGACTCGTAAACAGATTGATGTTATAGAAAGTATACAAAAAAGAGCCTGTAAGATAATATTAGGATCTAATCATATTTCATATGACAATGCTCTTGAAAGACTCAAATTGCCAACCGTTGTGACTCGAAGAGAAAAAATCACAAAAGATCTGGCTATTGCACTAGAAACAAATTTATTGTGCAAATCAATGGTTACCTCACAGAAAACCAACAAATACAATTTACGAAGCGTCAATAAGTATCAAGGATTTTCTTGTAAAACCAAGCGATTCCAGAACAGTACTCTTCCCAATCTCACACGTATGTCACACTTTCACTATGCAAATCCAAGCTTATAATTGCCTTAAGAACTGTGCAATATTATGTTCTTTTAACAGTGGGGCAATATAAATCAGTCATTTTAAAATTCCGTATATATTTTACTACCTATCAATTTTTAAATTATGCTTGTACACATTATATTTATTTCTATTTTCCTGATCTCATGTTGTTATTTTATACTTGCATTGTATTTTAGCTGCACTGTGAAAGCATTTATAATTCAGTATTATGACTGCCATTCATGTCCTTAATAAGCCCTGATTGAATCGGATTAATTCATTATATTAAAGTATATATAGCTCAATATGTAGGCCATTAAAAAGTAGCAAAATTACATGCTTTGTTAAGCTAGCTTAGGTTACAAATATTGAGTTGAGAGATATATTATATCTAAATATAGACCAATGGATTTCATACTCTTAAACTGAATTACATCAGGTAAGATGATTTTTTTTTTACAATACCCGGAGCTATTCGATAGAAATTAAATAAAATATATTGCGTGCTTCGTTCAATGGAGAAAAAGTAAGATGAAAAGTTAAAAGATGCATGAACAGAAAACCGAACAGCTCATGACAGAAAATATAATATCATATCGGAAAAAGAACATAATGAACAGAATAAAATAGAGAAAGAATCTAATAGCAAGTGAGAGAAAACCAGAACCAATATCATGAATGTTAGGATAAAATACAATTAAGAACCACAAAATATCAACAGAGAAGAAAACATGAATGCTAATTATTTTTGTACAAAGTTTGCTTACAATCTTTGTGCAATGTGCTTTGATTCCAACTACATGTCAGCTACTTATGACTTATGCAATATGACTTAAAGGGATAGTTGAGTTCTGTTCTCAGACTGCAAATGCCTTCAAAGTGCATGGTTATTGCTCTTATTATTATCTATGACAGTTATAGTGCCCTTTTAGAACCTTAAATTGCTATGAAGGTAATTTTAGACCCCAAAATATGTGAAATTTAGCCAATACGACCATACCAATTCAGTTCCACTTTCAAAAAAACATGGTGACCGGTAATTAATTATTTAATTAAAATTAACAATACATGAGCTGGCTAATTGTGGTTAATATAAGCAACACGAAAATGCCAACAAAAAAGCCAACATTAGCATTGGCTGAAATACGACGTAAAAGGCGATATTTCGTTTTTTTCAACGGTTTTTTCAAATTTTTCAAAATATCTAATATTTGTGGTGGTACAAAGGTTCCATGACACATGCTCCGTCGACGATTGCTCCGCCGACATTGACTCCGCAAAACGCGACAATTGCTCCGCGACATTTGCTCCACGGCATTTGCTCCGACGTCAAATGCTCCGCCGACAATTGCTTCGCCGACAGATGCTCCGCCTACAATTGCTCCGCCGACATTTGCTCCGCCGACATTTGCTCCGCCGACAATTGCTCCGTCGACAATTGCTCCGCAAAACGCGACAATTGCTCCGGTGACAAATGCTCCTCGAACGACAGTTGCTCCGCCGACATTTGCTCCGCCGACAATTGCTCCTCCGACATTTGCTCCACATGAAGCGACAATTGCTCCGCGGACAGATGCTCCGCCGATAATTGCTCCGCCGACAATTATTGCCCCCTCCTACATTTGCTCCGCATGAAGCGACAATTGCTCCGCCGACAGATGCTCCGCCGACAATTATTGCCCCATCCTACATTTGCTCCGCATGGAGCGACACTTGCTCAGGTGACATTTGCTTCGACGACATTTGCTCCGACGACATTTGCTCCGCATGAAGCGACACTTGCTCCGGTGACATTTGCTCCGCCCCAAAAAAGTCCCCCAAAATAAAAATGCTACTAATACTACGACAAATGCTTCGCCGACAATATATTTGTTTCACGGGTTATTTTCGTTTTTTTTTTTTCTTCATTTTCTGAATGCATTTCATGAGATCATGTAGATGAAATGAAATGAAGGAATGTGGGAGGAAAAAGAAGTTACCTAAAAGTTATTTCGAATATACTGAAATAACTTTCCATCTATCACTGTACGTCCCATATAATATACACTAAACACTGATTACATGTCGTGGGAAGTTTAAAAAAAAAAAGTAGAGCAGCAAGCCACATTCCCCAATACGCGCATACCTCCCAGTTAATTTCAAACAGCTCATATGTAAGACCTGACCTCAATGCAAGCAAGCACATGCATCTTACTAGATAAACCATCTGCAAGTAAAGCATTATAATATATATACAATGTACTAGGTCTTCATGGAAGTTCTAGAGAACAACAGGGGAGGGATCAAAATAAGATTTGAAGGGCACTTATACGTAAAGAAGAGAACCCATTCAGACGGGAAAATTAGATGGCAGCCTTTCTGTTTATTCCCATTTATACAAATCATTTAGTTGCAGTTTGATGTTAGTTCTTCATGATAAGCCAATTGCTCTTCTTCCGGTGGTTCCGTGAGTCCCTTAAAGTCAGTGAAAACAAAGTACTCGAATGAGACGGGGTGTTTTACACACTAATATATATATATATTTAGTAAAGCGCTTAACTGAGGGAAAGAAACATATAGAAAACGGACTAAATATTATTAAAATTACTATTCTAAACAAGAATGTACTACATGTCCTACATTTCGTTACAATTTCACGAGAGAAATAGAACTCGAGAGGGGGAGAAGAGAAGAAGTGATGGAAATGAAAGAAGACTAATATCATGAGAGGAAAGAAAAGAGCTAATAAGACAAGAAAAGGGTGTGAAAAGGAAAAGGAGGAGCAAGAGAGAGAGAGAGAAAAGGTAGCCTTGAGCTTTGGATCAGCTAATGAGTAATACATAAAACAAATTTTGAGCGGAGTAATTATCTTTCGCCGGAGAACTTGCATATATAAGGAGCTACAACTTGATTTTAAAAAAAAAAATCAAATATTATGGGGAAAAGCAAAAAACGGCTGAGCATTAATTGCACTTATTGTCAGAGCAGCATTCATGTCTTCCAGGAGGCCGCACTTTTGGATCAGAGAGCAATTTTATTGTCGGCGGAGCATTGTATTTTACGGGGCACTTTTTGAGCGGAGTAAATGTCGGCGGAGCAATCGTCGGCGGAGCATGTGTTGGGTAACCGGTACACAAGTATTAGAAATCATTATATTTCAGCCGTCTCTGAACCGATTTTAATCAAGCAAAGAAGATAGTTTTATCATTTAAATATTATGTTTTTTTTAAATTGACACTCAGTTTTTCATTATCTCACAACAAAATATTTTGTGTAGCGCCCTCAGCAACAGAACTCAACTATCCCTTTAAACAGACGAGTAAGTACTAACAGTTACACAAACGAAGTAAGACCGTTTTGTGGGGAATTTAAGTTTCGATTAGAGTGTCCTTATCATCATTATTGTGAAGCAGAGTTGAGATTTGATAAAGAAGAGGCCTGTAGGCATGTTATTCATACAATAATTAAGGATGATTAGAAAAAATGAAAATAATAATGATGATGATGATAATAATGATAATAATGATTTCATTTCATTTACTTTTCAGTTCTGAATACACATAGACAATCAGTATACATTAAAACATATATGGAGAAATATAAACTTACAAACAGAACTGGTCAGGACGCCAATGTAAGCGAAGCTTGGTGCCTTGTGAGCCGTAGCAATTAGTTCCTGTAGTAGGAGACCAGCCTGTATGTCCCATGATCAATCTCTGGAAACAAAGGTTTGAAAGCGTTTTTGTGTTCCCTGATGAATACCGAACAATTTTGACTTGAGCTGCCCCCTTGAAAATCCCGGGCATTTTCGTGAGGGGCCAACAAAGGTCAAACAGGGGTCGAAATTCAAATATATTCAAATCGTGTCGATATGCATATCAAATTACTCGTCTGGTCATGAAGATTCCAAAAATGTATAGTTTGTTATACCTACTACCTAAAATGAGGGGGCTATGGTCAAAAAGGTCAATGCACTTTAGACTGGTGGTCAAATTCACCAACCGTCCGATTCTAATGATTTTAGTGTCCAATAATATGTGTTCTGACGTGGAAAATTCAACTATACAACTTTAAAAAGTAAAAGTGCTTACCTTGACCATGACCATTCAAAATGGCTGCCGTTTCGGTGACAAACCTTTAACAACTTCTTCTCAATAGGTTTGGGGGAAATTTCAAGGTTATGGCAACCACTTTTGATAAGGATAATTTGATTAATCCTGATATTAAAGATAACTCATTCATTGTGTGTGTCTATTGTGTATTCTTGACAGCTAGTGTGTGCATCTGTTGCTTTATGTGTTTGTAAATACATGAGGGTGGGTGGGTATGTGTTAGAGAGAGAGAGAGAGAGAGAGGGGGGGGGATAGAGAGAGAGAGAGAAAGAGAGTGTTTGTATGTATAGCCTATGTGTGACCAATAGCTGGCAACTTCTTGGTGTGACATTGGAATATTAGTGTGTGTACTGTAAGTGAACTCTTTGTCAAAAATCCGCAGTGTAAAAAATATATGTGGACAACTATACAAACCAAACATGCACCAGAACAACCAGTAATGTTCACAAACACACAGACACCCCCCTTCCCCTAATAAAAATCCCCTCACACCACAGCTCACATACATTTTGTACACCCTAAAGTCCACGCGCATGCGTAATACATATACTAGGCATTTGCAGCATAGCCACAGTTCTGTGAGCTCGGCTCATGAATATTCATGTTGCGTATACCTGATTGGTTCAATCAGGAGGCAGGATTTTACGCTCATATGTAAACCTGTTTGGGAAAAAATATTCATGAATAAACGACCGGGGTATAGTATTATATCTGTAAGGCGCTTTGATAGGGCCCTCCTGAAAAAGCGCCATATAAGAAATAGTTATTATTATTATTATTGTTATTATTAACATGATCTATGACGTAATGAACGTCATCCGCATCGCTCAACTTGCGCTGCATGCAATGCAATGGACCGTGGGAGTTAAAATTATGTAACAGCCCTATGTGTATTTACTCATAATTTTCGTAATTATATATTCGCCATTTCGTAGAACTATCATTCAGTATTTTCGCTCCAGCATTGCACCAGCCTATTACCAAAAGATTATACGGAACTATGAATGACTTTAAAATATGATTCTATTGATATATATGATGTCAAACTAATTTAGAAGAAGAAAATTAATCAGATACAATCTTTTTCATTTAAGCTACCAACTCCATTAAGCCTCTCATTAACTCCACATATACAGTGCGTATCAAAAATTATAAGCAACTTTGGTAGATTCCCATATAAGACTTATACGCTGTGTGACCTAAACATATATTTAATTTCAAAGAATAACTAATATCCTGTTTAATGATACCTTATTAATAACTTTGCTTTTACGCATGACTGGAACAACTGCCATTTTAAAAATGATTGTTAAAATCATATTCTGACAAGTTCGGGATGAAGCACACTTAATGTAGGTCGAAATCCCATACAGAGCAACTTGCACCAGCACTTTGTATTATTTTGATAACAAATGCAGCGATAAAAAAATAAAGGAAACTGTCGACGCTATTGTATTTTTCCTGCATACACCGCGGTATGTTCAGCGTTTTTAAGAGGGGACAAATGCCGTCTATGCTATCAGGTTTTTTTCAATTTGAAAGTCTGGTTTCTTGATTGTTGAATAACCCCTATCCTGTGTTTTTTTTTTTTTTTTTTTACAAACAAAAGATTTTAGTTATCAGAATAGGTTTCACATTCCCTTTTGAATGGTGTGGATGCCTTCACATTTATTTGTTTGTTTGTTTGTTTGTTTTATTTATTCACCATGTAAAATAACTGTTTACAGATAGTAGAATACAGTGGGTTACATTGTTATATAATACATAGTAGGAACAATGCATAAACAAAAAATGTTTGAAGCGCAACGTCCCTAAGTAACATAGTTGATAATTATTAGGTAAAAAAAGAACATGGCTTAAAATAAGACATTCGTTACAAAAATAAAACAAAATACAAAAATCATGCCCTTAAAGGTAAAGACCAGTAATGGTCATGCGATTGCATTGTGAAAGAAACGTTGTGGAATCGATCAGAAAAGGTCGATCATCTAGCATCTAGCATCTGCAAGGTTCTGGAATCATCAAAATGATAAGAAATTTGGCTCATTCTTCGTAAAGTTACAAGCACTATACACAGAAAGATGTATATGGGACTACCCTATCTCTCTCACCAGACCATGAGAGAAATAAATTTACCAAATATATGATGTGGAGGCGGTTTCCCGGCAAATTTTTTATCATCATGTATTAGTCAAAACATATTCTTTCACAAGATTGGTAATGAGAGCTTCCATTTCATTTTTTGAAATTGGGGCGTTGCCAATACTGGTCTTTACCTTTAACTTAATTGAATAACAAGCAAAATCAATGAATACACATTACCTCTTCTTGACACATTTAGCACTATACAACATGTACCTCAAAAGTTAACGATTATATTTTAAGAGAAATATTTCCTTCATTTTCTTTTAAAATAACATAATGGTTTTACAAGCTCGTATTTCAGGTGGCAAAGCGTTCTAAATGTCAGGACCTACATATCTAATTGATCTTTGGGCTAAGGCTCTCCATGGTGTAAACAAATGGAAATCAGAAGAATGTCTGGTTGGGTAGCTGTGAATGTCTCTATTTCGAGTAAAAATCGTTACAAAATGATAAAGGCAGTTCTTTTTTATTAAGTCGGTACATGAACACTGCAATTTGCATAAGATGAATATCAGTAACCTTCAGAGTTCTCAATTTGAAAAATAATGGGTCAGTATGATCAAAGTACCCAGAGCCACAACAAAGTCTCATGGCTCTCTTTTGCAATCTAAAGATACCATCAGTATTTAATCTATTAATAGCCCATACAATGTTCCAGTAAGAAATACGTGAATGAATGAAAGAATTGTAAATAATGAACAAAATACTAAGTGGAACAAAAAGCTTTAACTTGTACATAACACCAATATAACGAGACAAAACTCGAGAAAGATTACGTTCGTGTTCATGCCAAGACAGGCACTCATCAATATAAATGCCTAGGAATTTGGTGTTTTTCTTTTGTTGAATGGAGATGCTATCTATCTTTAATGAAACATTAGTTTCTTCAGTATGAGCACGAGTTTTAAAGTGGATGAAGTTAGTTTTACCCAAATTCAACGATAATTTATTGCATTTAAACCAGTTAGATAATTTTGGCAATTCAGTATTTAGTGTTTGAACAAGACTCTCTAGGTTGGAATTAGAACAAAAAATATTAGCGTCATCAGCAAATAATCTATATTGTAGTAAGGTAGAGACATTAGAAATATCATTAACATAAATCAAAAAAAGAAGCGGACCTAAAGTAGAGCCCTGGGGCACACCATACCTAACTGATGACATGGTCGATTTGGCATTATTAAATATTGTATATTGACTTCAGAAGTCTACAAGAAAGGTAACTACGAAACCAATTTAAAGGCATACCACGTATCCCGTAATGGTAGAGCTTGTATAGAAGTATTTCATTATCTAGGGTATCAAATGCCTTGAAATCCATGAAACCCCTATAACATGCTCGTGTTTGGCTAAGGCAGGTGATACCCTATCATATAATTTAATGATAGCAAATTCTGTTGAATGAAATTTCCTGAATCCATACTGATCATTATTAAGTAAACTGTTGTCAGTCAAAAATGTAAATAGTCTATCATAAACGAGTCGTTCTAATATTTTAGAAAAACATGAAAGTATTGAGATAATTACTGAATGAACTAGCATCGTCCTTCTTATAGATGGGTATTACTTTCGAAATTTTCATCATTGAGGGAAAACTACCAGAGAACAATGACAGGTTGATTATGTAAACGAGGGGCTTAATTATATACACTAAATTAATTATAATTTGAGAAATAATAGCATTGAAATTATGTTCATTCTTTATGGGATGTCGTCTGCTTGGGCATAATTGGTGCATTATATTAAAACATCGTTATTTTTCTGGCGAATCTCTCGTATATCCCAGATGCTATGGAGGTGGTTTTATTTGTATTTTTTATAAATCACCCGATATGTAGTTGACCTAAAACTTGTACGATGGCCACTTACTACTTGGCCATCTGTTAACTTACCAGTTTCTAGTGATCCATTATTTGACATATTTGTGATTTTCTGTGAATGTCCGCTTGGAATGAGTATAATGTAATAAACTATAGGTATTTTATATTAAACTTTTCATCCATTTGTATTACACTTTTGTTTCTAATTAGCTTTCCTACATGTAATATTTCAAATTTGTTTGTTTATCATGTGTACCCAAGCAGTGTTTTTCATAGATTCGAAGGTACAAGGCTCGATTGTATTCATGCTTTTCTCTGGTTCCTTTTATTCTTTAATGTTAATGTATTAAACTGTTTATACATGTTGTTATGTGTTTTTTATTGTATAATAAAATTTAAGTTCAGTTGAAGTTTAAAAGCCCTTATGCACTGTTATTCGAGTCTCAAAACATTTGCTAACATATTTGCATCGATTTTGTGATTTTAAAAAGAAAGGGTGAAAATCTCGGACCTAAAGGAAAATCTCTAGAGGAAAGCAGAAATATTAGATGTAGACTGGTGAATGTTTAAATGAAATCGAACAAAAACCAGAAAATTATGAACCTTTGACAAATGTAATCACTTTAGGTATGGGCTCTTCAAATTGGCTGAATCGGTCACGTATCTATGATGTAGTGGCGGACAACTTCCCCATTAATTCCAACACACAAAATTACTAACATTCACTTTTTCAGAAATGTATGATTTAGGAGGGTCTGTGCTATTTAGAGGACCTATAATAATAGGCAATCCATCGATTTGTTTTTAAAAGTGCCCCAAGAGTGAAGGCCTTTAGGAGAAAACAGCAATTAATGATATTTTTGCACATGACAAACGGCAGAGTTACCCGCGACTACGTCACAATCCACTGACCAAACTGCCAATTTGAGATTCGCATATACTTAGTGATCTCATATTTCAAACATCCAAAGTGGTAATAGTAGTAGTAGACTTTATTTGATAACTTGTTTAGCACAAGACTATTCTGCCACAAGGTCCAACTTTCTGCCACAAGGTCATAACTTTCTTATCATTGGTCCGATTTTTCTTAAACTTTTTCGCCATTAAGATTATCTTATTTTTCTGCTTTAATACTAATGAACTTATTACAAGGGTTGGATTGTCCTTTAAGAAAATGCTCATTTACAAGCACAATTCATGATATTCTCTTTGCAATGATCACACAATCTTGAATATCTTTTTCATGAAAGTATATTTTCAATTTCTTTGGTAATTTATCAACGAGTTTTCTTTCTTGTACTTACTAAATCTTTGAGGTTAGTACACCTATGAGTTTTCATGTGCTGTTCGTGAAAAAAACTTTCATGCACCTTTAATACACATCTTATGCAATTTGAAATGATGCAATGGACAAGTGAACAGGTTGATCTTAGATAGTAAGACAAGATGGTTGTAGGCTGTTTCAAATAATTGTAGGTTATCCTGTCGATTGAAACTATGTCCTTTGAAAGCTTAGACAATTGGATCACTTTAAACATAGTGCGCCCCACATTCTCGAGCACCCAAAAGTACCCCTTAATATTATTTCGGGAAAATGTCCCTTTACTTCAGTAAAATATAAGTACCCCCAACTTAGCTTAAAAATTGTACCCCTTTGCGGTCATCTAAAGAGCCATAACTAGTTTCAAAGAATCGAAGCAGCTTTTTGTAGGATCAGGTACCCTTCTAAAACCACAAAAAAAGGTTGTAGCCGAGGGGGCAGGGGATACAATGCCCAAATATTATATGAACGAACTGTGCCCCTTTTAGAAACATAATCGTGCTCGTTTTCACAGATATAGTAAGTGTGTCCTTTCCTCACTAAAACGTTTGCCCCTTTAAAGGGATCCGGTGAATTTGTCTCAGATTCCTAAACGATATTCCTGGATTTAGATCATGCTGCAATGATAATTATAAACCTTTAGGTCAGTCAGGAACTCCATGACTTTTACAAGCTGATCGCCTGTTTGATTATCAACATATTTATGATTGGAATTACAAATTTTGAAAACCGTTTGCTCAACGGTTTTCATAACACTACAGTCTATGGGGGAAAACGAGTATGGTAAAACCGGTCACTCAAAGATTTTTTTTTTTTGAGGCACTTTTGATTATTTTGAAGCGCCATTTTTTAAGGGATCCAATATTACACCATATCACAGACACTAATAACACATAGGGCCGTGCATCTCAGAATTAACATTGTAAAACTACCTTGGCATATTCTATACAACTGCTAAAACACGCATTTTCCTACCCACCATCCTATAAATCTCATGGTCTTTTGAAATTCATAGAATTCCTAGGTAATCAATTGCTTTTGTCCATGAATGTAAAGGTTTAGTATAACAGATTGTAATAACAGATGTTAACAACTAAATTGTACATTCACAGAACAACAATTATTGCATTATGATTATTCAGTAGGCATCACACAATTTTGCACCGAAAGTCATTGGAACACCTATCTAATTACTGACTGCAATATAATTAATATTTGGGTATTAGAGTTACACAATTTGTAAACATTATTTTGCTGGTATGTCTGGGAATATGTTTTGTTCGCTTCTAAACTGTATGACATCTATTTGCATTGTATATGTGAATTGCTTTGTATACGACTACAATTTGTCAACGAAACGGAGTTAAGTCTGTTGTCAATTGGGAAAAAATTCAAGGTTATGCAAACCACCTTTGATCTTAAAAGTTGCTTAGTTGAAGTTGCTATGTCAGAAAACATATTATTAGACACTAAAATCATTATAATCGGACGATGTTAACTGTGTTGGTGAATTTGACCACCAGTCTAAAGTGCATTGAACTTTTTGACCATAGCGCCCTTATTTAAGGCCGGAGGTGTAACAAACTAAACATTTTGGAATCCCCATGAGCAGACGAGTAATTTGATATGCAATTTCATAAGGTTAACTGTGTTGGTGCATTTTACCACCAGTCAAAAGTATGTTGACCTTTCAAGGTTTTTGATCCTAGCGCCCTCATTTAAGGTCGGAGGTATAGCAAACTATACATTTCTGGAATCCTCATGGCCAGACGAGTAATTTGATATGCATATCGAAACGATTGGAATATATTTGTATTTCTACCCCTGTATGACCTTTGTTGGCCCCTCACGAAAATGCCTTGGATTTTCAAGGTATTCATCAGGGAACACAAAAACACTTTGCAACCTTTGTTCCCAGAGATTGGTCACGGGACCTACAGGCTGGTCTCCTACTAATTTGCCTTTCTTTCTTTATTTCTTTCATGAATATTAACATAAATATTTCAATATAATAATTTGTTAAAATCTGAACAGATCATTGATAATAATCAGAGTATATTTGTATCGGTTTGAAATTGCTCATTGAAACCTATCATTCTTACTACGGCTTTGTTTCATTATTCACTCTTATTCTTTACTTATTTTCTGTTATATTTTACTATGTATTGATGTTTTCGATGATTTTTATATTGTTCAAGTAGTTTGTATCTTTATATATGTTGCATTTGATTACAGGGCCCCCTGGAAAATAGTACTGTGTTTACTGACGGGGCTACCCTGTGTAAATAAAACGGAATAAATAAATAAGAGAGGGAGAGAGAGAAAGAGAGAAAAAGAGTGAGGCAGAGATAGAGAGAGAAGGAGAGAGAGAGAGGGGGTGGGGTTGAAGTGAGAAGGAGTTACAGATGATTGCACACATCATTGCTAACATTAGGCAAGCATAAACATTCATCCTTGAAGAGGTTCATCAGTACCGGCCGCACAGAAACGCTGTTAGTAGCATGCTTGTTAGCGCTAACAAGTCACTAACAAATCAGCCACTAACAAATCAGCCACTAACAACACGGGTAAAATAACCGTACAGGAAGCGCTGTTAGAGCGCTGTTAGTGGATTTGAGCCATAGAGTTAGGTAAAATCTATGATTTGTGCGTAATTGTGACGACATTTCGGCGATTTGCGTATGCGTCGGGTCGTCTGACGTCGTCAGGTCAAATTTTCGAACCCGTTCATCGATGATTTGGGGTTCGTCAGAAAACGAGTGACCCGTCGTCACAATGACGTCATCTTGCTACATCGCAGCGTAAATCAGAAAGTAAAAACACAAAGATAAAGTGATAGAATAATAAAAACAAATAATAACATAAGAGAAGATGATGGAAGGAAGAAACAAAGGATAAAATAAGGAAAGACGGAAAGAGAAAGTGATAGAATGATTAAAAAACAAAGAATAACATAAGAGAAGGTGATAGAAGGAAGAAACAAAGGATAAAATAAGGAAAGACAGAAAGAGAAAGTGATAGAATAATTAAAAAAAAAAAGAATAACGTAAGAGAAGATGATGGGAGGAAGAAACAAAGGATAAAATAAGGAAAGACAGAAAGAGAAAGTGCTAGAATGATACAAAAAATAATAATAACATAAGAAAAGATGATAGAAGGAAGAAACAAAGGATAAAATAAGGAAAGACAGAAAGAGAAAGTGATAGAATGATTTAAAAAAAAACTAAAAATAAAAATAACATAAGAGAAGGTGAAAGAAAGAAAAAACAAATAATAACATAAGAGAAGATGATTGAAGGAAGAAACAAAGGATAAATTAAGGAAAGACGGAAAGAGAAAGTGATAGAATGATTAAAAAAACAAAAAATAACATAAGAGAATGTGAAAGAAGGAAAAAAACAAAGAATAACATTAGAAAAGACAGAAAGAGAAAGTGATAGAAAGATAAAAACAAAGAATAACATAAGAGAAGATGATGGAAGGAAGAAACAAAGGATAACATAGGGAAAGACAGAAAAAGAAAGTGATAGAATGATAAAAAAAGGGAGAAAGTTATAGCGCACGCAAGAAATTATTCACTAACATTGTCACTATTGGTGCCCCTGGCACTGTAAGTGAGTTGTTAAAACATTACCACTACTGTTAGCTTCTATGCGGTCTTGAAATGTTAGGCTCACAGCGCTGAACAGTGAATTCGACTAACATTACGCTTATGTGCGGCCAAAACAGCGCTATCGGTACTGTTAGTGCGCTGTTTGCGTTAACAACGTTTCTGTGCGGCCGCCACTGATTGGTAGTAATTCCATGAATTGAATCAAAAAAGTTGTTTCACCTGTGACGCTTTGTCTACTCGTTGCTGCAGGCATCATCAGAATGACGTTTTATCGCCACTAGATGGGGTAATACGACAGTCCGAGAGAATGGGAATGTACATTGATGATAGGTTAAACTGGCCCATGTCGCGGTTCATGACATGGTCGCGTTCTTTCTGGTTATGCACCGCCTCTCTGATCCATCTGCTGAATTTGTTGTCATCTTTGGTTAGGATTTTGCTCCTTTTCCAGTAAATGGTGTGGTTGTGCTGTGCTACGTGGTCGCAAATGGCTGACTTGTTGGAGATTGTGCCGGACTCTTTCTTCTTGGTTCTTGTGAAGTGTTCCCTTGCTATAGACTCGGCTTTTTGCTGGTATTTGGTCTTCCTTACTCCAAACTTTCTGCATGTCTCTCCTATGTATACGTATACTTCGTTACAATCGTTACTTACATGCACCCACTCGGGGGAGGGGGGGGGGGGGGGGGAGGGGTTTGGGGTTTAACCCCCTCTTGAGTTTTTGTTATGTGTATGTTTTTACCCCCCCCCCCCCTCTTGAGTGTTATTACGGAACGGAATGTCGATCGGTCAAATTTACAAATTTCGGGACCAAAAAAATAAAAAAATAAATAACCTCTTACCCCCCCCCCCCCCCGCTTATTCAGCGGCTGGCTTAGTCGTTGCGAAATTTTTGGGCCGATTTCAAAATGTTAACCCCCCCCCCCCTTGAAAAAATCCTGCGTACGCCACTGGTTACATGGGAGTTTTACAACCCCCCCCCCCCCCCCCGAGGAGTCTTTCGTTGTGCGCTCATCCTTGGGATGCACTAAGGAACCACGTAGTTTTTGAGAAGGGTGTTGTCGCGGTGGCAATGTTGTACTTCTTGAGGACCCTCTGGAAGCTAGCTTCTGATGTTCCCTTGACATATAATGGTAACCATGTCTTCCCGTCTAGTGTTACGGGTTGGTTCTGGTCCAGAGGTTGTTGGTTTCATGGCTGCTTCCGTTCTTCTGAAGACCCATTAATCCGGGTAGCCACACCTCTTAAGGCATGCTTCGATGTGGTTGGTTTCTGTCTCTAGATCATCATGGTATGTGAGTGGAGACTTGGCTTGTGGAGACAATTACCCCCTCGGCAATCACCCCTAGGGCAATTACCCCCCGGAATACTACCCCCGTAGGACGATTAACCCCCCGCGGACAATTACCCCCCGAGGGCAACTACCCCCCGAGGACAACTACCCCTCCCCCTTCGAGGACAATAACCCCCAAAGGCAATCACCCCCGAGGAATTTATAACACTGTGACGTATAACGCAAGCTTCTCTCCAAATTTCTATTTACAGAAAATTGCATAAACCTTCATTTTCTTTGTTATTTATGAAGTTCATTTCAGTCTTTTCAAATTATTCAATTCGATATGGGGCATATGGAAACGTTTGCTTTGTATTTGTCTCATAAAAGAATTTGACCACAAACTGACGCCCACACGGTGTTGAGTGCTCAGGGGTCACAGACCACTGGCTTCATCGGGCAGGTAGTTTCATTATGTGAATGGGTAAATTAACTATTACAAAATGAGGGGACACATCACATTGTACAATAGGGACACACATTGTTTTTATTGTGCAGAACATACTCTTTTATAGACTTACTTATTGCGTGAAACTATAAAACCAAAATGCATTTTGTATTCTAACATTTGAAGCATTAAACATCACAAACTCCTGGAGAAGAAGCATTCATAAATTTGAATACATATATAGTTGACAAACGACTCCGATGAAACTATAAAACCAAAATGAAATGTGCGTTCTGGCAATTGGAGTACAAAGAATGATAGCAGGTGAATAAAATGCTTCAACAGCAACACAAACACCTGGGAAGCTAGGAAGCATCCATAAATTTGAATAATTTAGTTGATAAACGACTCCGCATGTGAACGTTTGTTGGGGCAGAAAGCAGTGGATTCTTAACAACACGAACCCATTTAACAGAATGTCGGAACGTAAATTAAATTTGGCGCGCGGTTGGAAATGCATCTTTCTACCCTGCGACTTTAATGGTACGATCCAGTAAATTAAAACAGTAAAATGGCTCTTATTTTAAAATTACTCATTAAATAAAACCCAAAACTTCAGTGATATCAGAAAAAATATGTTATCTTACTAATAATTAAAAAAGATGTATAAACATTGTGAAAGTGTCGCATTTTACGATAAAAGACACCGATTTAGCGAAGATGACCTCATTAGTGCGCTTGCATCAGGGAATTCAAGGTCAAAAGGTCAATTCAGACGCTGATAAGTTATTGGTCGAGCCTTTTTGTTTCCTTTATTCCGACATAATTATACAATCAATCAAAACAAGTTTAATACCAGAAGAAAGCTAACGATTAGTATTTTCATTAACCGTTTGCCCCAAAGTCGCTTGATCACGGTGAAACGAGTGAGAGCTTGCGAGAGCGGCCAAAGTGTGATTGAAACTCGCTATTTGTTATTCTTCAACGCAAAAAGAGACGACATTGTGCTGGATAAATGTATTTTTTTTCCGACGAAAGTACAGAAAATTTGCATATGGTCTTTTTATATCATACTTTATGAAATGTTACCCGAGTGACTTCCGGGCGCCCCCGCACATTTTAGAAAACTTCACTTTTTCATGGAAAAATGCTTATTTTGTTTTATGCACGCAAGTCAGATTGAGCGGATGATACAATGTTTCCATATGGGGGGGGGGGGGGGGGGGCGGGGGTGGAAATTGCCTAATTCCCCTGTAGTTTTGCTACCGAGTAAAGAACAGAAATTACAATTCTTAGAAATTGAACAATACATTGCGCGCAGATGAGTACGCGTTACAGCTTCTCTCACCATCAATAGCACAACAAAGAAATTAGGATGTAAGATTTCCTTTATGCATCCTCTTTAACTGTTTTAATCAGCTTTATTCGTTATCTGTTATTTCTGTTGTCATGCTGAAGTATAATATGTTTTCGTGTACGTTAAGTTATTTTGAAATAGAAATTGCCTTCAAGTAATATGTACGGTGCCATATCAAAAGATAATAAATATCCGCTCTCTGGTAATTCATCTCATTTGATTTTGTAACGCTAGCACAGCGTTTTTCAACCGGGGTGCCGCAAACGAATGATTTGGAAAACGTTGATTTTGTAAAAAAAATCAAATACCAGAAACGGTTGAAATATGTAATTACATGAGAAAATAAAATTTTGAAGATACTAAAGTGTCTTCCTTCCTCGCTCGCTGACAATATCCTAACAGCAAGGCAAATAAGGGCAACGAGAGGCCCGAATATCCTCACATTCGTGTATCAAGATCATGACCGAATATATCACTTTTTATTTATGTACATTTGGCGGCAAGGTGCCCGCATACGGTGCTTTAAATAGTTTCTAGTTTGTGGATTACAAACTAATTTTTTACCAGTTTGAAAATGTCTTCTCCTTTTTATTCTTAAATGTGCCTATACGTGTGTGCATAGCAGTTGACGAGAACCAGAGTCATGCAAAATTAATAATCTGTAAAGACTTTGGGATTTGGGAGAAACTTTTCATTTCTTAAGAGGGTACCGTAACTAACAAAAAGATAAAATAACGCTGCTCCAGAGAAATGTATTTCTATGCATTTTGAAAAGCGCTGGACAATTACCTAAAACTTACATTCTTCGTGGAAATTAGCAACCGCACTGGCGTTGCATAAATTATAATAAAAGTGAAATGTGTAGTAATGAGGAAGACAACGTGATATAGTATTTGAAAGAATATGGGTTCATGCAGGGGATCTTATGGGCTCGTAGCTATCTCTCAATGTGTCAGATCGTCTATTGCTATTGAATCCTGATTGTCCACGGGGGGTAATTGTCATCGGAGGAATTGTCCTCGGGGGGTAATTATCCCCGGGGGTAATTGTCCTAGGGGGTAATTGTCCTCGGGGGTAATTGTCCTAGTGGGTAATTGTCCTCGGGGGGGGGGGGTAGTTGTCCTCGGGGGGTAATTGTCCTCGGGGGGGGGGGTAATTCTCCGGGGGGTAATTTTCCGGGGGGGGGGGGTAATTGTCCTTGGGGGGTAGTTGTCCTCGGGGGGTGATTCTCCGAGGGGTAATATTCCAGGGGGTAATTGTCCTTTGGGGGTAGTTTTCCGGGGGGTAATTTTCCGGGGGGTGATTGCCCAGGGGGTAATTGTCCTAGAACCGCTGCTCCGAACTTCTTGCGGTAGATCTGACCATCGAATTAGAAATAGGTGGTGGTGACAGCGGCGGATCAAGGGGGGGGGGGGGCCCGGCGTGTAAAAACACGTGATTTTTGGGGATGGCCCCCCCAAGGGGGGGGGGGGGGTGCACATTTTAACATTTTCGAGGGCCCAAAAAAAGAGAAAGTGCTCACTACCCCCCCCCCCCCCAACTGAGCGACTTTTCGGCCGGCGCGATTTTCAAATTTTCGGGAGCAAAAAAGTTGGGCCCCCTCCCCTAAGAAATCCTGGATCCGCGCCTGCCCCCTAGGGCAACCAGCTTCTAGGAAGACTAGCCCCGGGACAACTACCCCCGGAAATCGACCCGCTAGGACAACTACTCCCTAGGATAGTTGTCTAGGTGTGGTTGTCCTAGAGGACTGTTGTCGTAGGGGGTAGTTGTCGAGGGGGTAGTTGACCGGGGGATAGTTGTCCTCCTGCAAAATATATAATGTAATCTCTTCCTCGACACTCTCATGAAATAAAGATTAAACTTCAAACGGGGAGTTCTCGTTTAATCTTATACTTAACATTTCATTGAAAAGAATGGGTAATAAACGTGCCTTGCGTATTTTGACAATATATTAAACGATCCACTGTTTGTACTGTGCATTTACTATTTCCATTTAGATGTGAACTACCATTATTCTTCTCCACACCCGCTACACGGCCCATCGCCATTTTGATAATATCAGCAAACACATCTTTCATATATTATAAAACGGTCGATAATACTTTTATTTATGCGGGACCTTATAGCATCCATGCAGAATACGAACAACCAAATTACCATCCTGATCCCCCTTTCTATATTGGGTCTCTTGTTATCTATCATTTATTTAAATAATATTATTGAACCCTCTTCACTTTTAATATTTTGGTTATCTTTGCCGATGATACGGGTATTTGTTATTCACATATTTGATACGCTCATAACGCGGTTAAATTGTGTATTAATGAAACTTCCCACAAAAATGATATAAAACAGAAACTTACATGGACTTTTCTCTTGGCTAGCTTCGATAACATGCACTATTTTCACCATAATCAGAGCATGTAACGACCTAACTAACCACAATGCCGAAATTCATTGCAACCATGTACCCATTTCCTATCAAAATATCACTCGTGAACCTTGATGAGGTAATCCCTGAAGCTGCTACTCCAAGCTATACTGGGATGTATTAGGACAGCAGGCGATGGTGAAGACAACGGCGGACATTTCTATATGCAATACAAAACATGACGTGCTCCTATACTTTAGTTTGAGTTTATTGGTTTCACATTACACATGCACATTCCATACAGATAACAAAATAAACAAAAAAGACATATTGTTTCATATTTAAAAAAAATATTATAGTTATTGACAAATTAATCAGACTACAAAATTATATGTCACCAAATATGATGAAAACTATTATCATGCCAGTCCAAAGAGCTACAGGCCTATCTCCCTACTGTGCCATACATATAAGCTGTTCGAGCGGCTTATCCTCAACCGCATCGCCCCATTCGTGGATGAACATCTCATTCCAGAACAAGCAGGGTTTAGGCCAGGAAAATCATGCACTGGCCAACTCCTAAACCTCACTCAGTTTATTGAGGACGGGTATGAGAGTAAGCTAATCACCGGAGCTGCTTTCGTTGATCTCTCTGCTGCCTGAACCACAGAATCCTTACCAGGAAGATCTTTGAGCTGACAAAGGACGTGAGACTGACTGGACTCATCCAGACGTTGCGGTCCAATCGGCGATATTTTGTCCTAATGCAGAGGTGGGGTCTAGGAGACGAGCATGTGAATGCGGCCAGGAACAGACAATGGAACACCTGCTAGTCTGCCCTCTCCTGCCAGAGCCATGCACCCAAGATGACCTGGAAGCCGTGAATTGCCGTGCCAAAGCCTGTGTGGACCACTGGACGGGACTTGTGTAGTGACTCGATAAGAAGAAGAAGAAGAAGAAGAAGAAGAATCATGTTAAAGGAAACTCAGACAAGAAAAGTACAAAACTGTGACATGTGCGGGAGTAAACAGAGTAGAAGAGCTACCACGGGGAATCCCATATTTCGATGTAACTTTCCTAACATGTGATTCATTGATAATAACCTTTGATAATGAAACCTTCCCTTTTCAGCATCAAATCCAAACATCAGATTAAATTAGAGACATCAAACACCTGATATATCGTCGCTGTTTTCATGAAGTGACGGTAGTAAAAACAAATCGCATTCACTTTGCGTTACGATTTTCCTCACTACCGTCACTTCGTGAAAATAGGGACGATATATAAAGATAATCAGGCCGATCATCAAAAGATTCCGATCACCTGTCTACAAATCAAATAATTAATTCCTATTATCGTAAAGGAATTTCTGTCTTCTGACAATTCCTCTGCCTAAAAACTGTTCTACATTCTCTGTTTTTATATATTTAAACACAATCAGATCCTCTTGTCTGTATACTCTATACTTTTCTGCATAAACATGTACTATTTCTCAATATAGCTTTTGTAAATTGAGATCTATAACGTAAACATACACAAAAAGGGGGAATCAAACAAACAAATTATTATTTGCGGTATTTCTATCCTTTTGTTTTCTTTTACCCCCCATTCCAAAACCCCCTCCTAAAACACACCAGTTTTGCCTGAAAGGGCAATTTCTTCCCCACTCTTGCCATTGCATGACCTACATAAATTTCCAAAAAGATTACCATTTCATGATACATGTAAAAATAACAACTATAACCCTTTACTCAATTTTTTAAATTTCTTTATGATATTTAAAAAAAATCTTTGTCTTGTTGCCTCCTTTTATATCATTAACCAAGCAAGTGAAAGTTAGAATCACAACAATCTCAATTGTTCAAACTACTTGTCCTACTTAAATTCCAACTATAACTAGACTTTAATTCGTCACTTTGACGAATTAGGTGATACGTATGCTCATGTGTAACATAATGAAGAACGTATTTTCACGATTTCATCTTTCGTTCACTACTCCCATTATGGTCTATCCATGAGTCAAGTTTCAACTGTGTAGGGCAGAGGGAGGTAGAGCAAAGAGAATAAGAGGTAGGCAAGGCAAGAGAGAGAGAGAGAGACGGACAAGGTGAAAGAGTAGAGAGAGAGATAGATAGATAGATAGATGCAGAGACAGATCAAAAAAGGAGAGGGGCAGAACATGAGAGGAGAAGGAAAGAAACAGCAAGAGAGACGATAGAGAGAGAGATGCAATTGAGAACAATGCCTTCCATATTTCTAGCATAAATAAGCTCTTGTGGATACTGATCATGACAGTGTTGCCGATATTAAAAAAAAACACGATTATTTTCATGAATAAAATAATGACGATATTAGAATGATGACCATGATTGAAAGTGGCACAGCGCCCCTTCAGGTTTTCGATAGAGGATTAAATTGTTTATTATGCTAAACAAGCTCAAAACACTTTTTAAAATAAATATTACAAAATGTACATAGTGATTTATTTAGTCATGATTTGATATAAAATATGAATAAGATATTAATATTGTACCCATCCATAACCAAACATCTATGATGTTAAATCTAGAAACGATTGTTAGTATGCATGGCAGTGAATGGCCAAACGATATAAATTGCCTCGAATTTCCTTGGATTAAATTGTTATACATATAAATGAGACAAGCTGAGATGACGCAGAGTGAAAGGGGAGAGAGGAGAGAAAGAGAGAGAGAGGCCGTGACAGAAGGAGACAGATCAAGAGAAGAAGGAAAGGGAAACAGTGAGAGGGAGAGGGTGAAAGTGTAAGAGAGAAGGAGAGGACAAGGGAGATGCAGATGAGAGAAACCAAGAGAAGGAGAGGGGCAGAACAAGACTAGGTGAAGGGAGACAAAGCAAGAGAGAAAAGAGAGAGAGAGAGAGAGGGGAGAGATGCAATTGAGAAAAATGCCTTCAATATTTCTAGCATAAATGGCTAGGCTCTTAAATTACGACCATCACAGTGTGCCGAAACTGCCGATAATGATATAATGATAATGTTTATGCATACGATAATGACGATATTGATGATGATGAAGATGCCATGATTAAAAGTGGTATAGCGCCCCCTTCAGGTATTCGATTAAGGATTGTTATATATGATAACTGACATGTCACCTATGATGGAATTTTTTTACTATGATAACGTCGTGATAATGTGAAATAGTGTACATAGATCTTGTGGAAACTTGTCTCAGCTACAACATACTCAAAAATCAACAAAAACCAAGGAGAAATAACGGCGATATTGCTCAAAAAGACAGAAATGTAGAATCTAGATTTGAGAAAAAGTCATCTCCCATTGGGATTACACCCAAAAAGTAATAGATTAAGTGTAAATAGGGTAATAATAAAGTAAATAGGGTTGTTGATTACATTATTTGCGATTCTACATGTTTTTATATTTAAAGGAGATGGTACAGTGAGAGGTCAAAGAAGAAAAAAAAGGAAAGAAAAAAATTGTTGGAGACGCCCGGACTTGAACCAGGGGTCTCAAAGTCGGAAGTCAAGTGCGTTACCGATATACCATAACATTTCCTATAGCGATTACACGTAAACGGAAAATGGAATTCTCAAATCCCACTTTGCAAGTGAAATATGAGCATGATCCCGGCATACGATCAAAAGTGCACACTGGAGATAGTTTATTGTCTCAGCTACAACATACCCGAAGCTCAGCGAAAACAAAGCTAAAACAACGGAGATATTGCTCGCGAAAGACGGAAATGTAGAATCCAGTTTTGAGAAATAGTCATGTCCCATAGAGAATACAAGCAAAATGAGAAAAATTGACATACCTCCTTTAATCGCAAAAATACGCCATTATGCCTTTGTCAAACTGGAAAAATGAGGACACTGTATTTGTAGACAATTATCTCAGCTAGAACATATCAAAATTTGGAAGAAAAACAATCAATATTAACAGAGATACAATCAATTTTCCAAAAATATGCATACGTCATAATATGCTAATTTAAATTTTGAGTTCGGAGGCCATTATGATGACATCATGAGTTAATTGAGGGTCAAATGAGACATGAAATCATATCTCCATTTCATAATCTATTCACATAGGAAAAAAATATTGGGAGTTCCTATCTATTTTGAAGAGTTATAATGAATTTTGTATAGACATGTTTTTGCCCATGTATTGTGGATAAAGATAACGCAGATCCGCGCGTGCTGCCAACTTTGACGGACGCTCATTGCGTTATCAAAAGGTGAAAAAGTTATCAAAATGCTTGGAAAAATGTGCCAAATATGATGACCGAGAAAATTCGGCGATTCTCTGTTGCAAAATGCCAGTACGCGCGGAAACGCGCACGCATGTGCGTGTGAGCGATTTTTTTTTTGCGAAATGCTTCATATGGCCTGAAACGTATGCAAAAACAAATTCGGATGATTTGGAGCATTTTAAATTTTTGCGCGCGTTTACTTACCTGAAATTGACCGGACGGATATTGAGCTTAATCGTGATAAATATGAATGAAAAATTTTACGTTATGAAGATATGATCATAAGTTGATTTTCACAAAATGGCGCCTGGATGACGTCACGATAATTGTGAGTCATTGAAAAGTCACGCAGTTCTAAGTTAGACTAACATCTATCATCATTGAAAGATTCATGACAATGGCGCTATTTAGTCTTGAGATATCCTGCGAACAAATTCGCGGAAGAATAATAATAATAAGAAGAAAAATCTTGACGAAATCAATAGGTGATACGTAGACTTCGTACGTATCACCTAATAAATAAATAATAATAAGAAAAATCTTGACGAAATCAAAAGGTGATACGTCTACGTACGGATCACCTAACTAGACTTTAATTCGTCACTTAGACGATTTAGGTGATACGTATGACAATGGTTTACATAACGAATAATGCATTACACGATATATTATATTATAAAATGCTTCTCACTTTATGTGTCTCCTTGATCATCATGAATCTAGGGAAGATAGATTGTGACGATATATGACCATTGACCCTGTGCAGAAACCAGTTACACCTTTGACTCTAATTTACATCATAAAGAACGCATTTTGACGACTTTATCTAATTCAAAGAAATGAAAATGTAATTGATAAATAAGAGCTCATGCCTGAATAATAAAAAGTGAATAGTGTTTGACGTCACGATGTCCCGGCGTAAATGAAAATTCAAAATAAATGTGGGAATACATATTAATTAAGCGATCATTTATAGTTGTTGACGTGAGATTCGCTAGTTGCTTGATAATAAAATCTTTAAATATCGGATGGATATACACTGTCACTGTATTAGGAATTGGAGTAGATCGAAGTTGAATTAACAGGAAATAGTGTAGAAAAGAGAAAGACTGACATGCAGGGAGTGTGACTTGGTTAACAGACGCTAGTCTTTCAATAAATATCGATGAATTTACTTTTATCCGTGAGAACAGAAACCATGGTCGTAGCGGGGGTATTGAAATGCATACAGCGGACTTACATAATTATTTCCAAAGAGATGACCTGACGCTTGATTCAGAAATATGTGACTCCATTTTTATAGAAATAGTTTAGAAAAGAGAAAGAATATTATAGTTGGTTGGGTATACAAACCCCTAAATACTCAGACCGAATGTTTTTCTGAAGCACTGGAGATTGTGTTCAACAAAATAACTAGCGACAACAAAATGTGTTATGTAATGGGTGATTATAATATCGATTTATTACAACATGTCCACTCAGTAAAAAAAACGTGATCGATATAGAATCCAGTAACTCATGCTACCCCTTAATCGACAAACCTTCACGAATTACGAAGTCATCGACCGCTTTAGTAGATAATATACTTTCAAATAACCTACTTTCATTTCATGATACTGGTCTATTGTATGGTGATGTATCGAATCACTTGCATTTTGTTACCATTTCAAATTTAATGTTGCAGATGTAAAGTCATCGAAAGTAAACATCGGTCACAGAATTATAAATCAGAGGAATAGTGAGGCCTTAATTAGGAATTTGCAAGAAGTCGACTGGAGGGATGTTTGTGCTGTAGAAGATCCAAACGTTAGTTATAATATTTTTTAAACAAACTTCGTGCATTGTATGATAAGAATTTTCCAATTGTATATTGAAAAAAAAGAAAACAAGAAATTAAAATGTTGGATGACGAATGGACTGTTACAGTCGATCCGACATAAGAATAAATTATGCAAAATTTATATAATAAACAGTCAGACCAAAATGCTTATGTGTATAACAATTATCTTGACGCCTTAGAAGCAAATGAATCTGCAGTTGGAGTTCTTACAGATCTGTCAAAGGCCTTTGACACAATTAATCACAATATTTTAATATTTAAACTAAATCGTTATGGAATACGCGGTGTAGCTCATAAAATGTTCACCAGCTATCTTAACAATCTATTACAAGGTACTAAGTATCAATCTTCTATTTCGGAGTTTTGGACAGTAACATGCGGAATTCCACAGGGTAGCCTGCTTGGGCCACTGATATTTATATTATATGTGAATGATGTTTATAAATCTGCTTATGAATCGTCTTTTATACTGTATGCAGACGAAACAAACATATTTCACAGAGATTCAAACTTGAAGTCTCTTATGGATACAGAAAATGTAGGCCTTGCATATATATGTGAATGGTTCAAATAAAATTATTTCTACATGTAAAGAAATGTAATTATATGATTTTTCACAATCAAAATAATGCAGATTTAAATGGTTTGAATATTGTTCTTGATAACGGAGTATGGCCAAGGGTAGATAATGGTCAAATTTCTTGGCGTTTATTCAGATAGTTCCTTGTCGGTCTTGGAAATATCATATTCACGAAGTTGAAAGTAAGGTGTCCAAAAAACATTGGCATTATATCAAGACTCAAACATCTCTTGCCCAATCACATTCTACGAATGTTATACCGTGCTAATATACAATTTTTTTTTTACTGTAATCTTGAAAAATGCTCATGTTCCCTATGAAGCTCAATTTAAGTATTTTATAACCAGAGAATAAAAGAAGTCAGTCAGTCACTCAATAGTGTCTGACAGTAGAGTCTAGAGAGTAAATGGGTTTTATTCAAATGAAAATTGGGACATGATTTCATCATCTGATCAAAAAAACTAAAACCACACTTTTTATAGGCCATGGTCTCAGCTATAACATACCGAAATTTGAGAGAGAACGGAGCACAAATAAGCTAGATAGTGATCAAAGATGAGTGTCATGCAGATTCATGATGTGAACGGAATTCACCTTCCTTAGATATTACACGCAAATTAAGAAAAATCTGACATATGGCCTTTAATTGAATGTTGTACTATGATGACGTCATTAAAATGAAAATTGATGTTTATTAATCTTGTAGAAAATTGCCTCGACTACAACATATTAAAATTTGAGCAACAATTAATCAATATTAAGAGAATTACACTAAATTTTCCATAAATATAATGACGTCATAGTATGCAATTTTGTATTTTGAATTCCAAGGCCATTATGATGACGTCAAGATGTACTTGATGGCTAAATGAGATATTAAATCATACCTCCGACTCATATTCTATCTAAATATTGACAAAAAATAAGCAGTCCTTATTCATCTCAATGGACTTTTTATGGGCATGTTTTTGCCCATATATGCTATGTAATACAAAAATCGCGCGTACGGACGGTTATCTTGAACGGACGCTCATTCTGTTATTAATAGTGATAAAGAGATAAACATGGTATCAAATTATTCGGAAAAATATGAGGAATGTTCTGTCAAAAGTTTTTGCGGGGGATTTTTTTTTCGTTCGGCCGTGACGAACGAAAACGTGCAAAAATGCGTGTTTTGCGTGATTTTTTATGAAATGCTTATAATGGCCTGAAACGTATGCAAACAAAATTTAAGACGATTTTGAGCAATTTACATTTTTACGCGCGCGTTAAAGCGCGCACGTAAGCGTACGAATTTTTTTGTGCGCATTTATTGATCGGAAATTGACCGGACAAATATTGACCTTGATCGTGTTAAATATGAATGAGAAATGGCTTTCTGTTGTGAAGATATGGTCATGAGTTGATTTTCACAAAATGGCGCCTAGATGACGTCATGATGACCTTGAGTCACTGAAAAGTCACGCAATTCTAAGTTAGACTAAGATCCATCATCATAGTAAGTTTCAAGACGATGGGTTTATCCATTCTTGAGATTTCTTGCGAACAAAATCGAAGAAGAACAATAATAATTTTTTGTGAATAATAAAAATCTTGACGAAATAAAAAGTTGATACGTCTACGTACGTATCACTTAATAAGTAATAAATAAAAAAATAATAAAAATCTTGACGAAATCAAAAGGTGACACGTAGACTTCGTTACGTATCACCTAATTACAACTGTTAACAAATGTACATGTGTTAGACTTTCTCACTCATTTTCATCAGATCTATACAAATCCTAGAAAGCGAAAGCTAATACACCTCCTGGATACAGAATAATGTTTGCCTATTTTTCAATTGACAGGAGCAAGCTTCAACGATCGAGTAGTCATGATTATCAATAGACATTAAAGAAGATCCTCTATCAAAGTAAGTGACGGAGAGACTCCTTGGCATGAGCGGAAAACGGAGGAGGGGGCGGTGTGGAGCGCCCCCAAGATTTTCGAAGTGGGACACAATTTCCAATCACTCCCCACGATTTTTTGGTAATCACGTGTATAGGGGTAGAAAGAAGAACCCAATTTACATATCCTATTGTAGTTCCAAATGCTTTTTTTAATAAAATAGCAAGAGAACTTGGGAAGAAAGTAACTCCCAAACTTATGGTGACATTCTTAATGTATATTCTTATTTTTATTCTGCAAAATAAAACGAGTAATCGAAAATAATAGTGTTTCTCCTAAACTCCCAGGTTATAATTGCGAAAAATTTCTTGAATTTGAAAGTTAAAATCTCTTACTCTTCGAAAATCTACAATCGGTTTACTGGTTTTGTGACTGTGATGTTATTCTGATCAAAAGTTATATTTGTTTTCTACTAAAATATCATACATTCTCAACTGCCTTCATAAAAGATGTACTCTATTCTCTAAGAAGACATGTGCAGAAGATGGTAATTATGTTGTTCCTTCAGAGAAGACATTAAAAGAAACCGAGTAAAACTAGTCGGTACAAAATGTCACTGAGAAATAAAAACATTTTCTATCATAATATCCAAGTATAAAGGAGTTGATGTACAGTATATATGACAGTGATTAAACGAATCTACCCATGAGAGATTCCCATAATCATTTACAAAAGGTTGTATTGCAGAGTCTAAAATAAAAATGAATTTCCCTTGTGTAAAGCTCCACTGCGACCAAATAGATAGTCAGAATTTTCTTTGCTGTCACTGGACCATTTAGAAAATGTCGATACAACAACAAAATTTGTCAAAACCTGTTAATACCGAATCTTTAGAATCAAACATCGGATTCCTTTTCAGTAGGCACATTGTATCTTGATTGTAAATCATTACGAACGGTCTGATATGCTTCATATGCAATCATGGCTGAATGAATACCATACAGCGATGTTAGGGGCTCCAGAAGAACACCGATGACCATGCCTTGGGTATGTCCGTAAAATGTTGTCAGCTCTACCCAGGAGGCAATTTCCAAACTTTCAATCGCCCACTGAGTCGCGTTCAGGATACCGGTGTAGATCAGGCAAATAAGCGTCCATCTCGCTTGATCCGTACCAACAATCTTCTGCCGCTGAACGACGACTAAGAAGGATGTCATGACCCAGGCTGAGTAGGTTTGGAAGATGGCGAATATACCAGTGTAGCAAGCGAGAACTTTGTTCTCACGAGGTCCGGAGATTTCTGCAAGGATCCCTACTGCACTGGCAAAGCGGAATATGTTTAATGTGAAAATACCAACACAGCTTATCAGGATAACGCGGTCTTGTTCTCCTATTAAACCTGATACAAGAGATACTGTGTGTCTCGGACGAAAGGTCTTGGCACTATCAGTCAGGAATATACGAAAGTGGTACATGACCAACAAAGGCAGATAAAATACGATATGCAGGAACCATTTTAGATATGTTAGAGTTCTTTCGGTTGAAGGAAGTGATTCTTGTAATCCCAAGCTGGAATAATAAAAAACTTGGCGTAAGGAAAAATACGTGATTCCTAGCAATACATAGAAGGCCACTGTTAAAGTGATATTCAGTGGGGTTTCTCGGAAATCGCTTTCTTTTCGGTCTTTTGATTTTGGCACGAGGCTTCGTCTTTCTTCTTTAGATGATCCTAACAAAAGGAACTTCAACTTTCTACAACGGAAGATATTCTTCAGCCAAGCACGGATCGTTCCCCAGAATGGTCCAACGTAGGTTGGACCGAGACTCTGAAACTGTGAGGTGCTTTGAGCCGTCTTCAGAAGGGCTCCTGGGAGTGTAGAGTACCACATTTGCCACATCATTGCAGCAGCAATAATGGCGCTTTCAGCGTAAAAAGGAGTCAGAGCTAACTCATGGTGTTTGGAAAAAAGTTCGAAGTTTCCAGGAAGGGAACAAGAATAGTCCGGCTGCCCGTAGTTTGAAGTCATCAATTCACCCAAGGGTAATATTATCTTGACGGCGGCGATCCAGAAGCAACCGGCGACCGCTACTGATAGGGGGAAAGTAAACTTTTTTCTGTCGACGAAAACTGCATCATAGTAGTTCCTGAAGAAAAATATCGCAAATAATATCAAAGTGGCGAATGTGAAATCTAGTAGCACTTGTCCTACAAGGACAACATTGGCAACTACGGAACCGTCCAAAGTTATAAGGCACATGATGTTGTCAAGGAGTGGTATGGGAAGGTTGATCACGGCAATTGTGCCAAAAAAGTAGAAGGTGTTCAGCAGAGACATGTGTGGTTTGTGATACAGTTGATGAACTTCACTGAATGGATTCGCCTTTCTATCCGAAGAAGACGAAAGAGATTCGGCCTCACCATCTTCATCGTTATCCGTAAGGTACGGTAGAAGGCCTACGGCATGGGCACAGTGTCGGCATCTCAATGGCCAAAAGACTTCCTGCTTCTCATGAAAATTATCTCTCTTCCGAACAACGTACCACACAAACGTTTCAAAGAATATCAGGACGACTGTGAGACAGGACCGAGTGATGGCGTAGATTAAATCCCCGCGTGGAGAATTTGTGTCGTTTTCTCCGAACGGTAAGCTTGGGAGGACAGCGGCGCATATTCCCAAACTGAGTGTAAAGCACAGCATAAGCGAGTTGTGGTAGACAGACCGTTTTACCCCGGCATCTACCTGCTCCGAATGGCACTCCATTTCTTCTATTTATTGCGGAGTTCAATCATTGAGTTTTTTCTCCTTTATTTGATACATAAATAACTGACTGGAGAATAGTACCTCGGAGGTTGTGTTTAACCCAATCTTCGAAAGTGACTGCTGGAGCTAGGCCAAATCATGAAGTTATATTTGTTTTTAAGATCAAGAAGCTGATGCATATACTTTGTAATTTAAAAAGAAATAGGTAATTGATACAAACATTACTTGTAACTTGACGATAACAAACTCCTGATATTTTATATCCCTAATAAAAGTTGTACAGCGAAACCAAAACACCCATAAATAACTTGTTCAGCATTATCATGTAAACAATAAATTCAAATAAATTAAACTTTCTTATAATATGGACTGAAGATATATAATGGATTTTTTTTTCCATTATTTTTATAATTATCATTACTTAAACCGCGCTTTTTCAACAAGCCCCGATTCGTTAACAATCAAATCAGCAACGCAACAGGGTATGAGGTATTAGTGGTGACTGTAGTTTATGTAGGTTCAGAGGCCTCGGGTAGGGAGTGTAGTACAATATGATTAATTAAATGGTTCAATTAATTGGTGTAGTGTTGTGTATTAATGTATTTTGAAGAGGCTCACATATAATATGATGTGCTAAATAAAGACTTCGAGATGATCTTCATTATTGCATTGTCATTGAATTCATGCAGATCTACATTAACGTCACAGTTAAGATAGACTAATATCTTTTTAATGTAAACCAAAAGTTAATTGGGTTTGTTTACTGTAACAGAGAACAAGAGACTGCAACTCGGTATTTGGGGAATAGGATTGGAACATTTAAGTATGTTTGCAAGTTGCAATAAGTAGCCTATAGGCCTACAAAGATTAATAATTTACTGTCTGGTTACCTCGCCTACATTATCAGTTGTCAGTAATATATGACGTTTCTGCAAAACCGACTGTTTATACTTTTTGATGAGAATCTGTACTTGCATTTATAACTGCCATTTCCTGATTGATTTGCTGGGTTTTTAACTACTGCTAAAGTAGACGATCATCAAATAAAATTGGCTCATCAGCCACTCCTCAATCACTAGCTGCTTGGTTGAGTGATTCCCGTATCAGGACAATTACCCCCTGGGCGATCACTCCCCGGAAAATTACCCCCGGAAAACTACCCCCGTAGGACGATCACTCCCCGGAAAATTACCCCCGTAGGACGATTACTCTCCGGAAAAATTCCCCCGGAGAAATACCCCCCGACGACAATTACCCCCCAAGGACAATTACCCCCGGAGAATTACCCCTGAGACAATTACCGCCCGAAGACAACTTCCCCCGAGGACAATTACCCCCAGAGGACAACTAACCCTCCCCCCTCCGAGAACAACTCCCCCTCCCCCCAGGACAGTAACTCCCGGAGGACAACTATCCCCAATGACAATCACCCCCCGAGGAATTTATAAAACTGTGACGTTTAATGCAAGCTTCTCTCCAAATTGCTATTTACAAAAAAATTCATAAACCTTAATTTTCTTTGTTTTTTATGAAGTTAATTTCAGTCTTTTCAAATTATTTAATTCGATATGGGGGGGGGGGGGGGGGGTGGAGGTTGCCCAATTCCCCCGTAGTTTTGCTACCGAGTAAAGAACAGGAACTACATTTCTTAGAATTTGAACAATACATTGCGCGCAGATGAGTACGCGTTACAACCCTCTCTCACCACCAATGGCACAACAAAGAAATTAGGATGTAAGATTTCCTTTAGGCATCCTCTGTAACTTTTTTAATCAGCTGATCGTGTATTTGTCTTTGTATGTATAAAGGGCCCTCATCCATGCCTCATCTATTTATTTCTGTTGTCATGCTGAAGTATAATATGTTTTCGTGTACGTAAAATTGTTTTGAAATAGATATTGCCTTCGAGTTATATGTACGGTGCCATGTTGAAAGAAAATAAATTGATTTTGTAAAAAAAAAATCAAATACCAGAAACGGTTAAAATATGTAATTACATGATAATTTAATTTTGAAGATATTAAAGTATCTTCCTTCCTCGCTCGCTGACAGTATTTTGACAGCAAGGCAAATAAGGGCAACGAGAGGCCCGAACATCCTCATATTCGTGTATCAAGGTCATGACCGAATATATCACTTTTTATTTATGCACATTCGGCGGGAAGGTGCCCGCATACAGTACTTTAAATAGTTTCTAGTTTGTGGATTACAAACTAATTTTTTACCAGTTTGAAAATGTCTTCACCTTTTTATTCTTAAATGTGCCCATACGTGTGTGCATAGCACTTGACGAGAGCCAGAGTCATGCACAATTAATAGTCTGTAAAGACTTTGGGATTTGGGAGAAACTTATCATTTCTTAAGAGGGTACCGTGACTATAAACAAAGAGTTAAAATAACGCTGCTCTAAAGAAATGTATGTCTATGCATTTTGAAAAGTGCTACAGCCTTCGTGGTAATTAGCAACCGCACTGGCGTTGAATAAATTATAATAAAAGGGAAATGTGTAGTAATGAGAAAGACAACGCTATAGTATTTGAAAGCATATGGGCTCATGCAGGGGATCTTATGGGCTCGTAGCCATCTCTTAATGTGTCAGATCGTCTTTTGCTATTGAATGCTGATTTTCCACGGGGGTAGTTGTTCTCGGGGGGGGGGGGGGGTAATTGTCATCGGGGGGTAATTATCATCGGGGGGTAGTTGTCCTCGGGGGGTAATTGTCGTCGGAGGTGATAGTCATCGGGGGGGGGGGAGGGTAGTTGTCTTCGGGGGGTAATTGTCCTATGGGGTAATTGTCCTTGGGGTAATTGTCCTAGGGGGTAATTGTCCTCTGGGTTAATTATCCTAGGGGGTAATTGTCCTCGGTTGGGTGATTCTTCGGGGGTTAATATTCCAGGGGGTAATTGTCCTTTAGTGGTAGTTTTCCGGGGGATAATTTTCCGGGGATGATTGCTAAGGGGGTAATTGTCCTAGAACCGATACTCGCACATCGTGGAAATATTGTAAAAGCGTGTTTTTTTTTTTTTATAGGGATGAGAAGACATGAGCCCCTGAACGCTGGCGTTCTGATAAGGGGGGGGGGGGGGGGGGAGGGGGGGGGGGTAGGTCATTTCTTATTCGATATCAATGATTTAAAAATGCTGCTGAAACTGTGAAAGACATATTTTTCCGGGTAAGTCATTTCCTGTTAACTTTTCTTTGAATGGAATTTTATGTGTTTTAATTCAGGTTTTGTTTATAATTGTTATGTTCTTTGGGGTTAAAAATACAAACCATTTTTACTCCTTTACTGCTTTTTTTTTTTGGAGGGGGGGGGGGGTCGTTTTGGGGGGTAATAATGAATTTTGCCCCCCCCCCACTTTTTTTGGTGGGGGGAGGGGGGGCAAGTGCCCCCCTGCCACCCCACTCCCGGCGCCTATGTCCTACCCTTCCCCCGCCTCCTTATTATCATCATCATCCCCATCGTCACAATAATATATCATCATCATTATCACTACCACTATTATACCACCATTATCGTTTTCATCATCAACATCATCATCATCATCATCATTATCATATCATCATCATCATCATTATCATCACCATCATCATTATCATCATCATAATCTACATCAATATCTCCAATATAGAAACCGGTGATTTTCGCAAAGAGGTGTAAAGAAATTGAATGCAGAGAAATTTACGGGTAGAAGTATTTATTAATCAATAGGCCCAAACAAATTCCAATACCAATCCGAGAAAAAATATATCAAAGAGAAGGACATTACGACTACGTCATGTTTGTATATTGCACGTAAACACTTTATCTCAAACAGATATACAGTACTAATATTAATAACATATACGTAAGTCGATCACTGACTGCAGTAATAGGTACTTTAAATTTATTGTAATAATTATATTTCTTTTTCTCACAACCAATTACCAGACGTTATCATCTCTAATCTTGACACAATCAAAATTATGAGCGCAACTTCCTTGTAGAATCGTGGATGGTTTCCAGTAGCAGATCCACAATACCTGGTGGGCTGGCAAGGGGGGGGGGGGAGAATATTTCGAAAATTCAAAAATTCGGAAAAGCAAATCTTATTTCATTTTTTTGAAAGTATAGACATTCGGAATAATGAACCCTATTTCACTTTTGGAATAAACGAAACTTCGGCATAACGCAACAAAATGTATAACATCCTATTTCATTTTTTCCGAATTATGACCCCCCCCCCCCGGTATAGAAATTTGGGATTCGGAATAACCATAATTATGATGATAAACCTACGGATTATCATGAGCATTTGGAAAATTGAACTTTCGGACAAATGAACGAACGAATAAATGAATTTATTACCATTTCTGAAAAGAATATATTTACAGGGTATAACCAAACTACATGTATATGGTAATGGGACACCACGAAATGGCTGAAATGGATAATGCCGGAAAATATGGTTCGTTGATCATGCTGATTATGATACGTCATAATACCATAATACTGGGATAATAATTAAATAATATTGACTGCCTTCAGGGCAATACGACATAATCGCCAGAACCGAAGGTGAGGGTGATATACAACTGTATGGATATGAGAAGCCGCATTGCCCTGAATTAAGCAGTTAATATATGCGCAATGAAAATTACAAATACTTTGATGTTGGCTATGCATTATTGCCCGCTAGTTTAACACGCATTTTGCCGTTGACTTTTCTGATCGGGCAAAAATATTTGTTCATTGGTTAACTGAGTATTATTATTCAATAATATTTCTTTCGCCCGTAGTTTTGTTGGCTTATCAATGAAAACTTGAAAATTGCCTTGCTCAGATGTTTAATACGGTTAATAATATGATTTTTGTCAACACTAGTTAAAAAGAAAAGCACTGTATTTTATATCATAATAAATTAATATAGCAAACTGCTTTATAATTATATGCCTTGGAAATGGTTTATATTATGATGTATTTCAAAACTACTTAAAAAGCAAAGCACTATATTTTATCTCATAATAAATTAAGATAGCAAACTACTTTATGATTATACAACTTCGAAATGGTTAATAATATGATGCATTTCAACACTAGTTAAAAAGCAAAGCACTATATTTTATATTATAATAAATCAAGATAACAAACAACTTTATGATTATACGCCTTGGAAATGATTAATAATATGATGTATTTCAAAACTAGTTAAAAGGCAAAGCACTGTATTTTATCTCATAATAAATTAAGATAGCAAACTACTATGATTATACACCTTGGAAATGTGAAGAAAAAAAAAGCGAGTGCTTCTCCATTGTTCTTGTTTTGTATTCTTTAGCTAATCTTTTCATATGTGACTAAAGAAATGAAATGGAATGACATAAAATCATTAAAATCTTGGTTGGAGTCGTTTGCCGACCAGCTCAAAACGGAATGAGATCAGTGTGGTCTTTGACGACCACCACGCCCACTGCGATATGATTGGTTTTCTTGGCTGTCGTTTGGGTTATCGGTGCCTTCATTATTATCATTCCTTCTGGGTTTCTAAATAACAGTAATCACGACTTCATTACGATGAGGCTGAGGGTCCGTTGGTTTGTCATAAACTGTAAGAAAAATACAATAAATAAATAAGTACATCAAATTACTTGTACGTTTAATTTTTCTTAACTAAGGGTATACGCAGCCTCATCAGCTTCACGCTTGTTCATCCTGATGGCCCTTCAATTTGTTAATGTTGTTTGCTTGTTTGTTTGTTTTACCGGACTGCTAAAAAGTCATGTGTAAGTTTGAAGGAAGCAAGGAGGGAACCGAATGCGTTAGGTCCTCTCCGAGGGACTTGTTATTGCCAGGTACACATTCACACTGAGGTGGAGAGTGGCAAATGTGGATTAGTGTCTGGCCAAAGGACGTTAGTGCCGGCACGCTGAGATTTGAACCCTCAACCCTTGGATATAAATTGAGTGAATGAACCACTATACCACGATACCCCCATGATGTGATGATGTTGATGATGACAATTATAATAACAATAATAATTATAATCATAATCAATACTACTACTACTACTAAAATAAATAATAGTTATCATCATCACCATCACCATCTAAAATAATATACAATAAAGAAAATAATAATAGTATGGTTATCGGGAAAGTTTTCCTAAGTGGATGATTGCCACATGTACTACATAATTACTCACCTGCAACATTATACAAGTTTCCATAGTATAGAATGCCCTGCTCGTCGAGGTATTTACGAAGCTTTTCGTATTGCTCCACCTCATTGTGATTGGGCCCAAGAAAGGTGATGCCGTAGAGCTCAAAAGCATCCAAGTGCAGTAGCTGAATCCCAGAGTCCTTTAAAAAGAATGAAATCCACAATATCGATTAATTCGATTTGAAACATTTCCCGTTATTTATCATGTTTTCAAACAGAAGTTGTAGCTTTTTTTTGGGGGGGGGGGGGGAGGGGGGGGGGTTCAAACGTTCCCCCAATTGGTTCAGCCTTATTCAAGATTATTTAAGTAAAATTTGGGCCGTCAGTGCCTTTCAACAAGATGATAGTGAGAAAGAAAGAAATAACGAGTCCTTAGATCCTCAAAACTGCCGATGTAAAGGATAGCTTATTTAGAAAGTAAGGATGACAGCAACTATAGCGGACCAGGCAGGTATGGCAGGCGGAACGTCCCATATTAATTACAGCTATACAACTTTATATAACTCACTTAAGAAATCCAGCCGTCTGATTGGTCGGAATTGTAGACGTGATTTTAGCCATTCCCGTAAAGCAAAAGAAAAATGTCAATACCGGTTTAGTCCAAGAGTGAGATCCCTCAAAACTCCGGTTACCATAAAAATAGCAGAATTTTGCTGCGATACCTATTAATTTACGTGCTAAAATGTTCCTTGTGCGAGCGCGGATACCATACAGTGCTTTTTGTCTGCGATTCCCAATGATTGAAATTTCAGTCATTTTTTAAGCAAAGATTACAGACAGTGTCTCAGATTTTCAGTGATGTTTTAACCAATCTCTACTCAATAAACGGATAAGGTAAGAATTTTTGATAGATTTTTGTTTCAATTCGGCATATAAAAGACATATCGACTGCTTTGATATTCGAGGTCTGGCTGCTTTATATGCTGTCGGGAACTAGCACATCCTGCCATGATCCCTCGGTGGCCGGCGCAATTTTTGTGTACACGCTAGCCTCGCCAGTTTCGCAATAATACTCGTAAAAGTGCGCTGGTGGGAAAGCCTACACATAAATATAACATACTTTGTAAATTTAGTCTTTATTTGTAGAGGACAAAGGTAGCCAGTCTAGCATTTTCTTAAATTAGCAATGCCTTTACTCCTATGTGTAATTATAATTGAAGTAGTTATTAATTTAGGTATGTGCACACAACATGTTATGAGTTCAAAACTATCATTATGTCTCTCTATTTTTAGTCAAAATTGTTAAATTAATATCAATAATATTTTCAGTAATTCATTAATTCATATGACAATTGACTGGTTCCAGTAACTTTCGGTTTCAATTGCTTCCATTTACAGGGGGTGGTTAATAATAACCCAAAGAGTAATGTTAAATCTCTGATTGTACAAAGACAACAGGCTTGGCATGCACATAACCAAGTCTTTTGGCGTCACTTAAAAAATAAGGTAATCTTTGCTATAAAAGCCGTAAAGTCTTACCCACCTACAATCGATGAGTTAATTAAAACCAATTGCACTTACTTCATATTTTGCGAAGATTGCAGAGTCATTTATTGCAAAATGGCTGTGGGAAGATATTTCAGCCAAATTGATCCAAATCAATTTGGAAATAGATAGAACATGGCTACATGTCACTATCTGATTGGACTATTACACGTCTTGTATATTAATGCTGAAAAACTTAAGTCACTGTCAACACTCATTCTGACTGATTTTTCAGCATTTGATCGGATTAACCATAATATCATCATTGCTAAATTATGTGAATAGATAATAGATTTTTTGAGTAGTCGTCAACAAACCGTTAAGTATAGAGGTCAGTTATCAGAATCAAAATACAATGGTGTAGGCGTGCCTTAAGGAAAAAAACTTGGCCCAATTTTATTTTTGATAATGATAAATGATGCCTGCAGAGATACTTCGTTGTCATATTTATTATGTAGGTGATTAAACACTAGTAGAAAACCAACAAATACAATTTACGAAGCGTGAATAAGTATCAAGGATTTTCTTGTAAAACTAAGCGATTCCAGAACAGTGCTCTTCCCAATCTCACACGTATGTTAAACTTTTACTATGCAAATCCAAACTTATAATTGGCTTAAGAACTGTGCAATAGTATGCTATTTTTAAAAGTATGGCAATATCTATCAGTCATTTTAAATTCAAATTTAAATGTACTACCTATCAAATTTTAAATGATGCTTGTACACATTATATTTAATTCCATTTTTCCTGATCTCATGTTGTTATTTTATACTTGCATTGCATTTTACCTGCACTGTGAAAGCATTACAATTCAGTCTTGACTGCCATTCATGTCTTTAATAAACCTTGATTGATTTGATTTGATTTGAGAGGGAGAGATTGACAAATTCAAACTGATTGTAAACTTCTCCAATACCCCAATGTGGGTGACATGAGAATACATTGTCATTGTCATTTGTTGCTCGCTGATAATTGGCATGCATGATGTGTATAATGCACCTAGCATGGAGGCTGCTAGACTCTATTACACTCACAGTAACAAAATGAAACGGGATGCGTTTTTGCGGGTACTTGAGATTTAATAGAGGATGGAATCTTGTTACCCCGAATATCAACATCATGACAATAATAACAACTACGACACAAACTTTCCCAACTGAATATAAAATACTTTTACTTAAACGTTACAATGCTCCAACCCGCCCCAGGGAAGGACCCGGGTATTATTTTCGAATCTTTTGATCAATTTATACAAGTATCTGCACCTGAAAAACTGGATGGAGCGCACAATCCAAAGTACTCTCTGCATCGGGCCACCAACAGAAGAGAACTTGTATACAACCCCCCACAGCCCGTAAAAAGGCGACACTGTTTCCTCATTAAAGAGGGCGAGCAGAGTTTACCTTCTCATTTGGAATTTAACTGTGAGTACCACAAAGTGGGCTAAACGTATAACACCCCTCTGCATACAAAGAAGACACACAGTTCCACTGCATCAAACAGGCGAACAGATGCCTACTTTACAGGCGGGTACATGTTATAAATAAACGACAGGACGAAATGCCTGTTATCATCGGGGCCCCAACCGGAAACCAATAAATATTGAGCTCTACAAGATGCAATGGCCAATTAAAATAATCCAATTCATATTCTCAAAAACACAAACTTCCCATGAGGTATTTTGCAGCAGTGCGTAATACGCATAATAACCTTTATATGTATATATTAACATATACACAATATATATATGCGAAGAGGCAAAAATGCCAATTTCCGAAAGATATAGGGGAAAAAAGGAACTTGGACGAAGAGTTGTCATAGTTAATTTATGACAACCCCATGATCGGAACCACCAACGACTCCGCACCAGCCCGGGACGGCCCGTCGTCGCTCGCCATGGACAAGTTCGGCCAACATAAAGAAACGTACGCCCTCTTTCGAACTTGCCATCCTAAGTGCAACGAAAAAGCCGACCCGGCGTTAGTGCGGAGACGAAGGAGGTCCCGACCCTTACCCCAGGATTGGGTGAAACCCTGGTAAAACCGCAAAGCGGGAACAAAAAATCGCAGGAAAGTCCCAACCTGCCAAGCATTGCTTCGACATCAAGATTACTTGACTAAGGTGAAAAAAAAACAATTATTACTAATCCGTTATATTAATCACTTGACACACTTCCAGACCACTTAATATTTAGTAAAACATACTATCGAATACACTTGAACAACGTAAGGAGGAATGAAGTTCGGGGTGTTGGAGGGTAAATTAATTTGCCACCGAATAATGTCTACGTCCATCCTCTAAAAAATCTGCAAGGTGAATGAGAATTCTCACGCCAACACCGTGGGAACCCAATACATCCCGGCTAAAATAATTCAATATATAGATTCGAAACATACCTTGCGCAAATTCCGTTTATAGATACGCGTACATGAAAGAAACCGCGCGGCTGACTCAAAGGGTGTCGGCATGTTATTGTTTTCTCCCAAGATGCCGCTAAGGGTCAACACAGAAGAGAAGCCGCCGCGAACTCGTGATGTCACTGATGAATGTATATCGCCCTACGTTCGACAAAATTTCTTATATACCTCACTTTAGAAATCCAGCCATTTGATTGGTCGAAATTAGAGTCGTGATTTTAGCCATTCCCGTAAAGAAACGTAAAATGCCAAAACCGGTCAATAGTCTTTTGAAAAAACGCCCTAGGGAACTATTCAAAAGACTATTGACCGTTTTTGGCATGTTACGTATATGCGTGTAATCTCAATGGGAAGGATTTTAGCACACAAACTCGAGTGTTGCGTGATAAGGCAGCGTAAAAAAAAAATTGATTACCATAATTGGTGATCGCCATGACTGTATTCGGACCCTTTTTGGTATATAAAAGTTATAATGACTGCTTTTATATTCGACCATAGTTGTTGTTATAGGCTCTCGGGGAGGTTACATCGTGCTATCCTCCCTCGGCACGCCTCAGGGCGAAAGCACGATGTAACCTACCCTTGGGCGTATACAAAACTATGTCTCTCATAGCAATCATTATTTTACTATAATATTAGTCGCTTCCATGGTATTTATCACAAAAATGGCAAGGCTAGCGTGTATACCAAATTTGCCCGTGCCGCCCACCCAGGCGCATCTCAGGGTCATGACAGGAGGTGCGCGCGTTCCCTTGAGCATAAAAAAACAGCCAGGCTTCTTCAAGCAGTCGATATCTCTACATTTATTATATGGATGTATAGTTTTAACCAATCAGAACGCATGAAACTGTACGAATATACAACCATAACGGGCCAAGCAGGCCAATATTCGTATAATTATTCAACTATACGATTATACGTCTATCCAGCCATCCAATCAAAACGCAGGAAATTCTACATCTATACAACTATAATTTATATACAACTATAAATCCATTCGAAGGCTGTATAATCGTATACAGTCGCACAGTTGTATAGTGTAAACACGTACAGTAGAAAGTACAGGTTCCTGCTGTACTGTACGTGCCGAGCAGGCCAATATTCGTACAATTATCCAACGATGATTATTATAAACTGTATTGCCCGAACTCACAAAGGAGGTTTGTCGACAAACCTTGGTTTTCGTGCGTCATAATGACGCGTTTCGACGCGTTTTTACAAACCAGGTTTGTAAAAAAAACGTGTAAAAACGCGTCATATGGCGTACATAAATTGCGTCGCTTATTTCTCTTCTTATTTCTCGGCTATTTCACCGGACATTTTTCACCAACCCCTTTCACAGTGGCCGTTTCATCTGATGCGTCCGCACTAGACGCATCCGATGAAATTCTGGGCCCCGTTGCAAAAAAACTTACCATTGATGGTAACTGTGCCATCAATGGTAACTACCATGGAAACCTTGATTTTGATTGGCTCTTGAGCCCTCTTACCATTTTATTTGCTATTGATGGCAAAGTTCCCATCAGTGGTATGTTTTATGCAACGGGGCCTTCACTGTGCCCTAAACTTACCGCCATAAGGAATTCTCATTAAAAAAAAGGCTTCCCTAATCCAGGAGATATGGATTGACAAGCTGAAGTATTTTCTGGCGGGACAACGGGTTCACTGTCTGTTTAAGATGTTTAAGCGCAACCAAATCTGGTGTCAGCGAATTATGATGCAATACACCTGGACACTATACTACTGCGTGGTTTTAAAGGTACTATGTCCCATTTGCAGGCCAAACAAATTAAAAGGTAAAGACCAGTTATGGTCATGCGATTGCATTATGAAAGAAACGTTGTGGAATCGATCAGAAAAGGTTGATCATCTAGCATTTAAGTATTGGTGTGTACTGCAAGGTTCTGGAATCATCAAAATGATAAGAAATATGGCCCAGTCTTCGTAAAGTTACAAGCACTGTACACAGAAAGATGTATATTGGACTATACGCACACATGGGCGACACGTGCGTTTATCTCTCACATACCATGTAGATAAACTAATTTACCCAATATATCAATTAGTAGGTGGTTTCCCGGCAAATTTGTTATCATCATGTATTAGTCAAAACATATTCCTTCACATGATTGGTAATTACAGCTTCCATTTCATTTTTTGAAATTGGGGCGTTTCCAATATTGGTCTTTACCTTTAAAATAAAAGGACTTGAAAATGTCTGTTGAATCGAATTTTAGCGAGCGCACTCGTTTAATTAAATAGTCTGATTTTCAGACCCTTGTACCCAATGGTCGTACGTTTTGTGCTGCGTAAAGATTCAATCAGTTTAATTTTGGCTATTACAAGAAGTGTGTAATGGATGTAGACAAATGCTCATGTAGGCTACTGTATGTTATCACCACAGAAAGAAAAGTCTGTCAGTCAGTCACTCAACTAGTGTCTGACAGTGAAGTCTAGAAAGTAAACGAGTTTCCTTGCATAGTTTGAATACTAGGACACTGCTAACGTTTAAATATTACCGATATGATATACGTATTATTATGTATATTATATTCATAATTCCTGCAAAGTTCTACATAATTTGATGTTGGCTGAAAAAGGAATACACTACCTGGGATTTAATTTTTGTACCTGTGATGGGATTGGAGCGGTTTCTTGCGAAGCTTCAGGGATGAAGCGGAAAAGTTCGTAGATTTGGTCACAGCAAGGGAAAGATCCTGATTGGCCGGTACACGAGGAATTTTGCCCGGGTTTGTTTTTCTCGACTCTCAAAAAGATTGGTGTTGACTCAATCATGTTGTTGTCTAGCAAAACAATTCGACATGAAAGAAATGTTGATAAAATACAAGCCAAATACAATATTTATCTTTACAAGTGCCATATTATACATCCCTCCTATATTAGCTTGAAACAATTCATCAAGAATACAAAAAGAAACGGAATATTACATTGCCAAAAAAGAATGTAAATTGCCGTTTCATTTTAGGAAGCGGAAGTTTAAAATCTAATCTGCCATCTTCACTTTTCTCCCATGTCGAATGACTGATTTAAAATGATATCTATGCTTATATTTTAAAGGAGGAGAGGGAGTCATTTATTCTCGTTTGTTTTATTTAAAAAAGATAAAGTAGGCACAGTAAGATATCTGTAGAAGTCCTCATTCCATTTTCTTCCCTCGGCTTGTCCCCCTCCCCGCCCCTCCTCCCTTCCATATCTTTTCTCTTACTTTCTCTTTAAAAAGGCTTTTATATTCAAATAGATAAGGAAACAGGCTACTGGATTGCTATTTTCTATTTTTGGATAATGCTTACTATATATTATTCTTAATAATTAGAGGTATATTGTACACAAAATATACGAATACATAAATTATGGCGATATTCTTCCAAAGCTAACGTAAAGAAAAGCAAGACGTTGGAAATCAAACGAGAATTAAAAAAAATATACTAAATGTATAATTCGAATAGATGAAAATCATCAAGAAATAATCATCAAAAAATGATGTAGAAGATAATTTTGATTTTATCAATTTCTTGCCTGGTTATGATTATTAATTACTTGTTAAATCCGATAAGGGTACGTCCTTTTTAGGAGTAGAATGCATTATGCTAGTGCACATAAACCTAATATTTGTTTGTTTTTGTTTTACGGCAGCTAACCAATGTTGTCCATTTATTATCAAATACCCGTTTAAACTTATTGTTTTAATCAAAGGTTTAGTATTGTAATGAACGATAATATCTTAAAATGGCTTTGAAATAATTGATCAACGATAAGCTAGACTTACGTTTGATAGAAAGCGTGTAGTATTTGGCGTATAAGATGATAACATTAGATCGAATTCATTCACTTCCATGAAATCCAAACAAAAAGCTGACCGTATTTAAAGTAATTTTATCATCTAAAATCAAATGTTGGATAAACCTTCTTCTAAATTTGGCAATCTCAGTATAAGTGTTCTATGCTTTCTTCGGAATTATAACAAAATGTACAAAAGTCTGATTCTCAAAGCTTACCTTCAAGGTAGGCATCGAGGTCACCTACGACTAAACCTATTGCTTCAGTTCGGTCGCAGGTTGGAGCGACCTTATGCACCCATGCACTTTGTTCCATCCGTCTCTTCCACATATCTGAACCAATTTCTTCTAATGTAGTATAGACGGGGCACTCGTAGACTGCAGATAGATAATTAAATAAATTGATAGATAGGTAAATAGGGTGCCAGGTAAAAATGTCAGAGGAAAAAATATCAGAGGTAAAAATGTCAGAGGAAAAAATGTCAGAGGAAAAAATGTCAGAGGTAAAAATGTCAGAGGTAAAAATGTCAGAGGTAAAAATGTCAGAGGTAAAAATGTCAGAGGTAAAAATGTCAGAGGTAAAAAATGTCAGAGGTAAAAATGTCAGAGGAAAAAATGTCAGATGTAAAAATGTCAGAGGTAAAAATGTCAGAGGTAAAAATGTCAGAGGAAAAAATGTCAAAGGTAAAAATGTCAGAGATACCAAAAAAAAGGAAGGTTAAAAAAAAAATGTAGGGGAAAAATTGGTGCCATCATAATATCTCGGCACTTTATCACACAAAATGTCAAGATGTAAGCTACTGGGCTAGTCTATTATATTTTATAAATGTCTGTGTGGTATACTTCGTACATGTCCTGAGGATAATACAATGTGGAAAATTGAAACTTGTATTTTGTGATGGTTTGCATATATTAATTTCTATCATTTTTCGATATTTTAAATTGGTTGATGTTTTAATGTTTATTTGGTTTTGAGGAAGTAGGCCTAAGTACATAGAATATTAAGATTGAATGAGATACAACAGGGAATCAGTTATAAAGATTGCACAGAAATTCCACAAATTTAGTAATTAGACCCATCTTCATGTCAATCCCAGCAAAGACTGTTATAACAAGAAAACATTAATAAAAAGACTCGGATGCTTTGTCCCCCTCATCGATACTTTATTACAAAAGTTTAACAAACAATATCAAAGCTTCGCTTGAAGAATGTCAGATAGTAGGCCTACAAGTGGTAAACGTTGAGACATATCTACCTAGGTATTTTGTCATGTGCTTTCGAGTTTCGACCATAACACTGCGTAACTTTATATTTAAAAAAAAAAAATCATGTTTGTGATTAAGAAACGTGGGAGAAATACAGTATAAGTACCTCAATTTCAACTGTTTTTGTTCTGCCAAATTCATGATGCATTGTGTTTAATGTGTAGACTTGTACGAATATGTACCTGCTGGAAACTGTCGTATACAGTGTATGCCAGCACACCTCGTATAAATCCTGCACCAAATATCCTTTAAACAATATTATCATGTATACAAGCAGTATCATGATCAGGGGCGTCAATCCTGGGGGGGGGGGGGGGGGGCGGGGGGACACGTCCCCCCCCCACACGAATTTTCAGGTGGTGAAATGTACCCCCTATGTTTTGTCAGAAAAGAAGTTCTTTGATAATTTAATGTAACGTCAAAGCTTCCGCGCGGGAGGGGGGGGGGGGGGGGAGGAACTGAATTCAAACAAGGATTAAGAGTCGAGAACGGTATACAACGAATCGTCTTCTTTCTCTAAAAATGTAATGAAACGTCAAATATAAAAAAGGCAATGAATGAACCGGTCACCAATGAAATTACATGCCGTGAAACAGAATAATAGAGAGAGAGAGTGTGTGTAGCAACATAACGTGGTATACTTGTCAAAGTAACTGTTAATGTGACATGTTTATTGTGTCCCCCCCCCCCATGCTCTAACTCGGATTGACGCCCTTGATCATGATGCTATAAATGTGTACAGTAAAACTATGTTTCTGATATGTTACTCATGAATAAATATTTGTCAATTTCAGAGTTTGATCTCTCACAGCAAATAATTATAGAACGATGTAGCTTAAACAGAACCTCTACAGAGCGCGCACTTATCTGGAATGTGATGGTGCGGTTAGTATTTGATGTAACATTGGCGGCTTTCTGCTTTGTATCAGAGTATCGAGCTGCTTATCGATGTTCTCCCAGACTATTTATACCGCAATAGTGATCGACGATCAACTCTTTGCAAAGCGCACGCTTCTCTGGAATGTGATGGTGCGGTTAGCATTTGATACAGCCCACAAAAAGTGAAATTGTTGGAAATATGCATTTGTAGGAAATTACATTTTATAGTAGTCATTGCCACATTTTAAAATGTCCATCAATCTTCAGAAGGGATGGTGAAGTGGGGGCGGACGGGGGGCGGAGGGGTGGCGGGGGTGGCGGAGGACTCACAGCGTGATATCTTATCTTCTTTCTTTTTTTGGGGGGGGGGGGAGGGGGGGCTGTGATGACTTTTCTTTTTATTTAATGATTACACCATCGAGCCACAACTCGGCCTATAATTATTCATTGCCAAACTATTCGATTTTAGACATTCTTGTTTCCCAGAAGTTTGCTCAGTGTACCAGTATCACTTGCTTAGACAAAGGCATATGAGGGGGAGGCAGCCGGGTCACTACGAAGGATGCACCCCCCCTTGTCTCCCCTCGGCAATAATCGGGCAAAAGGTCCCAATTTCGGGCAGAAAGATAATTATAAAAGTTACAGAAAGAAGAAAATAAAGCAGCGCTGAAATTAATGAAATTTTTTACCTCTGACATTTTTTCCTCTGGCATTTTTACCTCTGACATTTTTACCTCTGACTTTTTTTCCTCTGACATTTTTACCTCTGACATTTTTACCTCTGACATTTTTACCTCTGACATTTTTACCTCTGACATTTTTTCCTCTGACATTTTTACACCGAGCCGTAAATAGATGAAAAAACAAAAAAACAAACATGGATCAATAAATCAATAAATGCACAACTAGATAAATAAATGAATACATAAAAAATACTTTCATACATAGTCTACTAAATGCACAAATACATAATTATATACAAATAAATTAATATATCTATTGAAAGACTCACTTGCACATTTGGGAATTCCATTAGGAGGCTGTGGGGTCGTGGTCGGGGTCGTGGCCGGGACTGCGGTAATCGACATCGCGATGAAAGTGAGGAGACAAACTGCCAACATGATTAACGATTCTGTGTGAAGAAAACAAATATTGAAAAATCTTCTCAAACACGATGGCAAAGATTTTCAAAAAAAATATTTTTTAGTAGATAAAGCAAGTTTAATAACTAAACAAACGTGCTAAAGGTGGAAATTGAATTAATTCTTAATTTTTAAGCAAATAAGGTGGACGATGCTCCGCATGTTAGTTGATGCCAAGAAAACAAAACTAACGGGTGTTAAAAAAAGCTACAAAAATCGGATCGCAGCTTTGCGGCTCGTAAACGATGCTCTGCATCGTAATTGGGTCAACCCTCCCCCCCCCCTGGGAAAAAGCTAGATCCGCCCCTGCTTTTTTGTAATATTCATATGGAAACGTTTGCTTGTATTTGTCTCATAAAAGAATTTGATCACGAATGGACTCCCACACGGTGTTGAGTGCTCAGTGGTCATAGGCCACTGGCTTCATCGGGCAGGTAGTTCCATTATGTGAATGGGTAAATTAACTATTACAAAAAGGGGGGACACATTAAATTGTACAATAGGGACACACATTGTTTTTTATTGTGCAAAACATACTCTTTTATTGACTTACTTATTGCATGGAACTATAAAACCAAAATGCATTTTGTATTCTAACAATTGGAGTACAAAGAATAATAACAGGTGAATGAAATGCATAAACAGCACAAACACCTGGGGAGGAAGCATTCATAAATTTGAATACATATAGTTGATAAACGACTCCGATGAAACTATAAAACCAAAATGAAATTTGCGTTCTGGCAATTGGAGTACAAAGCATGATAGTAGGTGAATGAAATGCTTCAACAGCAACACAAACACCTGGGAAGCTAGGAAGTATCCATAAATTTGAATAATTTAGTTGATAAACGACTCCGCATGTGGACGTTTGTTGGAGCAGAAAGCAGTGGATTCTTAACAACACGAACCCATTTAACAGAATGTCGGAACGTTAATTAAATGCATCTTTCTACCCTGCGACTTTAATGGTACGATCCAGTAAATTAAAACAGTAAAATGGGTCTTATTTCAAAATTACTCATTAAACAAAACCAAAAACTTCAGTGATATCAGAAAAAATATGTTATATCTTACTAATAATTAAAAAAAGATGTATAAACATTGTGAAAGTGTCGCATTTTACGATAAAAGATACCGATTTAGCAAAGATGACGTCATTAGTGCGCTTGCATCAGGGAATTCAAGGTCAAAATGTCACTTCAGACGCTGATAAGTTATTGGTCGAGCCTTTTTGTTTCCTTTATTCCGACAAAATTATACAATCAATCAAAATAAGTTTGATACCAGAAGAAAGCTAACGATTAGTGTTTTCATTAACCGCAGTGAAACGAGTGAGAGCTTGCGAGAGCGGCCAAAGTGTGATTGAAACTCGCTATTTGCTCTTCTCCAACGCAAAAAGAAACGACATTGTGCTGGATAAATGTATTTTTTCCGACAAAAGTACAGAAAATTTGCATATGGTCTTTTTATATTATACTTTATGAAATGTTACCCGAGTGACTTCCGGGCGCCCCAATGATGGAAAGAAACGCACATTTTAGAAAACTTCACTTTTTCATGGAAAAATGCTTATTTGTTCTATGCACGCAAGTCAGATTGAGCGGATGATACAACGTTTCCATATGGTATGCAAGAAATTGCCACTCCCGGTGGTAACATTTCACACTGACTATATGCGTACGCATGATTATTATAACTTACGCGTAATTAATAAATGTAATTTTTAGGGCGGTTTGCAAACACTAAAAAGCCTACATGTACTTGTATTATTTTATTTTATTTTATTGAAATATATTTATTCAGGATAACAAGAATGAGATATACATTGTCGATACAAAATCTGTTTTACATCATGGTCCTGAACACGATAAAAATGTAGTACACGGAAGTAATGACTATCTCCAAAGCTCACAAGCAAAGGTAAGAACAGTATAAAACTAACATATAAGCATAATACGCATTAAAAGTTGTAAAAAGCACAAAACAAAACAAAAACGACAATGTTATAATTGAAATTAACAGCGGAAAAAACATCAAATCACTTTTATAAAAGGCATTAAAATATCACCCCCCCAAAAAGAAGAGGAGAAAAGATATAAGTAAACTGGTAAAAAGTAAAGGAGGAAAAAGGGAAAGAAAGAAAGAGGGGAGAGGGAAATGGAGAGAGAGAGAGAGAGAGAAATAAGCCATCATGATGTCAAAGCAGTAATGAATCGGCATTGTATCACACAGGTTTAAAAAATTGTCCTTGTACATACATTTAAAAACATCGATAGATTTAGCATTTTGAAAAGCAGAAGGTAAACTAGTCCTGTCATTTTACCACCAGCGTATCTAAAACAATTCTTAAAACATTCAAGATTAGGCTTGGGTAAAACAACATCCAGCGTATTGCCAAGTCTAGTGTTAAAACCATGTCTGTCAAAAACCATTTCCACTTCATTGCATAATCGTACTGGGGCTTTTACATGAATACAGTTGTTGTTGTTTGGTATTATCGGCGTTTCATTCTTTATTCTGTACATTATACATGATAAAAAATAGTCCCGTCATTTTGGATTGCCATTTTAATGAATTCATTATATTCAAGCTATGTACATCATAATCAAAGTTCCCTACGACAATACGTGCGGCTCTTTTTTTGTAGTCTTAAAATAAATTTCTGTTTTGTAAAGAACAGTTTCCCCATACGGAACAAGAATAATCTAAGATTGGCTGTATGGTACATTTGTATATTTTATTCAAAATGGAAGAGCTTAAAAATTTACTGAGCTTTCTCAAAGTAAAAATCTTATAACTTAATGATTTGGTAAGAGATTTAATGCGGATATCCCAAAATAATCTATTATCAATTTCAATCCCTAAATATCTGATACTTCTTACTTGTTTTATTGTTTCAGTATCAATATGCACCTTCAGACTTAATTCATCGTTACCTCGTGTGTTACTACTCAACAGCAACACACTACTCTTATTAGTATTAATACGTAATCCATTTTTACAATATCGTTCATTTATAGCATATAAATCTGCTTGGAGCTTAGATGATATAAATATCCATACCAGAAACATATATTTGTAAAGCGCTTAGAGACATTTGTATTAAGCGCTATATAAAAATTAAATATTATTATTATTTTTATTTTTATATACGACAACATCATCAGCGTATATATTACATGTACTTAACCGTAAGCAATCAGTTATATCATTTATAAAAACTAGAAAGAGGGAGGGGCCTAAAATACTCCCCTGAGGAATTCCTATAGTAATGTCCTTTGTTTCGGACAGTTTACCATGACAGTAAACTGCTTGTTTCCGACCAGATAAAAAAACTAGAAAACCATTTCAGTTCAGTATTTAAAATACTTTACTTATTCAATTTGGACAACAAAAGTTCATGGTCAATACGATCCAATTTTTTTGAAATATCAAGGTAAAAATCCACAATTTAAACCTTCATTAAAAGGACAGTTAAGAGAAACATTAATATAAGGAGCTGAAATTTGAAGTAATTTTCTATCAAATTCTAAGATATCAAGGCTACTCTCTTTCGACAATAGAGAGAGATTATGTTTAGTTTTCCCGGGACTGATTGATTTCAAGACGAAGTATGTATACTTTCAGGATGGTTCCATGATAGATCATGATTACTGAAAGCTTCTGAATTTTTTTACCAATATTTACAAAATAATCGTTCAATTTATCACTGTGTAAATCAGATGGTAAAACATAATCCGCATGGCACTTCTTTCAAAGAAATGAAACAGTTTCGCGTCACCCCAATCCTAAATAATTTACAGAAGATTCAGTTAGGATCACTCTAACACGCGTCAAGTACCATCTACACTATGGCAATTTTTTTCTTCTAAATTTTGCGACCGACCGGAGCAAGCGAGCAAAAAATTATGATACTTTTGTTATGATAACAAAATTTACCTTATGATTAACACACATGATAAAATATAGAATTAAGAGCGCGAGAATCTCGCTGCAGAAAACATGAATGCCAAAATCATTTGATGCGGTCGATTCGATGCACGAACATGAAGAGATTCGGGCTTCTCATTGGTCAGAATAATTATCATCTTTCTAAATGTTGCGAGCGAGTGAAGCAAATGAGCGTGGTCAAAATGTAATTTGATATAAAGGATGTAATATATATTCAGGCAACTCTCTATTAAATAAAAGTCTATTTAATGGGCACTTCATTGCTCAACGATGAAGGTATTCAGGCACTTCGCCTGCCAGAAATTATCCTGTTTTTAAAAGTTGTGAGCAGCGAAGAGAGCGAGGAACAAAGACACTCTATCACCTTCGAAATGCTATTTCCTCATCAAATTACATACTCTAACGGTTTGTAATAATTTGGTTTTCATATAATCGACATTATTCCCAAATAATGATTTTTAAAAAGTATTACTCAAATTCTCTCGCGGCACCCCGGTTGAAAATTAGGTGCCTTCTTAGATAGCACAAAATCTAATAAAATCTTATTCAATGCGCTCAATGTTCACGAACTCGAAAACGGGTATTTCTTTGTAAAGATCAATTAATTTGAGGAAAAGCGACATATTCTCAGTATCGATGTTCGCAAACTTTGCAGATCGACATGTGAATGTGTATATATATATATATATTTGTTTTGTTGTGTGTGTATGTTGCGAATGAAACATGGCACTACTTTTAAATGTGTACTCAATTAGCAAAAAAAGGGTTAGACCTATAATTTATATAGTTCCCATTTTGTACTTGTAAAGTTAAAAAAGGGGTCACGTACGTATTGAGGTAAATATTCTTGAACGTATGCAAAATTAAAGGGTCATTAAAGGGACTTTGTAACATTGTACAGATCAGAGATAGCAGTGCTAAGGTAGTGACGTTAATGCTAGATGTACAATTGAAGATAATCTGAAAATCTGAGTGAAAACGGATCATTATTCATGGTACAAATTAGGAAAAACTGATCTGATCGATTCCTTAATTCTCCCAACTATATTATTCTACTTCTATTCTGCTACTTGTCAAAGCCCGTTCAGCATCAATACAAGGACAATTTAATTACATTTTAGGTGAATGTAAATCGTCACAAAGCAATAAAATGGCTCTACATTCCATTCCAAACAGTTAAGAGTTGACATATTTTTATAGCCTGTTTTATGTATTTTTCTCATGGAAAAACGGTTGGGAAAATTCAAAAATGGTTGGGAGAATTTACTGTTAATCAGTGTAAGAGGGTGCCTCACATCGACGCCTTCAAAGAAAACCATAAATATCTTTGTGGTTTAAGAATTTGTTCAGGATTTGTTGCATGTCAAAGGGTTAGTATAGTAGAAGGAATATAGTAAGTAACATTTTATACAACAAATTTAAGCAATTTTTTTCATCAACCTTCAACAATGTTACCGAGTCATTTTAAATTATTGACTCCGCGCTAACCAGCGTGATCGAAAACTTTAGAACAGTTGTTAAAAGTGAATTGGCATCACTGCGTCCACTAAACGTAACTTACCAATGGTTTACTGTATTTGTAGAGAGTCTTTAGAGTCTTGCAAACGGCCACCCTTTGTGCTGCTCAGTGTATGACGTTCTGGTTTGCCCGTATCAACAGCTTTGACTCCAAGCTGAGGATACTGGTGGTTTTATGGCTTTCCAATAGTAGCGTATGAAGAGGCCAGGCCGGGCGGCGATTTTTTTTCCCAAACAGTTTTACCTATGAGCGTAAAATCCTACCTGATTGGTTCAGAGGTATACGCATCATGAGTATTCATGACTGAGCTGCAAAGATACTAGTAGTATTACGCATGCGCGTGACACAAGTCGAATTAGCTGCTTATATCATGCAGCTATATGCTAGCTAGCTGTGTACGTACGTACTCTGCATGCATGCGCAGTGATTGCTTCAAAGATGTAACTTTTACATGAGCAATTATGGCGGCGTCTGAATCTTAGAATAAATAGTGAGAGTTCAGGTTTTATTTAAAATTGGGATATTTTAATGCTTAAATTCATGAAAGTAGGTCAAAGGTTATGAACCTGCTGATTGTATTTATTGTTGAAAGCTCAAATTAATGCAAAGAAATGGAAGTCCTTTAAATATTAAGACTCAATATGTTGTTTTTAGATCAAGGGGCAAAAGAATCCCAGATAATATTGACCCCCTGACAATAGGTGGTCATCTGATCAACCGGAGTCAAAATGTAAGGTTTCTTGGAGTTACAGTTGATGAGCATTTAACTTGGAAAGATCACCTCAGCAATGTTTGTACCAAGGTCTCGAGGAGTGTTGGTGTGATTTTTAAGTTACGCTTTTTTTTACCAGAGCAAACTTTAGTAACTCTTTATAATGCTATCATTATGCCTCACTTAACTTATTGTAATGTTGCATGGGGAAATACATAAAGGAGCCATATAAACAAGTTAATAGTCCTTCAGAAGAAAGCTATCAGGCTCATTACAAATTCAAATTACAGAAATCCAAGTAATCCTTTATTTGTGCAACTTCAGATGTTGCCTCTTGATGAATTAGTCTCCATGAATTGTTTGATATTCATGTACAAATCTCAATCTGCTCAAAATAATTCATTTTTAAAAGATGCGTTTATTGTAAATTCGACTGTCCATTCGTACAACACACGTCAGAGAAATCTTATCCATCAGCCGTTTGCGAGAACACAAACTGCTTCGAACTCTTTTGTAATTAATTGTATCAAAGAATGGAATAAGTTGCCACAAAACATCAGATCCAGTCCAACACTACCTATGTTTAAACATAAATGTCGAGAATATCTTTTTGAGAGATTACAAAATATGTTAAAGTAAATCCTGGAAAGCCATGTGTGTATGTGTGTATGTGGGTGTGTCTGTGTGTGTGTGCGTGGGTGTGTATGTGTATGTGTGTTATCTTTTTTTTCTGTTCCCATATTTACTCATTAGTTATCATTGTAAATATGTTTTTGTCATCGGTTATTCTAAATACTGTTATTTTGTTTTTGTTTATGTACCTTTTAAGGGGCCCCCCTATCACAAGCTCTGCTTCTCCGGGGTCCCAAACCTATCATGTTTTTTATTTCTTTTGTGTCAATTGATTGTAAAATGTTGTGTTTGATTGGTTTGAATAAACTTGAACTTGAACTTGAACTTATTGTTTCGTTTCTGATTTAAGTTGGATGATCTTGAGAAAAGAAGTTTGAAGATATATAAAAGATTGCAAAAGGACTTAGTCAGATAAATCAGTATAATGTGCACTAGGTATGCATATTTATAATAGAAGCTTGTCTTTGACACGACTTATGTATTACTTTATTTTCTTTGTTTTTTCTGGCCAGGTTCTTCTGTCACAAAGGAACCAGAACCACTGATATGTCAGGATATCATGTCCAGAGCAACACAGTAGCTTTGACCCACACCTTACTATCCAACGGCGTACGCAGGGGGGGGGGGGGGGTTAACCCCCCTTGAGTTTTTTATGTGTATGTTTTGTGTATGATTTTTTTTTTGGGGAAAGAACTCTTTTGAGTTTTAAAATTTTTTTTTTTTAAAATATTAAAAAAAAATAAAAAATAAAAAAATAGAGGACCTAAAAAAGATGACCTTACCCTCCCCCAAAAACGGTATGCCGATGGGTCAGAATTTCAAATTTCGGCCCCCCCCCCAAAAAAAAAAAAATGTCCTCTTACCCCCCCCCCCCCCTGCTTATTCAGTGACTGGGTGAGTCGTTGCGATTTTTAGGGACCCCCCCCCCCCCCCGCTTATTCAGCGGCTGGCTGAGTCGTTTAAAAGAATTGGCCCGATTAAAAAAAAAAACATTGAAAAATCCTTCGTACGCCCCTGCGACCATCTCATGTCTTCAAGGACCATCCTGATAAGATTCATACTCATTGTGTGTGTCTATTGTGTATTATTGATAGCTAGTGTGTGCATTTGTTGCTTATGTGTTTGTAAATACATGAGGGTGGGTTGGTATATGTTTAGAGAGACAGGGAGAGAGAGAAAGAGAGAAGAGAGAGAGAGAGAGAGAGAGAGAGAGAGAGAGAGAAAGAGAGTGTTTGTATGTATAGCCTATGTGTGAAATTGCAAATATAAGTGTGTGTACTGTAAGTGAACTCTGTGTCAAAAAATCCGCAGTGTAAAAAATAGATGTGGGAAACTATACAAACCAAACATGCACCAGAACAACCAGGAATATTCACAAACACACAGACACCCCCACCCTCACTATGAACATGACTGACTAAGAAAGCGGACAAAATATACAGTTCCTCAGGTAGACAAAGGAACATCCCTTCACTGCTATTATGTAAAAAGGTGAATATGCATGTGAGTGACACCTGTTTTACATAATAGCAGTGAAGGGATGTTCCTTTGTCTATCTGAGGGTCAGGTACAAGTTGCTAACAAGTTGCGGATCGGGATTAGGGTGGGGCAAAAGGCCTTTGCCTCCTCCCGCCCCCGCTAAAAAAAGAAAGAAGGAAGGAAAAGGAAAAAAGGAGAGCTAAAAGGAACCAACAAAAAGGAGGAAGAAGACAAAAAAGGGTGAATTTTTTTTTCGATGCGGTGTTCGAGTAGAATTCTGTGAGATGATGCTATACTTTCTGACTCGTAGCTTGAAGTGTCTATATCCAGATATCTGTTGATAGTATTATAGAATATAGGAGCCTGAAATGACCTTCTGCTCGTAACCGACAAGTCACCGCATTGAAATTAAATTGCAAATAGTGTTCAACAACACGATGGTGGATGAAGCTTTCTAATATTCGAAGATATATGACCCTGAGACCATATTGTTTCATTATTTTTTATTCAATCAATCAACGTCAAAGAATTGATTTATCATCGCTCTTCAATTTATTATTTCACCTTTGTATGTACACTGTTGGTCATAATGGTGGAATAATTATTTTTACCCCAGTTTAGGGAAGGATTTTATTTTTTTTTATTTCTAATTGATCTAGATAATGGCATACATTCTCAGATTTTATTGAATATTAATTTGCGAGTGTTTGTTTTGCGTGACTGCTAAATCATATGTGTGCTACTATGCTAATCAGCTAGGGAACCTACGTCCTTAAATCATAATTGACAGTAATGAGGATTAATGCCTCACAAAAGGGCATTAATATAGCTGATCGACACGATTTTTATACTGGGGCCTCACAGTAATGAGGCCATTCTTTAGCCCCGGAATCATGACTGTACGCAGTGTTTGCTAGGGTACGCGGCCCCTTCCACAAATCCCCCCAAAACGAAGAAAATGCAATAAATTGTCAAAAATTCATTGCATTTTTCCCTGGCCCCCAACAGGAAAAATTCCTCTGTAGGGCCATGCATTATGGTTCAAGGCATGGCCACACAGAGGAATTTTTCCTGTTGGGGGCCGGGGGAAAATGCAATGAATTTTTGACAATTTATTGCATTTTCTTCGTTTTGGGGGATTTGTGGAAGGGGCCGCGTACCCTAGCAATCACTGCGTACAGTCATGATTCAGGGGCTAAGCAATGGCCTCGTTACTGTGAGGCCCCAGTATAAAAATCGTGTCGATCAGCTATATATTAGTACTCTTTTGTGAGGCATTAATCCTCATTACTGTAAATTATGACTTAGGACGTAGGTCCCTTAGCTCATTAGCATAGTAGCACACATATGATTAAGCAGTCACGCAAAACAAACACTTGCAAATTAATATTCAATAAAATCTGAGAATGTATGCCATTATCTAGATCTATTAGAAATAAGTAATTTTTTTTAAATCCTTCCCTAAACTGGGGTAAAAATAAATATTCCACCATTATGACCAACAGTGTACTTTCATTCGTATGCATCACGACAGAACACTGAATTAGATTCTCCAATGTTTGTTTTGATTAATTTTCTCTCCTTTTCTTCTCCCTGTTAAACACTGATACAATTTTCAATTTTTCTTAATCAAGGCACAATATTATTTTCATATTTACCTTTATGCAAGACAGGGAGAGAGAGAGAGAGAGAGAATATGTTAAAGGGAAAGTCCACCCTGAAATTAAGTTAGTTTTAATAGGAGTAGAAAAATGAGAGAAACAAGTCAGTGAAAGTTTGAGCATATTCCGATTAAAAATAAGGAAGTTAGGATTTTTGAAGTTGTGATCAATCAAACACAAATTGGCAACTCTATGACGTATCACGCGAGCTCAACTTCCATTTGCTCAGTACTAAAAAAATCTAAAATTTTCATTTTTCCTCAAGAAAAATTTCAACCATACATGCACCCTAAATATAATAATTGCAAATATGTTTCTATACTCCCCCTGCAAGGAACAAATATATATTCCGTCATCAATAACGAAGAAAACATGATTTTATGGAATATTATGCACAAAGCAAATGAAGGAGAGCTCGTATACTAAGTCACAGAGTTGCCAATTTGTATTTGATTGATCACAACTTCAATAATTCATAACTTTCTTATTTTCATTCAGAATTTGCTCAAACTTTCACTCACCTGATTTTCTTATTATTCTGCCTCTATCGAAACAAACTTATTTTGGGGGTGGACTTTCCCTTTAAGTGAGAATTATCGAGTACAACCATGAATTGCATCCTTTTTTAATATTATTCAATTCGCTGAAAATATTCATAATATGAATATGATAAATCCACATAATACACCAACGCTGTTCAACGCATCCAACGCTCCAACCATAGCCCATATGCCAATGCACCATATTTATCAAATATGAAAAGATTTTTAAATGAAATGTGAAGAAAAATCAAATGTACAATGCACTAACGGGCATCAGTTGAAATCATGAATTCTCTGTGACTGGCTTAGCACTAGTTTCTGAGGGACCAGTCACTGAAGAGGAGATAAAGGGAAGGAAAATTAAGGAAGAAGTAAAGAAAAGAAGGGGGATATCAGTTGCAATTTTCCCGCCAACAAGTTGCGGATCGGGATTAGGGTGGGGCAAAAGGCCTTTGCCTCCCCCCGCCCCCACTAAAAAAAGAGAGAAGAAAGGAAAAGGAAAAAAAGGAGAGCTAAAAGGAACCACAAAAAAAGGAGGAAGAAGACAAAAAAAAGGTGAAAAGAATTTCGATGCGGTGTTCGAGTAGAATTCTGTGAGATGATGATATACTTTCTGACTCGTAGCTCGAAGTGTCTATATCCAGATATCTGTTGATAGTATTATAGAATATAGAAGCCTGAAATGACCTTCTGCTCGTAACCGACAAGTCACCGCATTAAAATTAAATTGCAAGTAGTGTTCAACAACACGATGGTGGATGAAACTTTCTAATATTCGAAGATATATGACCCTGAGACCATATTGTTTCATTATTTTTTATTCAATCAATCAACGTCAAAGAATAGATTTATCATCGCTCTTCAATTTGTTATTTCACCTTTGAATGTACTTTCATTCGTATGCATCACGACAGAACACTGAATGGGATTCTCCAATGTTTGTTTTGATTAATTTTCTCTCCTTTTCTTCTCCTTGTTAAACACTGATACAATGTTCAATTTTTCTTAATCAAGGCAAAATATTATTTTCATATTTACCTTTATGCAAGACAGGGAGAGAGAGAGAGAGAGAGAGAGAGAATATGTTAAGTGAGAATTATCGAGTACAACCATGAATTGCATCCTTTTTTAATATTATTCAATTCGCTGAAAATATTCATAATATGAATATGATAAATCCACATAATACACCAACGCTGTTCAACGCATCCAACGCTCCAACCATAGCCCATATGCCAATGCACCATATTTATCAAATATGAAAAGATTTTTAAATGAAATGTGAAGAAAAATCAAATGTACAATGCACTAACGGGCATCAGTTGAAATCATGAATTCTCTGTGACTGGCTTAGCACTAGTTTCTGAGGGACCAGTCACTGAAGAGGAGATAAAGGGAAGGAAAATTAAGGAAGAAGTAAAGAAAAGAAGGGGGATATCAGTTGCAATTTTCCCGCCAACAAGTTGCGGATCGGGATTAGGGTGGGGCAAAAGGCCTTTGCCTCCCCCCGCCCCCACTAAAAAAAGAGAGAAGAAAGGAAAAGGAAAAAAGGAGAGCTAAAAGGAACCACAAAAAAAGGAGGAAGAAGACAAAAAAAAGGTGAAAAGAATTTCGATGCGGTGTTCGAGTAGAATTCTGTGAGATGATGATATACTTTCTGACTCGTAGCTCGAAGTGTCTATATCCAGATATCTGTTGATAGTATTATAGAATATAGAAGCCTGAAATGACCTTCTGCTCGTAACCGACAAGTCACCGCATTAAAATTAAATTGCAAATAGTGTTCAACAACACGATGGTGGATGAAACTTTCTAATATTCGAAGATATATGACCCTGAGACCATATTGTTTCATTATTTTTTATTCAATCAATCAACGTCAAAGAATAGATTTATCATCGCTCTTCAATTTATTATTTCACCTTTGTATGTACTTTCATTTGTACGCATCACGACAGAACACTGAATCGGATTCTTCAATGTTTTTTTTGGATTAATTTCCTCCCCTTTCCTACTCCCTGTTTAATACTGATACGATTTTCAAATTTTCTTAATCAAGGCAAAATATTTTTTTTCATATGTTCGTCTTATTTCTCTACTGATTTAATGAAACGTCAAAGCTTCCGCGCTTCGCGCGGACGGGGGAGGGGGGGGGGGGTAAAATGAATTCAGTCGAGGATTAATTTTCGATAACGGTACAACGAAACGTCCCTGCAACATCCTTGCTGATGTTCTTCTCAATATTTATTTATTGGTCGAGTTACATTATTTGTTGTTCTTTTAGAACAACCATATTTCAGAGGATTCTTTTTACAACGAAAAACCTCTCTATGTTTCAGTCCTTGCGCGATCGTCTCCAGCTCCAGCAGATATTGGGCGTCAGCGTGCACATCGGTACTACCGGTGCAGTATAGCCACTGCTGACGGCCGCATTAGCTGCACTGCGAGCTTCCGTTGTTTGTACCGGTAATACATAGAGATGGGAGAGAAAGCGCCATCTAAGTTCCATTTCATTGGTTTAAGGTTTGAAAATTGAAACTTATTTTGTGTTAAAGTTATATAAGAAAATATAATCTTTATTTTATAATTCCACGGGGGCGACTTTTAATTTTGCAATCGTCCCCGTGGGCAACCTGACGGGGGCGATTATGGAGCTCACGGGGGCGAGATGCCCATCGCCCCCGTGTATTTTGGGCGCTGATAAGGAGTAATATGAAAGTACAACAAACAGGAGCAATTGATAATGTTAGTTTATATTTTGCACGATTGGAGAAATAAAGTATCTTAAATCGTAATCTTGAATTTTGTGCAAGAGTATTGATTTAACTTAATAAGATTTCGTTTGTGATGTGAGCAAAATCAACGCAAATTTCTAAACGAATGTCAATCAATGATTTGTTACCTTCCTTCCATTACCCCCACCTAACAAAACAAACAAAAAACCGGATACACATTAGTATACTCGGGAGAGGGAGGAAGAAAAAATAATGAGTGCAGTTTTCACATTTTAATGAGATTTATTGAATGGAAGAGTCAAATCAACCCAAATTTCTAAACGACTATAACGATTTTTTATAATTCATTGCTTTCCTTTCATTATTCATCACCCTCTCCATCTAAATAATGATAATAATAATACCAAGATGATGATTATAATGATAATAACAATCCGGAGAAACACTAGCGTACCGGGGGAAGGGGGGGGGGGGGGCACGGGGCAGAATGCGGATAGGAAGGCAGACTGCACCCATAATTGGTGGCCAGTGAAGAAACAAAAGAGAGGGAGAAAAGAGAGAGAAAGAGAAGAGAGGGAGGAAAAGAGATGATCCAGAGCAAGAGAAAATATTTTCTTTGGAGAGGGCTTTATACCAAGTTCAAAGAAAAAAAAATATTTAAAACCTTCCGTAAAATGTGTTTTGCCTCAATGAGTCAAATGACAATGGAATAGCATAGTCTCCAAACAAGAATTCATGAATCAACACATTGGCTGTATGGGCAGCACGCAATTGTTTATACCAGCGAGAGAGAGAAAAAAACACTAGTCTTTATTTCCATGAATTGCTGAAAAATTAAATATGAATGGGGCTCCCATAACCCGTGTGTCTAGACACCTCCAAGTTACCTCCCCGAAAAAATCTACTTTTTAAATATTCATTCGGTTATATATACACAGATAAAACGTTGTTTAAAATGCTAACAGTTCATTACAATACAACAGCTTGTTGAATTTTTTGAACAGGTGTTATTATTTGTAAACAACCCTTTTAAACGGTGTTTTGATTGTGCATAATGATCCATTCCAAACATACAGTGTGCAGTGCTAATTAGACACGAAATCAAGCATAGATAAAATAACTTAGTTTAGCCGCAGAGGGAGTATGACGAGTATGACGAATCTTTCAATGGGTTGAAAATTAATCGCGGTTTTTCTGGCTTGAAAAAGACGTCACGGTCTTCGTACACACACAATGCGGCTTTTCGTGGGCAAATCGCACATCTGGGTTAACTCAATACAGTTTTCATGCATGCGCTCTCAGGTTAAAAGGCTGCAGCTTCTCGCACATGAGAATTAATCCAAGGCGCCTTAGGAGGGTCTGCGCTGTTAAGTGGAAATATAATAATATGCAATCCATCGATATTTGTTAAAAGTGCCCCAAGAGTGAAGGCCTTTAGAAGAAAAACAGCAACTAATGATATTTATGCACATGACAAACGGCAGACTTACCCGCGACTACGTCACAATCCACTGATCAAACTGCAAATTTGGGATTCGCATATAATTAGTGAACTCATATTTCAAACATCCATAACTTTCTTATCATTGGCCCGATTTGTTTTAAACTTTCGCCATTGTGTTTATCTTTTTTTTATGCTTTAATACTAATGAACTTATTACAAGGGTTGGATTGTTCTTTAAGAAAATGCTCATTTACAATCACAATTCATGATATTCTCTTTGCAATGATCACATAATCTTGAATATCTTTTTCATGAAAGTATATTTTCAATTTTTTGGGTAATTTATCAACAAGTTTTCTTTCTTGTACTTACTAAATCTTTGAGGTTAGTACACTCATGAGTTTTCATGTGCTGTTCGTGACAAAAACTTGCATGCACCTTTAATACACATCTTATGCAATTTGAAATGATGCAACGGACAAGTGAACAGGTAGATCTTAGATAATAAGACAAGACGTTAGTAGGCTGTTTCAAATAATTTTAGGTTATCCTGTCGATTGAAACTATGTCCTTTGAAAGCTTAGACAAATTGGATCACTTTAAACAGAGTGCGCCCCACATTCTCGAGCACCCCCAAAAGTACCCCTTTATTTCTTTCTGGAAAATGCCCCTTTACTTCAGATTAGTGTCCCACCCCCTTTTCAAAAGTGCCCCTTTTCACCTCTGATGAGTGCCCCTTTTTAAATAGGAAGATTGTATCTTTGTACTTTGTACTTTGTACAAATGAGTGCCCTTTTTACTTTCTAACAAGTGCCCAACGTTCCCTATTCTTATATAATAGGTTCCCTTTTTACTTTGACAAGTGCACTATTGTAATAATTTGTAATAAATGCACCCATTTCACATTTTATAAGTGCGCCTTTTCAGGTGCAAGAAGTGCTCCTGTTTACCTCTGAAAAGTGCCCCTTTTCCTTAGCTTGCAATAATTGCATTTCCCCTTCAAAGAAGTGTACCCTTACATCTCTGATGAGTGCCCCTTTTTACGTATGAGAATTACCCATTTTAAGCTCTGATTATCAAGATATTTATGATTGGAATTACAAATTTACAATTTTCATAACACTACCCATAGGAAAGAAATGAGCCTGCCGCATACTCCTGCGGCAGACTTGCGGCAGACTTGCCGCAGATCTGCAGCAGACCTGCCGCAGACAGTCATCTTTTTCACATGCAAATTAGTTTTGCCGCAGACTTGCCGCAGACTTGCCGCATACTCTTTCAGTATGATGAAGAGTCTGCGGCAGGTCTGCCGCAGACTTGCTGCAGACTTGCCGCATACTCTTTCAGTATGATAAAGAGTCTGCGGCAGGTCTGCCGCAGACTTGCTGCAGACCTGCCGCAGACTCTTCATCATGAATATCCATATCTCATATAGACCTGCTGCAGACCTGCCGCATACTCTTTCATATCCAGTACGTGGCAATAAAGTATGCATGTAGAAGAACCAGTGATAAACTGATCGATACTTCATAATTGATATTGGAAATATCGATATTACCAATTAGGTAATACCAATATATATCGATATTACCAATTAAGTATATTCTATTCTCAATTGTATTAACTCCATCACATAGATCATTTTAAGTGTATTCAAGAGTAACATTTAAGCGACACAGGCTCGTACACTTATAATATATACTAAATATGTATATTGTTTCTTGGTTAGTAATCATATAATCAATATCAATCTATCAATTTATTGCTAAAACGTGAATGTAATTGTAACATGATCAGACAAAATAATCTATTGGTTAATAATGGCAAAAGGAAAAAAGAAATCACAAAAATGATGTACATTGTCTTAATTTGCTTAACAAATCATGATAAATGTATTTTTCTGTCACACGTGTAAAGTAATAATGAATATGCATGAGATGATTGGTTTCAATTGGTTTCAATTGGCCCTATTAGACTTTAATGGGATTTCAATTGGACCAATCTGCCCCATTAGACTTTAAAAGGTTTTCGATTGGTTTCAATTGGACCAATTGAAGTCCAACTTTAGGCCAATGGGGTCCCATTAAAGTCTAATGGGGCGTAGGCCAATGGGGGCCAATGGGCCCAATTGGTCCAAAAGGGACAATCTGGACCAATTGAAACCATCTGAAGTCCTATTAAAGTCCCATTGAAACCTGTTAAAACCTATTGAGACCAATTGAAACCAATTGAAAATTCAATTGGTGTTCAATTAGTTTCAATTGGATTTTCGTCTTGGGTAGTTACAACAAAAAAGTGAGTTAGTGGGGCTGAAGATAAGATCACATATGGCACAACAAAAAAGTTTGAAACAGTCCGTTAATTCCTCAGTCTCCTCTTATGTAATAAATTCCTCTTATGGTACCAGTTGAACTTGAAGCAAATTGTTTGGTTTGACAGAAGCTAAAAAGACAATTAACAGTGCTAATTAACACAGGAATTTACAAGATCATGGGCTCAGCCTTCAACCTCATATGGTACTGCATGTCCTACAAAATGGCCGCCTTTAGCCTTGCTTCAGACTGTATAATTTCCCACATTTCTGTGGCAGACCTGCCGCAGACTGTTCCTGTGGCGTACTGGTATGCGGCAAGTCTGGAGCAAAGTTTCGCCCTGCCGCAGACCGTTCCTGTGGCATACTAGTATGCAGCAAGTCTGGAGCAAAGTTTCATCCTACCGCAGATCTGCCGCAGACTGTTCCTGTGGCATACTAGTATGCGGGCGGCAAGTCTGGAGCAAAGTTTCATCCTGCCGCAGATCTGCCGCAGACTGTTCCTGTGGCATACTAGTATGCGGCAAGTCTGGAGCAAAGTTTCATCCTGCCGCAGATCTGCCGCAGACTGTTCCTGTGGCGTACTGGTATGCGGCAAGTCTGCAGCAAAATTTCATCCTGCCGCAGACTGTTCCTGTGGCATACTGGTATGCGGCAAGTCTGCTGCAAAATTTCCTTCTGCCGCATACTTCGGCATACTCTTTGCCGCAGACTAAAAGTCTCTGCGGCAGGTCTGCGGCATACTTTTCACTTTCCTATGGGTACATTCTAAAGGGGAAAAGGAGTGTGGTGAAACCGGTCACTCAAATTTTTTTTTTTTTACTTTTTTGAGGCACTTCTTGATCATTATGTAGCGCCTCTTTTTTAGGGATCCAATATTACATCATATCACCTCTTACACCCCCCCCCCTGCTTATTCGAAATTTTTGGGCCGATTTCGAAATGTAAACCCCCACCCCCCCCCCCCCCCCCCCCCCCCCCTTGAAAAAATCCTGCGTACGCCACTGGTTACATTGGATGTTGTACAGAACCCTCCGAGGAGTCTTTCATTGTGCGCTCATCCTTGGGATGCACTAAGGAACCACGTAGTTTTTGAGAAGGGTGTTGTCGTGGTGTCAATGTTGTACTTCTTGAGGACCCTCTGGAAGCTAGCTTCTGATGTTCCCTTGACATATGATGGTAACCATGTCTTTCCGTCTAGTGTTACGGGTTGGTTCTGATCCAGGGGTTGTGGGTTTCATGCCGGGGTTTCATGGCTGCTTCCGTTTTTCTGAAGACCCATTAATCCGGGTAGCCACACCTCTTAAGGCATGCTTCGATGTGGTTGGTTTCTGTCTCTAGACAGGGTCTGTGAGTGGAGACTGGGCATCCCATCGAGGCTCCGAACTTCTTGCGGTAGATCTGACCATCGAATTAGAAATAGGTAGTGGTGACAGTGGCGGATCCAGGGGGGGGGGGGGGGGGCCGCCCCCGGGAAAAAACGTGTAAAAACACGTGATTTTTAGCCTTTTTGGGGGATGCCCCCCCCCCAGGCGCCCAAGAGTGGGGGGGGGGGGGTTAAAAAAATTTAAATTTTCGAGGCCCCCCCCCCCCAAAAAAAAAAAAAAAGAACTGTGCTCACACAGCGCTAATATTGCTGTAAGTTGGTATTCTGAACCTTGTTGTATCCCTGTGTTATCTCTTGAAGGACCGCCTCTATCTTATCTTTGATCACTTTTGACACGCCCATCTTTATGGACCCTACCAATCAAAATCTGTTTTATATAAGCATGATAAGTAGGTTAACCAATATGAATACTTTATGCCATATCAGAAGATGCGCCTTGGGCGTAATTAGTTAATTGAGCGCTTATTACGCTCAAAAATTCGAAAAATTCCTATATTTTAATTTGATCATGATATTGTAGAAGTTGTTGATGAATACGTCTATCTTGGAACTACTTTTAACTACATCAACAAATTTCGTAAAGCACAAATTAAGCAACTTAATCAAGCTAGACGAGCAATGGATAGTCTATTATCTAAAACTTATCAACTGCACTTACCTATTGATATCCTCTTGGAATTATTTGATCAACTTGTGTTGCCCATTCTGCTCTATGGAAGTGAGATATAAGGATTTTAAGTGCTACATGATCTTGAAATTTTCCACATGAAATTTTGTAAGCAAGCCCTTTCTGTCAACAAAACAACTGCAAATTGTATGGTACTTGGTGAATTGGGGAGGCTTAAACTTGAGAAATATATCGAAAGCAGAATGATAAACTTCTGGTGTAGGATTGTACATAGTGGACAGGATAAATTTTCTGGTAAGGTGTATATTATCTTAAAATTACTCGTTGAGAAGAATATATATCAGGCACTATGGTTAAAAAAAAATCAAGCTGACTCTGGACAATATGGGGATGTCTAATTTATGGGAAATTTGTGAAAATACTAGCTATGAGTGGGTCAAACAAACTGTGGAACGTCGATTGAGAGATTCTCATGCTCAGTATTGGTCTGCTTGAATGTACGATAATTCGCATTGTGTTAACTATCGAATCTTCAAACATTCTTTATGTTTAGAAAGATACTTACTCGATTTCATTAAAAGAGATCGGACAATATTAAGTCGTTTTCGCTGTGGCAATCATTACCTGCCGATTGTAGCTGGTAGATATTCAAATACTCCAAGGGAAATGAGGCTATGTACGCTGTGCAATTTGCAATCGCTTGGGGATGAGTTTCATTACTTGTTTGTATGCCCTACCTTTCGTTCAGAAAGAAAATTGTTCATCGATAAATATTTTATTGAGAGACCAAATACACTGAAAATGGATCAGCTTTTTAACTCCAATAATGTACAAACACGTTTAAACTTAGTAAAATTCTGTCGAAAAATAATGCTTCGTTTTCATTAATTTAAGTATGTGCAAAAACATGTTATGAGTTTAATATTAACTTTATGTTTCTCTTTTTTGTCTTATATCAATTTATTAAATTGATATCAAGAATGTTTTCAGTAATTCATTAATTCAGATATCAATTTACTGGTGCCAGTAAATTTCTTTTTCAATTGCTTCCATTAATTTCGTCATTAATTATCGTTTTAATTAATATTATCGTTTTGTTTTTGATTATTATTATTATTATCATCATCAATATTGTTATTATCATTATCATCATAATTTTTCTCACTATTGTCGATAGTGTTATTTTGTATGGATTAACATTAACTCTATTTGTATTGTATATTTCACAGTGTTTAATTGACAAATTCAAACTGATTGTAAACTTCTCCAATACCCCAATGTGGGTGACATGAGAATAAATTGTCATTGTCATTGTCATTGTCATTGCGCGTCATCATATGCGCTGTGGTATGTGGATCATGAACACAAGTCACGCTTTCACTTTTATTGGTATGATGAGAGCATTAAAATCGTCATATCCTAGCTTGTAATATCTTTAAAAGTTCTCATCTGTGATGTTTCTGGTCAACACACAATCTTCTTCCAACTCGTCTATTGGCACGTAGTTTGTTCTGGGCAAGAAAGATTGCCGCCATAGTATCACCACAACAATACAACAACCCCCTGCCTGTTGTAAATATTGTTGTAAATACCATGCAAGATAAGATAAGATAAAAGATACAACAACTTCCAGAATACCAATTATCTCAACATATTATCTCTCTTGCGCATATGCAAATGAGGATTAAATTTTATAAATAATTGGAACATTTTAGTATGTTTGCAAGTTTCAATAAGTAGCCTATACGCCTACAATGATAATTAATAATTTACTATCTGATTACCTCGCCTACATTGTAAGTTGTCAGTGATGAATGATGATCCTGCAAAACTGACTGGTTATACATGTTGATGAGAATCTGTACTTGCATTTATAACTGCCATTTTTGATTGATTTGCAGGGTTTTAAATTACTGCTGAAGTAGATGATCATCAAATAAATTGGCTCATCACCCACTCCTCACGTACTAGCTGCTTGGTTGAGTGATTCTTTGTAGCTTCTGTACTACGCTCTACTTTTACTCTTACCCCGTATTACGACATTTCGAGACAGAATGAAGTCCATCAAGCGTACCTTTACTGATAATTATGTATCAATTATTCATGATCGATTTTAATATTTTTAGCCTAGGTGGCCTACTCAGAAATTAGCTGGTCTACCGGGGAAGCCCTGGAAAACATGGTAACTACCTAATACATGTAAGGACATGAAATAAATACTCATTAATGTGTAAAAGCATTAAAATACAATTGAATTCGATATAATTATAGATGAACATAAACTAAAAATAATACTAAAAATTACAAAAGATTTGTATGTCATGTCTTTTAATAACTCACTGCTAGAGAACAATAATCATTAAATCGTATGCAAAGCAGTTTTGTGAATAAACAATATATTACAAACTTTGGGATTTAAAAATAAGATTTTTTTAAAATTTTCATATCTTGCGTTAAAATGATTGGAATTGTCAGCACACTTAAACATATTATAAAACATTTGTACATGCAAGCCAATTAATATATACGTCACACGATCGTTAGATAAGAGCCATTTCATGTTATGAAAGTTTTCTTTTGAGGGCGTATAAAAGTTGCATGTTAGGATTATTCTAGCCGCTATTTTTGCAAGTTTGATGATTATAAAAAAATCGCAGCCTCCATCTTTCATAGCAATAATTTGATTTGACAAATCATAGGTCTGACCCTTCGTAACCAAATTATCAATATAGATTAAGAAAAGAAGGTCCTAGAATGGACCCTTGCGGCACTCCTAAAGAAACAGAATGTTTACATCAGGGTGTTTTTACTCTTTCCAGACAGACTTAGACTTGATTTTGTTTTTTGTTTTGTTTCATGAGATTCATTGGAAGCATCGTGATAATGTTGACAGAGTATAAAGAAAACTGCACAGAATTTGTAGCTATGTCTTCCTTGCCTAATTTCTAGTGTTTTCCCCTCCGCACAATCACATTATTTATCTCAAGTGTGACATCGAATGTTAGTTTCAAAACGGCAGTTTAGTTATTTGGGATTCATCTCTCTGCAGTTAAAGCAGCATTTGTATCTTATGTCAAACTTGTGCAAATACCATGCAGTGTTTCCAATCGTCAGAATAACATTTTCTGAAATAGAACATCGGATTTCGTTGGTTTGAATTCCCTGATATTTCTCAAAATTCCTCTTACGCTCCATTTATGTTGTTTACTAGGCCGAGGATAACGTCATACGTCTTTTGGTACACCATACTAATCAACTAAAACCTCCAGTTTTGCGAGGAAAATTAATATACTGATACCATGGTTCGCTAAACACTCGACTGTCAAAGCGGTCTGGGTGGGCACTGTGGGGATATGTCAAGTGTTCCTCGCGTTGATTGGTTACTTAAAACGGGCATTTCTCTTCCTGATCAGGGTGCCTGTTAGCCGCGACATCCGCATATTGGATATTAACCCGTGAAAGTTGGCATTAAACCCCGAGTGTTTCGATAGACGTGTTCATTGTTTCTCATTTTGTTGTCGAAACAGAATTAGGCAAATTGTAATGTGAGTTACATTTCGAGAAAAAACAACAACAGACTATTTGCAATACTGGATCTTTTATTCACGTTTTTACTTTATTTTGAGGAGTTAAGGAGTAAAGACTACATTGCAAGAAAAACTTTACAGAAACTATAATGCTGCTGGATGAACAAGTGTCGAGTCGTTTTGAATTATAAAGACAACACAGCAAGGAAGTTGAGCAAAATCTTCCGAAAACCTAAATTATGGCATTCTTGGATGGTTGCTTCGCATTTTAAATACATTTTGTCTCATTCTAAGAGTTTACTTTATTTGAAATGTAAAGACAACGTTGCAAAAACAAAATACAATCAACCAACTGTTGTTCGACTGGATTTTATCGAATAATTGGGATTTCTGTTCCATCAGTCAAAATGGTGAGTCCTCGCCTTTATTTATTTAATTGCAAACATATGCATATATGCCCATGTATTTTTTCGCTTTGGGAAGCCCCTTGTAGGTGCCCCTATTTTCTGTAAAAAGTGCCCTTTTTGTAGATGTCTTTACTTTGAAAGATGCACCACCCCCTACATAAATGAGGATGCTAAAATGAATACAGAAAAAATGTATAAATTATTACTTTCATCTGCATATAACTGGACAAACATGTGTTTCGTATATAAATGGTATAAAATGCGATATCGATTTAAGATTTTTTTTTAAAAGATCGTGGATAAATACCTTGGCTGTTTTTCTCTTCCTGTTTAAGTTATTACATGCATTGAATATCCATATTAATTCATATTAATTTACTTTTACTTAAGATATAAGTCGAAAAAACGCCTTGCCTGTTATATTAAGAATATCTCAAATTTCATGGTATTTTTAATAATTCATTTGGTAATGCAACCAAATTTATTCTTGTGAAACGCCTCGATGCAAATTAGTCAGAATACAAATTGAATACATAGGACAAACATTATGGTTTGCCCTACCTTATACAACACATAATACATGAAATGTTGACTATTGAAATTCTGTGCAATCATTCGTATGGAGGCCCTTAAGTATACATTTGGTTACATTACGAAAATGGCCTATTTAGAGGGACTGAGGTCTTAAAGATGAATGTCCATTTACAAGATTTATCTGCAGGGAAGTAGAGTTAATTGTCCAAAAATGGCAACATATCACATGCAGTCTCTGAATTATTATGTACAGTTACGTCAACTGAGCTGCATTTATCAGTATTAATTAATAGACATTTTGATCATCGAACTTTATGCCTCTTATCATCTAATATGAAGCCTTTTCCATTTCTTTTTTTTTTCACATGGAAAGGACAAATATCTCATACGAGGCGTGATCCTTGTTTTCCTGACATGTGTATCCTTCGGTACGTATGATTCTGGTATTAAACGATGATTCATCATTATCATTATTATTATCATCATTATTAATACAGTGATAGAAGTAATAGTAGTATCAATATTAGTAGAAGAAGTATTAGTAGTAGTCGTAGTAGTAGTAGCAGTAGTAGTAGCAGTATTCAACATAAATACAATGAAACATTGATATTGACATTATTAATCAAAAATTGATGTTATTACCATTTATTTGGCGCTTTCAATACATGTATAAACAAAAAGAACGTACAAATGAGTGAGCAAAATATGGAAATAATTTCATTTTCAATTTCAATTTTTATCTCAATGGTGGACCCACGCTCCGCTATATGGTGTAGTTACTGGGTTCTAATGGGTTAACACCAGAAAAGATTTATACTCTTTACTCAATTTGTATTTTCTCCTTTTATATCTCATTCAAAGCCTCTGTCGTTTCTTCGAATGAGAACACGGGTACTTGTTGTTCGGACGGATTAGGGCTGAGTTACACCTTACCAATGTTCAACGAATGTAAGAAGGAAATGCATCATAATGGCAGTATGGTACAGACAATTCCAAAGCTCATCCCATACACATCTAAGGAAGCTTCTTGTCCAAGAAGGAAGAGTAAACTGGGGATCCCGCCCGGACACAAAGTGTGCAGATTTCCTGGTAAGTCGTTCTTTTCGAGTTAAATGATGATGCCTGCTACAATAGTAATAAATTGTAGCTGATCTCCCGCCCCTCCCCCACTTTACACACCAGAGATAGGGGTTGCTTTCAAAGGAATGGAACATGCAAACGCGTACCCTAAATAACACTGAGGGGGGGGGGGGGGGGGTGGACCTGTTCTACGGTTCGATTCTTTTGAAAAATGTAATCATGTAAATCCTTGCCAAAAGTGCCATAAGATTCGACACTATGTTAGAGATTATTTCATTGTCAACAGCGGTTGAAAGTATATCCATAGCATCCGGGTGTTATATCCTGAGAGCAGCCGGAAAAAAATGCCCCCCTCCCAAAGATTGTGTGACTCCATCTAGTCCATGACAAACCTTTGTCAAAAAAAGAAGCGATGTCATTTTACATTACAAAACACAAAAAAGACTCACAAAAGCCGAAATCTTTTGTTTTTAGTTCCTAGGTAGATGGGGTTGATAATCCCTGGTAAAACAGGTAAAAAGGTTTACATAATCCTCTACGGTTTATGATGAATTTTATATACCTCTCTTTAGTATTTTGAATGAATCTAGTCATCCGATTGGTCTAAATTGGAGTCGTGATTTTAGCCATGCCCGTCTTACGGTCAATAGTTAATATAAAAGATGCCCGTTGCCCTTGGTAACGGGCTTCATAGGTAAATTTGGCTGAAGACAAGATTGAATCGCCCAAACGGACAGGGTTTTATAAGGGGGAGCTTTAGGTGCTAAACCGACGGTTAACGGTTAGGTTGACTTATTACACGATGGAAAAACTCTTTTTATGAAGTTCTGAAATCAATTGTCATATAATTCAATTATTTTAATTTGATTGATTGATTTATTTGCAGTTTTATTTAACAGTGTAGCATTGCCAATTTCAAAATTGCTTTCCACAAAGGCGTTTGTGGTCTTGACTAAGTCTGTATACAATATGATTAATTACCAACATTATAATTTCTAAATTTCTATTCAAGCCTATCTGCACTAATTTAGCCAGGAGGGATTAGACCTCTCTGCGTGGTCACGGAAAGGTGGTTATCTCATCAAACCAGCTCTCAATTAACATAGGGAAAAGGGGATTATGGGGGACCAACTGTTGGTTACATAGAGGGCACAAGTAGCTACAAGAAGTGCAGTCCCAATTAGTGTTGTTTCCCCAAAAGCTTTATATTCGATTATAGTTGAAAAGGCAATTTGTTAACCAGAAATCGCTGATTATTAAGAATATGTCGGAAGGCATTGCAACCAAAATCAAAACAATTAATTATTTTGTGGGGGTGTGGGCGAATATGGAAGAGTGTGCATGTGATCCTGTTTCCAAACTCTGTATTTGTTTAATTTACTGTACTTCCATATCAGGATTGGTCTGCCTGCCTACTTACGAATAATATGATACATCTCGTCCTCCATCATGAGGTCAAGAACGAGCTACACTTAAGTAAATTAATTCCATTTTGTTGGTGTGTAGTACGTTACGCGTGTGGTTGTCTTAGCAACACAAAATGTCGATATACCCGAGTGATTCTAAAGCTAATCTAATTATTGGATGATTAATTAGCCAACTGGTCCTTTTAACAAGTTTACGATTATTAGTAGCACACTTTTTCAATGAGAGGTTTTAAAACGAGATCTGTATAAGTCAGTATTAATATTAGAAACTTCTACTAACTACTACTACTACTACTACTACTACTACTACTACTACGACTACTAAAACGAGTACTGCTACTACTACTCCTACTACTACTACTACTACTACTACTACTACTACGACTACTAAAACGAGTACTGCTACTACTACTCCTACTACTACTACTACTACGACTTTTTTCAGACCCCTCCTCCACTTCCTGGGGGGGGGGGGGGGGTCCATATTGTCCGCCAAAATGGCTTATATAAAGTGCAATGGGGAAATTGGGTGTCTTCGGGAAAATTTGAACCCCATCAATTTCTGATAGCTTAAATGCCTAAATGAATCAAAAATGCACCAAAAAAAAAAATGGCAAAAAAGTCCTACGGGAGCTGTTTCAGTGACATACCGTACCACACTAATATAGTTGCAGTGTCTTGTTCTCCTCTTTTAACTAAAGATTGTGGCGAAAATACCTGTCAAAATGGCTGGTGTGAGGAGACTATGGAAAACTACAAATGCCACTGCTCTGCTGGATATCGGGGGAAACGCTGCAATGAACGTGAGAATAAAAGCAATCACAATAATTATCTGAAAAGTCGGTTTGACAAAATTAATTAAAAACCATCTATACAACTAATTTTCATCATAATCAACCGATAGTCAGACCCCCCTTCCATCGTTCTCTCTCTGTCCCCTCCCCTTCTCCCTCTTCTTCTCCCCTTTGTCCTCCATATTTTTTGTCTGCCCCTCTCTCTCTTTCTCTCTCTCTCTCTCTCTGCCTTTATCTTTCTCTCTCGATCTTGCTTTTGTTATTTATCTTTCCTATTTCCCCTTCTCTTTCTCAATTCTCTCCTTCTCTCTTTCTATTTCACTTTTCGCCTCTCTTTATCTGTCTATCTTTTTCTGCCTCTCTCTCTTACGTTTATAATTTTCTTAATTTGTTCATTCTCTCTGACTTTCTCTCTCTCTCTCTGTGTCCGTCTGTCTATCTGTCTGCCTCTCTCGTTTACGTTTATAATTTTCTTAATTTGTTCATTCTCCCTCACTTTATCTCTCTCTCCCCTCTCTCTCTCTCTCTCTCTGTCCGTCTGTATGTCTGTATGTCTGTCTGTCTGCCTGTCTATCTCTCTGTCTCTCTTTTTTTTTTCTCTCTCTCTCTCGGCCTTTCTCTTTCTCTCTCGATTTCTATTTTAGCTGTCTTTCTCGACTTCCCTGCTCTCCATCCCTCCATGCCTCTCTCTTTCGCTTTCACTTTCACGTGTATATAATATGCTACACCGTGAAAGTAACATCTTGTTCTCGGCAGTCGATGAGGTATCAAAAGCTAGGAATTGAATATCATGTAAGGATTTGTTCAGTCAAATTTTAGTAAATATAAATTTAAATGTAGTTTGCTCCCCGGTTGTGTCATCAGGGCCCTGTTTTACAAAGAGTCTTACAAAGTCCTCTAATCAATTGCGAGTTTACAGTCCCCCATCTCTTTTGTACATAATTGCGATCGATATCAATCGCAAATAAGTTGCGACTAATATTAACTCTTTGTAAGACAGGGCCCCGGTGTATAAATCATATTTCTTCTTCAGAAACAACTACTACACAGGACACCAAAACGATGTCCACGATGGATAGCACCACCTCGGATCCTACCACTACTACTCGTAAGAAAACTACATTTTAATACACTATCTCTCTCTCTCTCTCTCTCTCATCCTTCTCTTTCCCTCTCGATTACTATTTTACATGTTTTCTCACTTCCCTACTCTCTCTATCTCTCTCTCTTTCTCTCTTTCTCTCTCTCTCTCCAATTTTCTCTCTCCGTCTCTCAATGCCTATCTATTTCACTTTTACTTTCACGTGTACAGAATATGCTACCACGTCCAGCAGCATGCATCTTGTTTTCGGCTGCCACCCAAGCGTTAAAACCTATAATATCATGTGATGATTTATCCTGTAAAGTTGGGGAGATATGAATATATTTTTATTTGGACGAAGGTTGTCTTGTCAAGTAAATATATATATATATATATATATATATATATATATATATATATATATATATATATATATATATATCTATCATATTTCTTCTTCAGAATCAACTACTGCACAAGACACCACAACGATGTCCACATTGGAAGCCACTACCTCACATCCTACCACTACTACTCGTAAGAAACCTTCATTTTACAATCTCTGTCTCTCTCTTTCATTTCTTCCTCTCTCTTTCTCTCTCTCTCTCTCTCTCTCTCTCTTTCTATCTTTCTCTCTATCTCTATCTCTCTCCCTCCTTCGTTCTCTCTAAACATGCTCACCCTTTTCGGCTACAATTTCACAATTTTTTTCATTTACCTTCACTCTCTGTCCGTCTCTCTTTCTCTCTCTCTCTCTCCGCCTTTTCTTTCATTCTCGAATATTATTTTTCATGATTTTCCTCTTCCCTTTACTCCCTCAACATTTTTTTCTCTCCGTCTTTCTCCTCTTCTCTCTCTCTCTCTCTCTCATCCTTCTCTTTCCCTCTCGATTACTATTTTACATGTTTTCTCACTTCCCTACTCTCTCTATCTCTCTCTCTTTCTCTCTTTCTCTCTCTCTCTCTCCAATTTTCTCTCTCCGTCTCTTAATGCCTATCTATTTCACTTTTACTTTCACGTGTACAGAATATGCTACCACGTACAGCAGCATGCATCTTGTTTTCGGCTGCCACCCAAGCGGTAAAACCTATAATATCATGTGATGATTTATCCTGTAAAGTTGGGGAGATATGAATATATTTTTATTTGGACGAAGGTTGTCTTGTCAAGTAAATATATATATATATATATATCATATTTCTTCTTCAGAATCAACTACTGCACAAGACACCACAACGATGTCCACATTGGAAGCCACTACCTCACATCCTACCACTACTACTCGTAAGAAACCTTCATTTTACAATCTCTGTCTCTCTCTTTCATTTCTTCCTCTCTCTTTTCTCTCTCTCTCTCTCTCTCTCTCTCTCTCTTTCTACCTTTCTCTCTATCTCTATCCCTCTCCCTCCTTCGTTCTCTCTAAACATGCTCACCCTTTTCGGCTACAATTTCACAATTTTTTTCATTTACCTTCACTCTCTGTCCGTCTCTCTTTCTCTCTCTCTCTCTCTCCGCCTTTTCTTTCATTCTCGAATATTATTTTTCATGATTTTCCTCTTCCCTTTACTCCCTCAACATTTTTTTCTCTCCGTCTTTCTCCTCTTCTCTCTCTCTCTCTCTCTCTCTCTATTCCACTTTCCAAGCGTCATGTGATGATGTAGCCTGTAAGATTTGTTTAATTAGGGTAAATGTGAATATGATTTTTGTTTTGCCCCAGGTTGTATTATCAGGTGTATATATGATATTTCTTCTTCAGAATCAACTACTACACAAGACACCGTAACGATGTCCACGATTGAAGCCACCACCTCACATCCTACCACTACTACTCGTAAGAAAACTACATTTACACTATTTCTCTCTATCTCCTTCATCTCTCTATTACATCTTTCTCTCTCTCCCTTTCCCTCCCTCTCACTGTCTATCGTTTACCTCTCTCTCTCTTTTTTTCTTCTCTTTCTCTCTCCCTCACCCTCTCTCTCTTTCTCCCTGTTTCGTTCTCTCTAACGATGCTCACCCTTTTCGGTTACAATTTCACAATATTTTCATTTACATTCACTCTCTGTCCGTCTCCCACTCTCTCCTTCCTTTCTTCCCTTCTCGAATACTACTTATATGATTTTTCACTTCTCTTTTCACCTCAACAATTTTCTCTCTCCGTCTGTCTTTCTCTTTCTATCTCTCTTTTTTTTCTCTCTATCTCTCTTTTTCACTTCTCTTTTCACCTCAACAATTTTCTCTCTCCGTCTGTCTTTCTCTCTCTATCTCTCTTTTTTTTCCTCTCTCTCTGCCCCCCCCCTTTCTTTCTCTCTCTCTCTCTCTCTATTCCACTTTTACTTTCATGATCATAAAATATGCTACCACATAGCAGCATCTTGTTCTCGGCAGCCACCCAGGCGTCAAAAGCTAGAAATTAAATAGCATGTGACGATTTATCCTGTAAGATTTGTTAAATTTTGGTAAATATGAATATGATTTTTATGTGGCCCCAGATTGTATTAACATTTACATTCACTCTCTGTCTGTCTCTTTCTCTCTCTCTCTCCTTCCTTTCTTCCCTTCTCGAATACTACTTATATGTTTTTTCACTTCTCTTTTCACCTCAACAATTTTCTCTCTCCGTCTCTCTTTCTCTCTCTCTCTCTCTCTCTCTCTTCCCCTCTCTCTCTCTCTCTCTCTCTCTCTCTCTTTCTCTCTCTATTTCGCTCTCGCTCGCTGTCTATTGCACTTTTACTTTCATGATTATAGAATATGCTACCACGTAGCAGCATCTTGTTCTCGGCAGCCACCCAGGCGTCAAAAGCTAGGAATTAAATAGCATGTGATGATTTATCCTGTAAGATTTGTTAAATTTTGGTAAATATGAATATGATTTTTATTTGGCCCCTGATTGTATTGAGAGGTGTATATATCATATTTCTTCTTCAGAATCAACTACTACACAAGACACCATAACGATGTCCACGTTGGAAGCCACTACCTCACATCCTACCACTACTACTCGTAAGAAACCTTCATTTTACAATCTCTGTCTCTCTCTTTCATTTCTTCCTCTCTCTCTTTTTTTCTCTCTCTCTCCCTCTCTCTCTCTCTCTCTCTCTTTCTCTCTCTCTTTCTCTCTATCTCTATCTCTCTCCCTCCTTCGTTCTCTCTAAACATGCTCACCCTTTTCGGCTACAATTTCACAATTTTTTTTCATTTACCTTCACTCTCTGTCCGTCTCTCTCTCTCTCTCTCTCCGCTTTTTCTTTCATTCTCGAATATTATTTTTCATGATTTTCCTCTTCCCTTTACTCCCTCAACATTTTTATCTCTCCGTCTTTCTCCTCTTCTCTCTCTTTCTTTCTATCTCTCTCTCTCTCTCTCTATTCCACTTTCCAAGCGACATGTGATGATTTATCCTGTAAGATTTGTTAAATTTTGGTAAATATGAATATGATTTTTATTTGGCCCCTGATTGTATTAACAGGTGTATATATCATGTTTCTTCTTCAGAATCAACTACTACACAAGACACCATAACGATGTCTACGATTGAAGCCACCACCTCACATCCTACTACTACTACTCGTAAGGAAAATACATTTTCACAATCCCCCCTCTCTTTCCCTCTCTCTTTCTCTCTCTTTCATCTCTCTCTCTTTCATCTTTCTCTCTTTTCCTTTCTCTCTTTTTCTTCTCTTTCTCTCTCTCTCCTCTTCCTTCTTCCTCTGTTTATTCCACTTTTTCTTACATGATTATAGAATTATGCTACCGCGTAAAGTAACATCTTGTTCTCGGCAGGCACCCAGGCGTCAAAAGCTGGGCAGTAAATAGTATAGTAATAATAACTGCTTTGAGAGACAAACTTGTTTTTAAACGCTCAAGGGGAGGTTACAATCGTGCTATTGCCCTCGGCTTAACCTCCCCGAGAGCGCATAAAAACAACTATGTCTCGAAAATTAAAGCAGTCACTATTACTTTTATATACTGAAAAAAGAGTCAACTTATGACACCACCTTTGCTTTTCTCTAGTTTATCTGCACGGTTGTTTTTTGTGAGTGTATCTTTGAGAGTTAGATAGTCTAGATCTAAGTATGTAGCATTTCCTCCTAATTCCTCACAAATTTCAAAGCTGTTGAGTGTCATAACATCAATAAATACCTTGTCCTGAAGACCAACAGGATCATCCAAGGGTACGTTTATGCTCAATTTTGAAGGCAGAATGAGCGATTTGAAAAGCTCATCGTAAACGTTTATCGTAATCGCAGTTCCACGGTGTACTGTTTATGCTCACTTCTCTGGCTCCTCCAGGCATGATTCTGGCTCAGAGCCAGAATCATGCCTGGAGGAGCCAGAGAAGTGCAGTGCAGAGTCTGCACTGCGCATGCTACGTTGACCCCATTTAAACGCGTTTACAAATGATTGTGCGTTTATGCTTCCCCAGAATCGCCGATCCAAAACGCACCTTTTCGTGAGTTTACGATCAGCGATTACGATCACCGTTTTTCTGTGATTCTACAAAAATGAAAAAGGACGCAACCGTGTTTTGAACTAAACGCGTAACAAATGCCTCATTCTGGCCAGAAAAAGTTGAGCATAAACGTACCCCAAATCGAGCGAACCTTGGATTTTGTCCATGTCTCCTGCCGAGACAGCTGGTTTGTGAGTCACAACTCCCTTTCCTTCTTGTTTAAGCATTGCTGAAAAACGCTTAAAAACCATCGTCGAATTGGAAAAATCTTCATGCTTAATTTATGATGTCGACATTGTTAGAATTGAGGAAATGACGCCGAAGTCCGAATCTAACAGTTAAAATTGATTTCTTCATGCATACAAAACCGTTGTTCCGTCTAGACTATAGCACCAGTGTAAAACTTTTGGAGTAGGCCTAGGCCTAGATCTACGTTGTCCAGCTCCAAATTTGGCAGTTTTTTTACGCTATCGAGGTCTGTGTTGATAACTTGCAGCTAGCCTAGATCTAGACCTAATCATGGAATATATTTATGAAGATTTTTACGTACCATTTTGGTGTTCTTGCTGTCAGCAGAATTAATCAAATCTTGAAATAATTGATCATCATCAAGAAGTTGAAATCTAGGAATAGTTTATTCAGGCATTTTTGCCTTGTTTGGAAACTATAAGTAGAATCTAGGTCGGATTTAGTAGTACGATCGACATCGTCGGTCGTCTTATTAAAAAATATAACAAGTTAAGCGACCAATTCGCACACACACAATGTATGGTATTCGCTCTCGCTCAAATCATATTTTAACACGTGAACCAATAGGTATGTCAGCAAGATTGAACTATTTTCCCGGTAACTGTAATTTGCCGGGATTTTACTGATTTACTCTACAACTATTGCATAGGTTTGGCATTTTTCGTTTATTCACGGGAAAGGCTTAAACCACGACTGCAATTTTGACCAATCAGAAGGCTTGATTTCATAAGTGAGGTATATAACATGTGATGATGTTTCCTGTAAGATTTCTTAACTAGCCCCAAGTTGTATTATCAGGTATATATATTATATTTCTTCTTCAGAATCAACTACTACACAAGACACCACACCGATGTCTACGATGGATACCACCACCTCGCATCGTACCACTACTACTCGTAAGAAAACCACATCTTCTCTCTCTCTCTCTCTCCATGTCTCTCTCTCTCTTTCTTCTCTTTCATATCTCTCTCTCTCTCTCACTTTCTTCTCTCTCCCTCTCTCTTTCTCTCTCTCTCTCTTTCTCTCTCTCGCTATACCACTTTTACTGACATGATTATAGAATATGCTACCACGTAAAGTGACATCTTGTTCTCGGCAGCCACCCAGGCGTCAAAAGCTAGGAATTAAATAGCATGTGATGATTTTATCCTGTAAGATTTGTTAAATTTTGGTAAATATGAATATGATTTTTATTTGGCCCCAGGTTGAATTATCAGGTATAATATATATAATTTTCCTCTTCAGAATCAACTACTACAGAAGACACCATAACGATGTCCACGATTGAAGCCACCACCTCACATCCTACCACTACTACTCGTAAGAAAAATACATTTTCACAATCTCATCCTCTCTTTCCCTCTCTCTTTCTCTCTCTTTCATCTCTCTCTCTTTCATCTTTCTCTCTTTTCCTTTCTCTCTCTGTATATTTTCTCTCTCTCCTTCTCTCTCTCTTTTCATATTTCTCCCTAGTCACTTTCCAATTCTCTCTCTCTCTTTTTCCCTCTGAATTTGCCTATCTTTCACTTAGTGCAAAAATGTATTCGTTTTATTTTTCCTTTCCTTACATTCATTTTTTCTTTCGGCGCTTCTTTTGAAAAAGTTTTTTAGAGTTCCATATTTAATACATGTATAATTGTCTTTTTCGAAATTGTAACGATTGATGATCGTATATGCAGTGGCATTTACTCTTTTTTTATAATTTGAATTTTAAAAAACAAGTAAGACCAAGAATTAGCCTACAATAGGCTGAAATCTTTAGAAAGTGTAAATGATAACATTGAAGAATAAAAGAGTAGATGTAGAAGGAGAACCCCTATTAACATGGAACTAATGCCTCGGAGAAGAACAGAGCTGTTTAATGGTTCTGAATAGAGCAATCTTTAACGTATATTCTTTGAATAATTTATGTGCCTATTTCTTAAACTTCATATGTATTGATACGGATCTTTTCAGTTTATCTACTGTAGGTGATATATACATTATCGAAACTTTGTGGAATAAATTTCCTTCCTTTCACCCATCTGTTTAAGCATCGACTGCCAAGATCTTTGTGACAGATGAAAGCACCGAAAACAAGATTTTTGTTGCATATCTACGAGACGACCTAGTCTTCACTTCTATACCATCCACTAAAGAACCGCGTTATATTACCTATGATTCCGTGGAGAAGAAGATCTACTGGACTGACAAGGATACAAAACGAGTCTATCGTGCTGATGAGGATGGTGGAAATAGGGAAGCGGTCACTTCTGAAAGCGGTGATGGTATGATGTATTCACGTAGTCTTAAAAAAAAATCTTGATATGATTGTATGCATTTGCGAGGAATAATGTAGATCAGAATATGATGTTGTTTGTATTTACAATCCAAACATAATAATACTCGTGTGGCTAAGTTATTCATATTACATACATTACGTTGAAAATAGAGCCAATGGTCTTGCAGATTTTCCATATAAGAGATGCAGGCTGCACACCTTATGTAAAAAGAAAGTTTATACACATGTTTATATAACATAAAGTTGAGGGTTGTTGACATCTTTATTGAATGGAATCAGAAAATGATATTGATACACTGTTGGTCATAATGGTGGAATATTTTTTTTACCCCAATTTATGAGATGATTGTGACAATGATGTATTCCTAATAGATATAGATAATAGTATACATTCTAAGATTTTCTTCAATAATAATTTGTGAGTGTTTGTTTTGCGGGACTGCTAAAGCATGTGTGTGCTTCTATGCACATCAAATAGAAAAGAAACTTCAATTAGTTATCAACAGTTCATTGCATTTTGCCTCGACCCCCAACATAAACAAATCCTCTATGTGGACATGTCTTGAACCATAATGCATGGCCCTACAGAGGATTTTTTCCTGTTGGGGACCGGGGGAAATGCAATGAAATTATTGATAATTGATTGCATTTTCTTAGTTTTTTTTTTGGTATTTGTGGGGGCGGCAAAGTTCCCTAGCCCCCGCTGCGTACAGTCATGATTCATTGGCTAAGCAATAGCCTCGTTACTGTGAGTCCCCGGAATCAAGACCGTGTCGATCAGCTATATTAGTGCCCTTTTGTGAGGCATCAATCCTCATTTCTGTCAGTTATGACTTAAGGACGTAGGTCCCCTAGTCGATTAGGATAGTAGCAGACACATGCTTTAGCAGTCACGCAAAACAAACACTCACAAATTATTATTCAATAACATCTGAGAATGTATACTATTATCTAGATCTATTAGGAATAATTCATTGTCAAAATCATTCCATAAATAGGGGTGAAAAATAATTATTCCACCATTATGACCAACAGTGTATATCGACCGCTATGAGAGGCCAAGCTCTTTTTAAAGGCTCAAGGGGACATTGCATCCTGCCATAACCCCTCAACGCCTGTCTCCGAGAGCCAGTACAGAAACAGCTAGGCCCAAATATTAAAGCAGTCGATATATATATATATAATTTGTATACACCGAATTCACACAAAATTCTACCAAGAATTCATACCTTATCCTTTTCTTGAGTAAAGATTGGTTAAAACATCACAGAAAATCTGAGACACTGTCTGTTAATCTTCGCTGGAAAAATGACTGAATGTTACAATCAATTGGGAATCGCACACACACTGCATTGTATGGTATCTGCGCTCGCACAAAGTAACTCTTAACACGTAAACCAATGGGGATCACATCAAAATGTATTTATGCGGCCCGTTAATCGCGGCATGCGGGTATCTTTTCAAAAGATTATTGACCGGTAGGCGGGCATGGCTAAAATCACGACTCCAATTTCCACCAATCAGATGGCTAGATTTCTAAAGAGAGGAATATAATTATATAATATTGACTGGCCTTGAGGGGTATATCAGATATATTGACCAAGCTCAGATCATATTGCCCCGAGTCGAAAGACGAGGGCAATATGGTCTTAGCGCGGTCAATATTTCTGATATCCCCGAAAGTAAAGCCAGTCAATATTTTTATTGTTATCCAAATCAGACATCTAGAGCAAATACAGAAATCCACCATGTCAATCTCAAGAACTGAACAAACTTTGTCAAACCAGCACTGTGCATCCAGTGCTTGACAAAATTTTCGATACACTGCAAACAGTGTGCATTTGGTGTGATTATTACGTCACAATAGAGTGCGCGCAAAGTGCGCAGGTTCTCGTACGCATAATAGATGCGCAATGAAAATGACAAAATACGGCGCGGAGACCGTGGAAAATACTTAAGTAATATTGACTGCCTTCTGGGCAATACGACATATATCGCCCGAACCGAAGGTGAGGGTGATATATGACAAGTCGTATTGCCCTGAATTAGGCAGTCAATATTACTATTATTAACCACATCAGACATCTAGAGCAAACAAGAAACTCTTACTATCTTATACTCTTAAATTATGTAGGCTACACAGGGTTTCCTAGCATTAGAATTTGCAAAAACATTGTCAAACCAGCACTGTTCATCCAGTGTTTGACAGATTTTCGATACACTGCAAACAGTTTGCCTAGGGTGTGATTGTTACGTCACAATGGAGTTCGCGCAAAGTGCGCATTTTCTAATACACGATGCGCGATGTAAATTACAATAGCTGATGCGCGATGTAAATTACAACTGGCACTACATTATTGCGCACTAGTTTAACACGCATTTTGCCATTGACTTTTCAGAGCGGGCTAAAATATTTGTCCATTGACTTACTGTATAACCTATATTGCCCGCCAAATTACACACAAATCCCATTGACTCTTCTGAGCGGGGTAAAATATTTGCGCATTGGTTTTCTATATAACCTATATTGCCCGCCAAATTACACACAAAATCCCATTGACTTTTCTGCGCGGACTAACTTATTGTAATTTTGTTGACTTATCCATCAAAACCTTGAGGGCAATACCATTTAAAAATTGCCCTGCTCAGATGTCTGATACGGTTAATAATAAGGTATATTTTCACTCGTCTCTACACGCAAAGTCAATACGCGCAGGGAGACCAAGGAAAACACAAAGAATATACCCCTCCGTTCCCACTGCTAGTGAAAACTAGGGCAATACGGTTTTGTAAATGACCAGCTCAGATGTCTGATACGGGTAATAATATTGTTTAAAGGCCTCCTCACTATTATGGGGGTAATGATCTCCTTATTTATTGCTAATTCGTTTCATTATTTCATTTGTTAAGAGGTATCACCGGTAGGTGGGTATGCGGGCATCTTTTTATAGATTATTGACCGGTAGGCGGGCATGGCTAAAATCACGACTCTAATTTCCACCAATCAGATGGCTAGGTTTCTAAAGAGAGGAATATAATATTGTTTAAAGACCTCCTCACTATTATGGGGGTAATGATCTCCTTACTTATTGCTAATTCGTTTCATTATTTCATTTGTTAAGAGGTCTCGCCTGCCTTGTTCCGACAAAATTTATATTGTTTTAATTAAATCCTAGAACTACGAGGAATTGCTATTGACGAGACATCTCGCATTCTCTACATCGCGAACAAAAGTCCGAAGAAAATAACATATGTATCGATCGCACAAGGAAGCTCGTTTCCTAGGGATGAGACGCCCTTTACGACCGAGTTCTCTGAAGAGCTATATTCCGTAGAAGTGGATGAAGAGAAAGGGTGAGTCTACCATGGTGTATTTAAGATATACCATGTCCCTTTTTTTCATAGTGGAACAAAAATTGAGGTATTTAATGTCACTTGATTTGATTTGATTGATTTATTTACCAACAGCAATACAGTACATTTCATACACTGATATTGACAAGTACAACAAGATCAGAGACACTATTGGTTGGTAAAAGGGGCCATTTAATTGCTCATGTGCTAGTCGAGCCCAACTCCTTACAGTTCTTTTGGTACAAGTAAGTTCAGAAAACGAAACAAAACAAAACAATGAATTTTCTAATACAATCTGGGATCTTATTTTGTCATGTTTATGTAAGATCATTTCCTACCGCCCCTCCCATCATATGGAAGTATTATTTATTGTTCAATAGAGCGAACATAAACATAAGATGCGCCATTTGGTTGAAGAAAATGTTGAATCAGGAATGTATAAGTATAGGTTAGTATTCATGTTATGTTCATTGTCTATCACGTTAAAATATGATTTTGACCTTACCGCTAATTCCAGTCATGACATCTAAATCTCTAAGACATTTAGGACGCACAACTGCTCGGTGTTTAGAACATTTTTTTGATGAAATACGGATACGGAGGTGCATTTCAAGACCAACGAACAATCTCCATGCCAAATGAATCGTTTAATCGCCCGCCAGTAGCGATAGAACCCAGGAAAAACGAGATGCCCCTCTACTTTTCCAAAACCAAGACAAAATAGAGGGGAATTTATCATATCGGTAGAGGGGGCAGAAGTAAGCATATTGTGCTTATACAAAACATGTTAAATGTCGGGGGGGGGGGGGGGGGGGGTCTTATACATTTTCAGTTGGGATCAATCTTGCATGCATTAGCGTTAATGAATTATTACAACAATAACATCGCGAAGATATACATGTAAGAAGGTATACACTGGAATCAATATGCACATGCCTATAGAGCCACTTGACGTATTACATAACTTTTTCTCAAATAATACAGCCACATACAGCCTCAAGAAAGATATCATTATACATTCGTTCCATTAGCTCAACATTGGTACAAATTGATTTTCACAAGACAGAAATATTATGAATAGGGTACCATTGTACAGAAAAACAAGTTATTCTTCATCATGAAAAAGATTTTTAAAGCCATATTGGTTATGACTTTTGAATCAGAAGCTACTAAATTCGGGTTCGCCTATTTTATACTCACTGTAGACATGTATGATCTTTTAAAAACATTAAGTCATAAAGACGATAATTTTTTTCATCAATTAGAGTGGAGATTTTAACATCCGTACGCAATGATATCAATCTTTTACATGATGTATTTATAGAAGCCCCTTTCCCCAAAATGTGCCCTCTTTGGCAACGCTCCTCCCGCACGCTTTGAAAACAAGTTAATCTCTGATTATGTTTATGTTGATATTAAATGACAGGACACATTTTTTTCCTTCAGATTCTTGTATTGGTCAGTGAACGACGAGATCCTACGCAGACCTCTCGATAAGTCTTCAGGCAGAACTACTGTATACCAAAACGACGATCTATCCAAAATCACCGGATTAAGCATTGATCTCAGCCGTATGTATTATTTAGAAGGATTTAGTAAAATGACATGTAATTTAGCAAGACAAATTATCTTCATGGTTCCACTCAGGTGTTAATGGTTACCCGGTATGATGCGAACGTCATTGTGGTTGGATTAGCATGTAGGCGACTAATGTTAATGCCCTTGTTTGGAGTGAAGATTGTGCACTGTATTATGCAAAATGGTGATATAATTCAATAACTGGGGTAGTAATAACACTGTTAGCGTGGTAGTATAAGCTGTTCGTGAAAAACTGATATAATCATTTTTGTTTCTTTTTTTTCCTCGCTGATTCTCTAACACTAAGGCATTTCAAAACCTTGACAAAGAGATGAATTCGATGAGAGAATGAAAATTATAAATGGAGAAACCAATAGTTGTTTTGATGGGGATAGGCACCGAATTTTGAAAATTCTGTACACAATGCATTGGTATTGTTATAAACAAAAAGTGTAGTTAGAAAATGTCATTAAAAATAATAAAGACAAGACATGCAATACAATAATTATATGAGTTCCAAGCACTGAAAATGATAATAATTTGTGTCGGTTCTAGTATTTGACCCTGGTGCTCTACTGATATTACCCTTGTATTGATATAAGCCGTGTATGTATTTCGTAGTTATAAGGCCAAATTGACATTAGCTATGTACGTGGATACATGGAACGATTTTTCTCGACGGTCTTTGGAATGCAAACTACTGTATTTATCATGAAAAGATAACTATATGCTGCATTTTCATTACAATTTCACGGTATTTCCCTCATTCCATAATGGAAACATGACTTTGATGATATGATATAATCAGGTAACAGTCATTGTAACGGTCCCTCACATTATCTTTATTAACCGGGCACGGTGGCTCAGTGGTAAGAGCGCCCACCTCATGAACGGGAGGTCGTGGGTGGGTTTGAATCCCGGCCGAGTCATACCAAAGACTTATAACAATGGGACAACGCCACATATACCACACACATTCAATATATTCAGGTTGAACGTAATCTTGTCTTGTCTTCTAAGACTATATTTTTAAAAAACTAAATATTAAATTCTTAAGAAGACAAATTCGTCTCATTTCCTTGTAAGATTTGCTGATTTTCTTTGTTTATGCAGGAGATCCACGACGCATGTTTTTCTGTGACTTTGCGGAGGAAATATATTTTTACCAGGACATAGACACCGGGAGTCTGCCTGTGATTATCCCTGGCACCAGTGGCGAAGAAAAACTGCGAGATGTGAGCTACTTCAATGGCGACCTCTACTGGACAAAGGATGACAGTCAAAGAGGCATCGCTGTACTGACCAATTACGGTAAAAGCAGCCCATTATTCGACATCAAAGAAACCAGTGAGATTAAGTCACCCTTTCAATTGGTCATCACAGATGTAGAAAGAGATATTATATTACATTAACTCGATATTATACGAATAATGAATGGTTATGAGTTTAATAGTGCGTAAACGAATGAAAGACATTAATTATTGGTTTTATACAACATCGAAGAAGATCTAATAGAACGTTAATCAACAAATTATGCTTTACTCCTTATATTAAAGATAAATTAAAGTTGGAGTCAAGCCTCCTCAATTACATTTAGATTGCCTTCGCGTCAGATACACGCAGGAATACGCACACGGCAGAGAGGTACGCAGTCTGCATATTATACAAATATACAATGACACTCGAGGATCTAGCTGAAACTATTCGCATCGAAGGAACATCAACTAGTACTATTCTCTCGAGGGTCATCGGCCCGAGGGAGAAAAGTACTAATGATGTTCCTGAGTGCGAATAGTTTTAGCTTGTTCCGAGAATGAGTCATTTTATATTAGTTTTATATCCCTTTCATCTGTATTTAATACACTTCTGTAATAACATGAACCTTATAATCACATTCACATCTACATTCAGATCGAAAAGAAATAAAGAAAATTGCACGGCTCAAATGAAACATTATAGTATTAATGACTGCTTTGAGAGAAATAGTTGTTTTATTACGCTCAAGGGAAGGTTAGAATTGTGCTATTCCCCGAGGCTTGCCGAGGGGAATAGCCCAATTCTAACCTTCCCGAGAGCGTATGAAAACAACTATTTCTCGAATATTAAAGCAGTCATTAATACTTTTATATGCCGAAAAAAAAATAGACTAAAAAATGAAAAATTAAAAATATTTATCATTTTTGTCGAAGACGAGATTCGAACTCTTGCGTACAACAAGAGGTGTACCGTAAACCAACGCTTAGACCACTCGGCTATGGCCCACCGTTAACATGCTTGGCAGTTTTCTCCAATATATACATTAAAATGGATTGAAACCGGCTTCGCGTGTGATGAATGCTTACTTTTGCAATGCATATTGGCACGAACTTAGATCAAGATCTATCGGCAGATGTTGTTTTTAATACTAGCAGTCATTAATACTTTTATATGCCGAAAAAAATAGACTAAAAAATGAAAAATTAAAAATATTTATCATTTTTGTCGAAGACGGGATTCGAACTCTTGCGTACAACAAAAGGTGTACCGAAAACCAACGCTTAGACCACTCGGCTATGGCCCGCCGATAACATGCTTGGCAGTTTTCTCCAATATATACATTAAAATGGATTGAAACCGGCTTCGCGTGTGATGAATGCTTCGCAAAAGCTCCATATACGGACTCTTCTTTTACTTTTGCAATGCATATTGGCACGAACTTAGATCAAGATCTATCGGCAGATGTTGTTTTTTTGTTTTTGGAAGTTTATTTTCGTCTTCATGTCAACAATGCAAGATAAAATTGTCGGTAAGATCGATCGAGATTCAATTGTATTGAAATTACCGACCAATCCTTCGCACACATACGGCATCCTCCATCGCTCAAACCATTTTTTAACATGTAAACCTATGGGGTAACCATGGACGCTGACCAACTTTTTTTAATAACCATGGTTATTAAAAATATTGAAATGTTTTATGCATGGTTACCGAGAATTTTACAGGAACAGTTGAAGTTTATGAATGCAATTCGACCAATCAGATGGCTGGATTTCTTAAGTGAGGTATATAATGAAGGATGTAAAAATGTTTAGCTGGCGCTATTGTAGTGCAGTTATCGCACAGCGTAAATTGCATATGGCTTGAGCGCCGTGACAGCGCAGGGGTTGACCGCGCAGAGGCACTTAAAATCATGTACGCGCTCGCTGGGAAAACGCATAGTTCAAGAATATGATTTTTTTTTATTGTGATGTCACGCATAGTACCTTTTTTTCCCTAGGGAAAAAAAGGTACTATGCGTGAATACATCAATAAAAATGAACTATTTCGATCTAGTCGGCAGGAAACGTCTTTTACAGTAAAACTATTCTTTTTCTTGTTGTGTACACACCTAATGCAACAATCTTACGATAAGGGATATAAAACCAAATATGCACGGCGCATATAACCAAAAATGCACGCCCGTGCAATATAACATCAATTGAATATCATGTGACCAACAATCCTCCAATCAAATGACAAGGATCCACATAGGTGTTGTATAAACTCGCATAATTAATCTGACTAGCTGTATTAATGTCCCGTGGGGAACAAATACTTTGATTTTGAGACCTGGTTTAAATCTAATAAATTGTCATTAAATCTTAGTAAAACAAATTTCATTTATTTTAAACAGACCAACGTACATGACATACGAAATTGTAATATTGAGATTGATCGCTTGCCTCTCATTGAAAAACAACCTGTAAAATTGTTAGGAGTCACCATTAACTCTCATCTACATTTTGATGAGCATATATGTAATATACATACATCAAAAATTGGAATACTGTATAACTTTAAAAAATTCTTTCTGAAAGATCTATGATTATATTATACAATTCTCTAATTTTATCACTTGTGATATATTGTAATATTTTATGGAGTAATTGTAGTTTAACAAGATTTTTTTTTTTTTTTTTGCTTCAAAAGAGAGCGATTAGCATGATCACTAACTCACATCATATATCACACACGGAACCTTTCAGCGTTTGAAAATATTACAAATACAAGATATTCACATTTTTTAGACATGCATTTTTATGTATAAATATTCTCATAATCAACTACCATCCCTATTTCACAATATTTACAGTTTAAACTCAAACATTCACACATACCCAACCCGTTGTTCAACAAATTATCACTTAGAAAATCCTAAAATACTTTTGGCCTAAAGATCAGTTAGATATCATGGACCAGATGTTTGGAACTCCTTACCAAATTCAATAAAGCATTGTTCATCTCTCTTTTCTTTTATAGCATCTCTCAAAAAAAACTCTTATATCGAAGTATCTACATTAACTGATTTCAACATGCAGTAGATAATTGTCAAATGTTGGTCACATTGCAACTCAGGTTTGCAAATTTTGTTTTCTATTTCGTATTCTTGGTTTCCTTTATTGCAAAGGCTATATTTGTTTCCACTCCACTATACCACACAGAGCTACGTGCACTTCCACTATTCGTTACAAACACATACAAAAACGCACGCTCGCGTGCACATGCACACACACACACGCACACACACACACACACAATACATATATATATATGTTACCCGGGCCGGGGTAAATAATATAAATTCTGAAAAAGAAATGAAGACGCTGGTCAGAATAAGTGTTCCCTGTGAAGCATCAGGTATAAAACTCCTTTAATAACATAAACAATAAACATGGAATAACATATTCCACTAATGAAATTAAATACAAGTAATACGGATTAAATATGAATATGAACACAGCTAACTCTAAATTCATAAACAACATTGGCATAGGCATCTGACTGCTTATCTTCTAATCTGAACACGGCTAACTGTAATTATAGACCAAGGTGAACCAGTTAGAAGTAGGTTTGTGTCTTTTTACACAATAACCTAACTTTCTCCAATATCCTGACCTGTCTATAGTCGCAGTAACCCTAAAATCCTTTTCTAAACTAATACACAATTACTTTCTCAATTCTAGCAAAACTTTTCTCTATATGCAGGGACAAAAGTATAATAAAAGATACAAGGAATATATTCTAACAAAATCACACTCAATCTTCAAATATGATATCAACAGTTAAAGAGAGAAACCAGAAATGAGAGGGAGTAAAAGAGAGAGACATGAGAGAAAGCGAAAGAGAAAAAGAAAGAGAGAGAGAGAAAAACCACGAATGCATAACAACTCATTTATCAAAGACCTGAATCTTGAACTATGAACCCAAATTCTCTCTTTTCTACGATATTCCCTCATTTGTCCAGTTGGTGGACTACTGCTGACCACAAGTCATTAGTCATAGCATGTCACAGTTATCTCTGATAAAGACCAGAGAAACTTCTCCCAATGCACAGACTATTGAATTGGTATCAGGATTAACTTTACTACTACTCTTGTAGAGTGGGGTATGAACTCGTCACTATACATCTCACATTAAGCATACACACATTATGAGGTGTGTTCACACTAGTTGGTTTAACCTGACTTAGTATGAATATATAAAGATTTACTACTTCTACTACACAGTTAAAATTTTTGTGAACAAGTTGTTTAAAAGTTTAAACAACTCTTGATTAACGGGTGACCTGATCTGAGAGTTGTTTAAAATGTTAAGCATCTCGAGTTGTTTAAAGTTTAAACACTTAGTTGATCAACATTTTGAACAACTTGTTTAAAATCACAATTTAAACAACTGGTGTTGTTTAAAGACGGTTGTTTAAAAAGGAGCTGTTGTTCAGTGGGGGTTGTTTACACCAACTGGATTGTTTAAAGAAAGTTGTTTAAAAAGGAGCTGTTGTTCAGTGGGGGTTGTTTACACCAACTGGGTTGTTTAAAGAAAGTTGTTTAAAAAGGAGATGTTGTTCAGTGGGGGTTGTTTACACCAACTGGGTTGTTTAAAGAAAGTTGTTTAAAAAGGAGCTGTTGTTCAGTGGGGATTGTTAACACCAACTGGGTTGTTTAAAGAAAGTTGTTTAAAAAGGAGCTGTTGTTCAGTGGGGGTTGTTTACACCAACTGGGTTGTTTAAAGAAAGTTGTTTAAAAAGGAGCTCTTGTTCAGTGGGGGTTGTTTACAACAAAAGGGTTGTATAATGGGGTATAATTTGGGTTTGATACTCTGAATAAGTGCACCACTACTTCTGGGTCTCTATATAGGTATATGAAGACTAACAATATGGTAGGGTAATTCTGCAATTCATGAATTAGCGCCAAAACAGTGCCCATTTTGCATGAGCGCGCATGCACGCACCTATAAACTGCATATATGGGGACGCATGCAATCTCTATGGCAAGGAATTTAGCACACGTTATAACCGAGTGCGCGATCAGTGCCGCACTGCATGACGCGACGATTTTAAGTCTACCTATATTCTGACATTTGCGTACAGATACTGAAAATTGTAACTGTGAACTTACGCTATAAGTTAAAAAGTTCAAATTGGTTAATAGAAAAGTGATTTCAATTAAGCCATTGAATCCCCAGTGACTTAGAAGCACGTCGGTAGCTTGGTCGGCCATGATGTGTGTTGTGTTGTGGGTTGGAAAGTAAAAACTATTAAGCTAAATAAATGTAAGTATAGAGACAAACAAAATGGAGCCTGCAGAAACACGTGTGGTTGCTTTGGTAGTTTAATCCAGACTCAATGTCCATGTGCTTTTACATATGTATCAATCTGTGTAGTCAACAGAAGACCCTTGCATATACTTGCATTGTGTGTATGCATCTAATATGAATAACAATGAGCTGTGCCTGAACAGCTGCACTGCATTTCTAAGTGGCATGTTAATTTCAATTGCATGTTAGTTTCAAGGAACCTGTTTCTAAACATAACAATGTGAAATAAAGCTTTTAGCCAGCGCGCACTTTACTGGCACGAGACACATGACGTCATATGTAAACAACACTGTCTAAAAGCTTTCGTATAGTAAATATAGCAGTCATTAAATTTTAAACAACGAATGTTTAACAAAATTACTTTTGTTTCGAGCAACATTGTTTACAATTTGTTCAACTGTTGTTTAAGATAGTGTACAACTGTAAGTGAACATCACTTTTTTACGCAGCGTTTTTACTGTGTACATAATAATACAACCATTATATAATCTAAATGCTTCATAAACATAACTAACACCATACAATAGACACCATGTCACGTAGATACATATGTTAAGCCTGCATCTCTCATGATCAGTCTGGTTTAATAAAATACACTTAATTGGTTCGAATATCACTAATAACATTCATTTCATCATTAAACACGAGTTGCAGCACAACAATGTAATATATGAATTGAACAATAATAATTAACTTAGACAGAATTGAAAGAGATTAAAAGTTGTAATTTCTTACCTGAAAAAGAAATGAAGACGCTGGTCAGAATAAGTGTTTCCTGTGAAGCATCAGGTATAAAACTGATGCTATCAGGCAGAAACCACTGACATGACCAACGCCTTCGATTTGGTTTCGTTTTTGGGAGAGGGCACAATATGAGTCACCACTTCTTGGAAACAGGGGTTGGGTTTCTGCATCTTTGCAGCAAGCACTGAAGAATGTGTAAACTTTTTAAGATACTGGTGTGTAAAATATATGACAAGAATAAAAGATATATGTACACAAAATTTAGAGGGAGGCCTATTTTCCAGGGCCTTACATATATATATATATATACACTTGCACGACACACTCACCAACTCATACACAAAGACCGTTTAAACACTTTTTCATTTTAAGTTTTACCCTAAGATTTTTTTTTTTTAGGCCGCCATTCTTGTCAAGCTTTGCTTATGATTGCAGTCTTCTGCACCTTTCCAACAGAATAGTTCGGATAATACTTTGAATTTATGATAATATGTTATGGAAATATTAAGTTTCGTTATGATAAGTACATAATTATGTAAAAAAAACATTTTGACATAAAGAAATTATTGTTTGTATATGTTGTATTATACCTTACATTTATATGTTCTTTGTTATTCAGTTATATTATATTTGGAAAAATGCAGAAATAAAATTAAAAAAAAAAAAAAAAAAAAGAGAACATGCATGATCAACTATTGGACACAAAAGAGCCTAGCTGTCTCCTGTTTAATTGATTCAACGTTGTGAACATTGTCATGTCAGATACGACGTACGTGGTAAACGCTGCATTTTTTGTGTTGGGGGGGGGGGGGGCGAGGTTTTTCTTCAATGAATGCCATCAAAGGCCCTGCACGTATTTACAGACCTCTGTGTTGTAAGATACAGACATGTGGAAGTATTACACTTCATTTTTGCGTCAACTGCCGCGGTTTTCCAACGTCATATCCGAAAGAGGCTGAAAGGTGGTGTGTCCCTGCATGTTGCAGGCTGAAAATAGAAACTTGTTTTAAACAAGAGATAATACCCCCAAAAAACTCACCTGAAAAATGGTAGAGACTCTTTGAAGTGATAGTTTTGTATCATGCTTGCTCGAATACCAGCGATCAAACTCTCATTTGCTATCAAACTTTCCATTCTCATAACTAATATTTGTATATATTGGCCATAAAAAATGAAAGTTATTGTAGTCCAATGTCATTATCTACGGAATCTCAATACAGTCTCGTAAAATGTTGAGAATGCAGGTAAACTGATAAGAGACACTTGTATTAAAATCACTACCAATTGTTTATTAATCATATACACTACTTGTACATAGTATTTCAGTATATTGATAATTTATTTTCTTCAAATTTGTTGTTCATAGGTGTTACTAACAATGAAGAAGATTTTATCTTCTGATTGAGTAAAATATATCTTTCTCTATATATAATATTTATATATAAATATATAAATACATATATGAGAGTATCTATGTATCATGTAGAAGGTAAATTATGTAACTGTACATATTTATTTAATCATAATAAACATAATATAAGGTATATTATATTCTTAGGGATGATATGGGCCTTGATGTGCTCAGCATTGGTCAAAACTACATTACTTTTAAATATTTTGTTGCAAAACGTTCATTTGTTTGCTGTTGGTTGCTGTGGAAATTAAATTAGACTGATTGTGTTACACCTAAAAAGAGAGAATCCATTGTAATGATTGTGTGTCATGTTTTAAAAACCAAATAATGCTACGCGGTTGTAAAAGGTTGGCAAAGAGGTACGATTTCCATACAGTAGTATGTTTCGTATGTTTATGGGTTAATGGCTGTATGATATATTTGATGAACTTCTAATATCTTCCTGTATATAAATATTGGAAATCTAAATACCGAAAATACACGTTAAATAAATACAACCTAGCAATAGAGGGAGTTTGGTTATGCTCATCGGTGTTCTCTGACTATCGACAGTATATACAGTAGGCTTGCGGATGCACCATGTGAGAGAGAGAGGGAGGATTGAGGAGTCCTGAAAAGGACTCTCGGTAGTCTTTCTTGATCATATGTAGTCCTGTAAAGGACTGGTGGTGTAGTCTTGAAAAAAACTGTTGGTTATCTTTCTTAGCATATAGTTCTAAGGAGAACTATAAGCCAAGAAAGATACTCAACAGTCTTTTTCAGGACTATTACACCAACAGTCCTTCTCAGGACCACACAACCTCACAAATGTTGACCTAAATGTTGCCGGGAGTTTGTGCGACATACTAAAATATGTCGTTGGTACCAATTTAGTGTGATTCCAAGTGAAAATTGTCACTAATTCTAGTATTTTCTCTAAATTCTGTGTCTGTAACGTGTCGCAAGCTGTTGCAGCCGAATGTGATACTAGCTTTACATCCATTCCTAGTGCGATGTCACTTATATTGCGCGTCAAAGATCACGCGTGTCGTTGACGCAGTCCTAAGTTAGTAGATGACGTCTCATGTGCAACGGTAATAACTACTTTTGAACTTGAGATGAATTATTGACGTATTCCAAATTCTCTGGATCAGCGATGTCATCGTAAACCCCTTCTTGGATGATGCTGCTCCCCGTTCCTTTGAGGCCCTGGTAGACATGTTGCCTGACTACACTCGGTTGAGGTAGCTCGTAGTGAGGGCTCTGTGGATCGCCTGCTGATGGGACAGCATGTAAACGAGACAGGTCCTCCTTCTTCTGCTTTCGCTTGCTGTTGGTCGATTTAGAGAAAACAGACAGAAATGGTCGATAATCACTATCGTCATCATCACCATCACCATCCATCTTCCCAATCATCATCATATCCATCTTCCCCATTATTATCATCTCCATCTTCCCCATCATCATCATGATCATGATCATCATCTCCATCTTCCCAATCATCATCATCATCATCATCATCATTATTATTATCATTATCATCAAAATTATCATTATAGTCGGCGAATCATCAAATACTATTAGTGTAAAGATACTATGTATGAGAAAATTTGCATTGCAAGGTCTTTAACCTTCCACGATTTTTCTGATTGTTCGGGAACGCATATGGATGGCGTCCCGCCGCTCGCAGACTTTTTTCTTTCGAGTCTTGCGCATTTTTAAAAAGATTATTTCAGAAAATCGGATCTACAGTTACAAGGTCACGTGACCTTTTGTCTTTGCATGTCAGCCCGAAAATCGCTCATTTTCGTGATTTGCGTACAAAACATATCGAAATGTCATTTTTCCTAAAAATAGATCAAACATTGGTTATTGGGTCTTGTTTAAAGTTTAGGTAGTTGTTTTGGGAGTCAAAATAGTTAAATTGTAGTTGGAAATGAAATAAAACAACAAAAACAATAAAATACATGAGTTAACAAAACAATGAAATACATAATAAATCATCAAAACAAGAGATAACATTTAGGAATAAGCTGGCTCTTCCAAATTTTGTTGTATTATCATTCCAAACGATCTTATGAATATATGTAGTGAAAAAATTGCTTAAATATGAATACTATATGATTTATGGGTTAAAATGTGATTTTCATGACCTTATTTGCATAAATTACCATAAATATGCAAATGAGCGAATTTTTCAAAAAAAATTAAAATTATCATAGTATTCTATACACTTCTTTTGACATGCGTTCCCCCTTTCGCGGAGATCGGCCGTTTCACGGCCGAGATCTTAAGGGGGGGGGCATAATGGACCCCCCCCAGCCGTACTAAGACCTCGAATAGCCCGGCCTTTTTAGGGTTAACGGAATCCAAGAATAGTGTATAACCACTTCATAATTATATTGCAGAATTTCAGGTTTATGATTATCATGATGAGATTAACATGATTTTTGTTACCCTTTTACCTAAAAATGCCTTTTTTGCAATGCAGACTGTACAAGAGAAATAGATGGCAAGCAGCTCTATTGTATGCATTATGTCTGACCCGAGTAAATGGCCATAGAGTTGGGTATTGAAATACCCCTTTCTTTGCTTGCTGCAGAGGAGGCCTAACCCAGCTGATCAACTTGTTTTCCAAACATAGCGTTCGCGCTACTTTCGATCTCTCTCTCTCTCTCTCTCTCTCTTCGTCCATGCTTCGACCCTGTTTCTTTGAGACTGCCTCCTTCAGTCTCTCTCCTCTCCTTTCTATCTATCTCTCTTTCTCTTTCTCTCTCTCAATCCCTCCCTCCTCATGTTTATTTATGTCTGTCTCTCCATTCCCCAGGTGTCCGTCTCTGTCTCTGTCTCTGTCTCTCTCTCTCCCCCTCTCTCAGAATATAATTCTCTCCTCTCTCTCTCTCTCTCTCTCTGTCTCTCCGGTTGGCGGCTCTTTTCTTTTTCTTCTTCTTCTTCTTCTTCGCCTTCTCAGTCTATAGTGGCCTAGTCTTTGTATTATATTTTACCTGTATATAGCACGGCCGCCGATCCTATAGTGCAGTCTCTGCAGACTTCCTTCTTGCGTTTCACTTTCTAATTATTCTCCATTTTTCTTCACCATTTTTCATTTAAGCAATCACTAATGTCTTTCCAGGAGCCACCCCTCCCCCATTCAATCATGTTCTCAGTCCTCAGGTTTTTTTTTACTGTTTGAAAAACCCCATACATAAAATTTGAGTCCTCAACTCGGGTTTTGAAACACCCCTTATCACCCGCGCATTGATAATAACAAGAAAGTTCTCTTTACACTGCACTATTTAACGATTTTCTGTCTTGTGTCGGAAGCTTGTTATTATATTACTTGTACTTTTTTAAACAGTGAATACTCTTGCAACGGAATTCTGCTTCTTAATGAGGACTAATTTTTGTGCGGATTGTTATTAGGCGGACACTTCGTCTGCGCTCGGCTGCCCAACTCAGTGCAGGCACTTTAGGGTCACTACCACTGAAGGTCAGTGGTTACTATGGTGATCTGTCAATCTCTCTACTCCCTTCCAGCAACGATCACTGGCAAATATTGACCTAGGGATCAGTGGTTCTTGGCAGCCTCCCAATACCTCCATCCAAGCCTGGAGCAAGGGGGTATTTCAATTTTGCTACGAGGACTTTACGTCATGGAACTAGTTAAAATTAGGAATTAAACAATTAAAAAAAAAAAACAATGTAAATATTGCGAATCCAAGTTTTGCATTCAAAACGTTTTGAAAAGGGCTTTACTCTTGTGCGAGAAAATAAAATGGATTTATTCATACCATGCAATCACCATGGCAATAGCAAGTATGATGATCCCCAAGAATGATATCACCAATAAAACCATCATCCAAAGAGCACTAGTTTTCCTCAGGTGCTGACTCTCTGCAACATTGAAAAGATAACCGTTAATCACCAAGATTTGTCAGTTCATTGCTAATTGCAGAATAGACATATACTATTACTACAACAAAGAATGCTATAAATAGGGACATAATATACACTGTTAGTCATTATGGTGGAATAATTATTTTTACCCCAATTTATGGAATGACTTTGACAATGATTTATTCCTAATAGATCTAGATAATAGTACACATTCTCAGATTTTATTGAATAATAATGTGTGTTTGTTTTGCGTGACTGCTAAAGCATGTGTGTGCTACTATGCTAATCAACTAGGGGACCTACGTCCTTAAGTCATAACTGACAGTAATGAGGATTAATGCCTCATAAAAGGGCACTAATATTATAGCACATCGACACGGTTTTGATCCTGGGGGCTCACAGTAACGAGGCCATTAATTAGCCAATGAATCAATGAATCAATGAACCCCTAGAGGGGGGCTAGGGTACGTCGCCGTCCCTACAAATACCTCAAAACAAAGAAAATGCAATAAATTATCAACAATTCATTGCATTTTGCCCCGATCCCCAACATAAAAAAAATCATTTATTTGGGCATGCCTTGAACCATAATGCATGACCCTACAGAGGAATTATTATTTAATCAAATCTGAGAATGAATACTATTATCTAGATCTATTAGAAATACATCATTGTCACAATCGTTCCATAAATTGGGGTAAAACAAATTATTCCACCATTATGATCAACAGTATATTTTGATACCACTGTCCCTAAAAACCTCTTAATCTAGGATCGATGACCAAGGGAACCAAAAGGACAAAGGGACAGTGGTATCAAAATATATTATGTTCCCATTAACAGGACCGATCGCCAAATCCATCAAACAATAAAGGACTATATTGAGGCGTTTTAGCCGATGGTTGAATGTTTCTGTTTACGTGCACATCCGTATACGGAGTCCTTATCAATATCGATCTTATCACGACTCACCGAGGAAAGGAGTCGTAACGGTCACAGGTGGACCCCTTGGTCCTTCTCCACCGGGACCTTCTCTGACGGCGGATACACTGATATTGTATTTTGTTCCTGGTTCCAACTCGGTTAATACAAACTCCATTATTCGTTGAAGATCGCCCTCTCCCATATCCGAGTCGATTATACCAACCACTATCCATTCCTCTTCCTTAGTTTGTTGATAGATAAGGTAACCAACAATTGGTCCGTCGCCGGAGTCCAGACAAGGTATCCAAGAGTTCCAGAAGTCATTGACTGATGACGAATTGATCTCTACGACTGTTGGGCTAGATTGTAGCTCTGGTAAAGCTGGAAATGATAAAACTGTCCTGTTAATAACTGGCTTATGTGTGAATTACCTCTATCTTATGAAAAGAAACCCTATAGAAACAAACAAATAAAACAAGTGAAAAAAAAACCCATACCAAAATGTAATATCTTAAGGCCTACTTTAAATTGACATGTTAAAGATTCAAGTAAGTTGCTTTCTTAAATAGGTAATTCGGAAATTATCCATGCCTGGACATTATGTATGTTGTCATAATATATTGCATCCAGTTAACAACTGAATTAGTTCGAGGGATCGTGAGGTGGAAACTATTTGTACGATAAAATACAAGGAAGATTGGAAGTGGTAGAAAGGCAATAAAATACAAAAACCTAGCAGTAAATGATAAATAGCAGGCGAAATTAATGCCGCTTTATGTGTTAGACTTGAGTTACATTCGGAGACACATACGCCTATTAAAGTTTGACTCACAAATTCCTTTCTGGCAAATCAAGTTTCTGTCCAATGTACAGCTGACATCGTCCCACTGTCCATCGTCATCCGCCCCGCCCGACTTGAGGCAAGCACAATTTTGATCTCCAGCCTTGTTGTCTGGTTGACCTTGCGCCCAACCATCATATCTAATTTTAAACACAAACAAATAAAATGCATGACAATTGCAATATTAACAATGAAATATGCAGGCTTGAAGGTGAGCAAATACTAATATTTGTATTGTAGACTATTAACTCCTACAAGACTAATGCCCGTTAAATAATCGTTTATAGGACAGAGTCATAACCATTTTAACGACATTGAATTTTTTTGTAAACGCCTTTAGAACGTTTTGCGTTTGCTGGTATTTTAATTGAGATAAATCTAGAATCGTGCATTCCTCATAAATTCTGACAAGCTTAATCGCCCCACATGTAGATCAAAAGTGTAAAGACAAATAACTGTCAACTGACATGAATTAGTCCTAGAAGATTAATCAGCGAAATTAACTTATTATATTCTCGATATCGTGATTATAGTGCTTACGTCACTGGTGTGCCATCAAGCCATCTAAATTGACCTTCGACCTCTCTGTCATTGCAACCAATCCAAAAGCACGGCGTAGGTCGTAAAGGCGGAGAGATGAAACTCGTCAAGAAAACCTACATTGATATTGAAAAATACAAAACATACGACTCACCTCCCATTCCTAAAAACAACACGATATTAATTAGAAACCATTTAACAAAAGCGAAACAATCTCCATATCTTTCTATAATATAAGTGTAATCACTCGAATGAAGAATCGTACACATATGTAATGATTTAGGACTATTTTTTGTATAAAGAATTGGGAATTTTTAAATTTTATTATATGAATATTACCACTTGGATACGATGCGTCTTTTCTGACGTAATATTGCGTCAGCGACTGGCGCAGTGCCTGGACTTCTTGTGAGGGTGACATTCAAGAAGTAAATTGTCCATAGCTGGCATTCCTCGCCCATTTTACACTAGCTGCCTACATAGGCTCGACAAGCGTAGGTTATGACGCAAACCATATTGCGCAATCCTTGTACGTAATAGACATTATCGCATGCGCCAGTAATGGGGCTTTCACATATACACTCCGGGGCCCGTACGGCGAGTAAAAAACAGACATTTTGGGAATTTTCGGCCGGTGTCCGGCCGGTTGCCGTAAAGTTCCTACGGGCGCCGGGACAGTTTTTTAAGCCGTACGGGCGCCGCAGTGCTAAGTTGGCTGCTCCCAATTCTCCCGGCGTTTTTATCTGGCTGTAGAAAGCCCGTAAAGGGCCCGCAGGGTACCTTACGGGTCCCATGCGGGCTCAGGACGGTGCCCGGCCGGGCCCCTCACGATTTTGGAGATCAATTCTCATGAAAAATCTTTACGGGCGCCTTGCGGTGCTCAAGGGTTCCGTACGTGTACACTACGGCGTCTCACGGGCCCTCCAAGAGCCCCGGGTGATATGCACAACAACAGGCGTCTGCCGTCCGGGGCCATTTAAAATGAATATTGCCTGTGCGGGTCCCTCACGGCGGCATCTTGAAATGTACAACGCAGTTTTAAATACAGGAGGTGCGGATACCAGAGAAAACAAACAGAGTGAGTTAGAAAAATGATCCACTTGTTAAAAGTTGTATTGTTTGAAGTATGAATATTTAATCATGAGTTTCGTGACATGTCTTGATATAGTTATCCTCCCAGTACATTTAGGTACCATTTTCATTTGAATGTTCAATGTTCAATGTTCAACGCACTGTTTTATTCCTCACCCAGTAACTTGGCGCAAGTGAGATCTGGCTGTCTTGTAAAGATTGTCTGATTCAGTGATGCATGCAGATATTCAAATGAAAATGGTACCTTAATGAACTGGGAGGATAACTCTATCAAAATATATCATGAAACCCATGATTAAATATTCATAAAAAGTGGGACATTTTTTCTGACTCACTCTGTAGTTCAGTGCACCGCACGGCAACCGGCCGGGCGCCTTAAGGACCCCGGCCGGGCCCCGGCAGGGCACCTTCCGGGAGCCAACGGTACACCTGCTCATCGGACAGAGCTCGTAAGGTTACCGGCCGGCACTCGGCCGGCACCCTTACGGGCGCCTTGCATTTCACTCGACCAGTTTTCTCCGGGCACCTCCCGGGCGCCGCAGAATATGTGCCAAAAAATGCCGTAGAAATGAAGATCGGACGGTTCCCGTACGGTCTCTTAATCAACGGCAAGTCACTGGGTAGGGACAGTCGTACGGGGCCCGGTTTATATGTTTCCTAGGCATTACAAGGCAATTATTATTAGTGCACCGTTCACTTTGCATTCATTTTATTACTATATTTATCACCCTCACATGTCGCATCAAAGACTGTATCAGAAGCCGTCACAGCTACTCCTACGTCAGCAAATGAAGCTTCCAGAGCAACGGTGAATGTTAAACGACAAAACGCTTTAAGCAGCACTTAGACTAAGATATAAGCTGTCCATCTATCACGTAACAAGCTAAATAAGTTATTGTGTTTACTAGCTGACCACTATTTGAATCCTGTTAATACCTGGATCTTGTCTGAGTCAACCCTTGCAAGATTCGCTCCGTAACCTTGACAGAGAGTCTGCGCCTGATCGTACCCTGCTGGGGTGGTGCTATCCACTAGATAGACTGCGTCATCCAGTCGGTGCCATTCAGGACAGGATGGCTGACTTGTTACTGTATTATGATATGAAATTTACAGTTTCAAAATTAAATAGCGAGTTTTCGCAACCGGCGACATACAACGTAAATCTTAGCGTAGGCTTGCAATCAGAGCGAAAATTTCCGCGTAGCGTCCAAACCTACGACGGTATTCAGCCGAATTAACGTCGGGAGTCGAGCTATTACGGGGTGGCGTGACCAGCCAAGCAGAGCGCTTGTTTACTTTACTTTACTAATACGTCACGCAAGCGCGGAAACTCCCACGCAGTCTGAGTTGCGAAACTGCAAATAGTTCGCACGGGAGCCAGAGTACGGAGACGGTCACAGCTCATTTAAATACCCCGTAGTCAGCACTTGCGTCGTCGTGCGAAAACTCGCTAATACCTGACGCAGCGGAATGTTGAAACAGCACATATAGTTAATAGCACCCCAAGGTAGGATAAACTGGAAATGATTTCCTCCTTTTTGAACAAGGCGCCGAAGGTCTTTACATAATATGGGTGCCCTTTCACTCCAAACTGAGAAGAAAGCACCACGTGCAGCAGCACCGAAGCACCCCAGCACATCCAATGCAGGAGATGAAGTGCACCCCCGAAAAAACAAAAACGAGGGAGGGTGCTGCAGCGTCCCCAGCACCTCCGTGTTCCAAGATGAATAAAGATAACTAAACAGAGAATTAAGAGAACATAATATCGTGCGCGTAGCAGTGGATTCGGTCCGTCTTTTCAAAGTACCCTGAAACTATTGAATCGTTCTTGAATAACATTCTACAAGTTATATGTAAAGCACACAAAACATTTTAAAACGGAAAACAAAATGCGATGAGTTTTTATGACGAACATGGATAGTTTTCTAAGTATTCTTACCCTCTTGTAAAGACACGATGGCTGCAATGGCGATAGTAACAATCACTGTCTCCTCGGAGGCGAACTTCATTTTAAATCAAAAAAATTGTTGGGAATTGATGCCAGAAACAGATACTATTCATTTATGTTTGTATTTCAAAATGTATGTACAAGGACTTAAAGAGAAATGAACGTTGACGTGTCTCGCGCTGCAATGACCTAAAACAAACTTGGAACCTTCTGTTTTGTTTCTAGGCTTGTTGACATTAACTTTCCTCTTTCAGTTTCAATTAACAAATTTGCTACATCACCCGGTCTTATTTTAGAATAGAAGTAACCGTTTCCTTTTATGTTCATGCTTCCATATTTGGCAATGAAATAATTTTATCGATTTCTTTCAAAGACGAAAAGCCTATTTGTAAGCGAAAGAATGACTTCTCAGTTTAATTATTGTTTTCTGTGTGTTTTCCTGAATGCAGTGTGGAGGTAAATTCTAAATAATACGACGATGTTGATGAATGTTGATAATGATATCCACAAGAAAACAATAATCATTATAATAATTATCATGGAAGTAGTAGTAGTAGTAGTAGTAGTAGTAGTAGTAGTAATAATAATAATAATAATAATAATAATAATAATAATAATAATAATAATGATTATAATGATAAAAATAAAGATAACAATAATACAAAAATTATAAAAACAAATATAATGATAAAAATAAGAAATTGATAAACAGAAAGATAATAAACACATACATGACTATCATGAATACGACATAAACATCATCCTAGGAGTAAGATTTCTTTTTTTGTCTACTACTAACGCTCATGTTTATAGTTTATACTTCAAATACCTTTGATTGTCATATTCATATTGTAGTCCGCGAAATGTATAATAGTGCATCATGACAAACAGATATCAAGGTACAAACATGTACAAACCCTCATATATGATCTATTTTTGTTTCTGTTTACTACTGAGTTCCTTTTAGCATGGTTTTACTGGTGCTTTATATGTTTATATAAGGGTTATGGCTTATTACATTTGTAATGACTAATGTTTGTAAATATTAAAGATTGTCTGTCAGGTTCGGTTTCATACTTGTCAGTGAAATCTGTATTTGAAAACCTGCAATTGTCTTCGCAAATATGACAAATAAGATGATGGTTAATTTATATGATTCTTCTGAGCCTATTCTAAATTTGAATTGTAATCGACAAGAAGAAATGGAAAGCTTACAAAAGACCAGCTGAACCAGTTCAGTTTCGATTAAAAAAGTCAGTCATGAATAGAAATAGGAAATGAGCATTTGACGACAGAAAAGGGCCCCCATCAAATTTTTATGAAGTCCTTTTATATGAGGCGAAAAGGGTATTTATCAAAAGGGGATAGGTCCCGTATTAGAAATGAAAAGGGGCATGTATCATTGTTAAAAGGCCACTTATCTGAAAAGGCAATTATCGTACCTCAAATAGGGCAACGACCAGATATGAAAAGGGGCATCTGTGTAAATGAAAAAGAGGTACTTATAATAAAGGAAAGGGACATTTTTTAAAACAAAATGGGCACCGATCATATTTTAAAGGGGCATTTATCGGAGGTGAAGGGGGCACTTATCTGAGGTGAAAAGGAGTAACTTGCCGTACCTGAAAAGGGTCATTTACCAGAGATGAAAAGGGGCATTTATGAGAAGGGGAAGGGGCTCGGTTATTAATAGGGGCACTATTCATTAGGAAACGGGGCATTTATTAGAAAGGTAAAGGGGCACATGTGAAAATATTAGGTGCGCTTATCCGAGTTAGAATGGGGGTAGTCATTAAAAGGGGAAGGAGCACTTCTTACAAAGGAAAATGGGCACTTTTCACAGTAAAAAAGGCACCTCTTAGATTTAAATGGGGCAATTTATCAAGGGTGAAGGGGGCACTTTAATATAACAAGTGAAAAAAGGCACTTCTCGTACCTGGAAAGGGGCACTTGCTATAGAGATTAAGAAGGGCATTTATGATAATGGACAATGGACACTTTTTGCAAAGGAAAATGGGAACTTGTCGAAGGGAAAGGGGCACGCGTGTGAAAATAAAAGAGCACTTATCAGAGGTGAAAAGGGGAAGGGGCATTTTTACAAATTAAAAGGGATACTTGTCAAAGTAAAAGGGGTACCATTCCTATTTAAAAAATGGGGCACTTCTTACATAGTTAATTGGGCACTTTTATATGTAAAAAGGGGGACTTTTCAGTTGCTTGAAAAAGTGCCCCTTCTGCCCCCCCCCCCCCTTGGAGGGCCGCCTCTGATGTCACGTATACCACACACATTCAGTATCTTCAAGTTGTACGTAATCTTGTCTTGTCTTCTCAGAATCTGATGATTAATCCATATTGACTGTTGTTTGTTTAGTCACGTTTTAAAAAAAAATAAAGATTACATTCTTAAGAAGAATATTTTGTCTCGTTTCCTTGTAAGATTTGCTGATTTTCTTTGTTTTTGCAGAAGATCCAAGACGCATATTTTTCTGTGACTCTGGGGAGGAAAAAACTTGTTATGGGGACATAGACATAGATCTGGAGGTGACTATCCCTGGCATCACTGGCGAAGAAAAACTGCGAGATGTGAGCTACTTGAATGGCGCCCTCTACTGGGCGAAGGATGACAGTCAAAGAGGCATCGCTGTACTGACCAATTACGGTAAAAGCAGCCCATTATTCGACAACAAAGAAACCAGTAAGATTGAGTCACCCTTTCAATTGGTCATCACTGAAACCGTTGCTTCAATTGTTCAGCACTGAAACAGAATTAGAATCATGATCAATATTTGACACAAAAGAGCCTGGCTGTCTACTGTTTAATTGATTCAACGTTGTAAACATATCGTCATGTCAGATATGACGTGGTAAACGCTGCATTGTTTTTCCTTTGGGGGGGGGGGGGGTGTAAATGAATGGCATCAAAGGCCCTGCACGTGTTTACAGAGCTCTGTGTTATGAGACACATGAATGTGAAACGTATGACACTGCATCATTGCGTCAACCACCGCGTTTTTGCAACGTAATTTCCTAACGAGGCTAAAGGCCCGGTCACACAGAGGGGACGCATGGGGGACGCACGGCAAGCGCATTGGAAATTTGCAATTTTGGCCAGTTCGTCGAGCGCGCTGGACCCACGCTATACATTCGTCGTCGTTCGCTGTGTGCGTCGGGATTTTTTGAGCATGCTCAAAAGTGTGCGCGGAGCTCGACGCATGAATGTACTCGCCAAAGGCACGCCAGACATGCGCGGAGCGCGCTAGATCAGCGCCAGACATACGCGGAGCACACGCCATGTATACGCACAGTGCGCTAGCTACACGCTGTTCATTTTGTGTCAGCTCGCTACCTTTTTCCAAAATCATGACAAAAGTGAGGCACACGGCCTTTAGGGGAAACTTAGGGGAAACTTTATTTAGACGAACCGAGAACGGTACAACGAATCGTCTTCCTTCTCTAATAATTAAAGGAAACGTCAAAGCTTTCGCGCTTCGCGCGAGAGGGGGAAACTGAATTCAGACAAAATCAATACACCAGTTTACAGTTGTGTGCGCCATTTTATTTGGCGATTAAACAAAGGCAATGACCTAGAGGTCATGTATTTATGCGTAAATTAAGATTGCGCCCATGCAAATTATGATGATATCACTGCCTGCGCGCTGCGTTGTGCGCGCATATCATCATTTGCATGGGCGCAATCTTAATTTACGCATAAATACCAGAGGTCAGAGGTTATTGGCCCCGGAACAGGGCCAAATTAGCCCTGTTCCGGGGCCAATGACCCGAGGTCAACTGTCTGCTCATGCGCACTGATACAACTGTAAACTGGTGTATAGGACTTATCTAGAGTCGAAAACTGGACAACGAATCGTGTTCTTTCTATAATAACTTGAGTAAACGTCAAAGCTTTCGCGTCTCGCGCGAGAGGGGGAAACTGAATTCAGATGAATAGGGCTTAATAAGAGTCGAAAACGGTACGATGAATCGTCTTCCTTTTTCTATATTGAGATGAAACGCCAAAAATTCCGCGCTTTGCGCGGAAGGGGAAAACTTCATTTAGACGAGTCGAGAACGGTACAACGAATCGTCTTATAATTGAAGGAAACGTCAAAGCTTCCGCGCTTTGCGCGAGAGGGGAAAAATAAATTCAGACAAAAAAAATACGGCATATTTGGAGTCGAAAACGGTACAACGAATCGTGTTCTTTCTCTAATAATATGAGGAAACGTCAAAGCTTTCGCGCTTCGCGCGAGAGGGGGAAACTGAATTCAGATGAATAGGGCTTATTAAGAGTCATAAACGGTACGACGAATCGTCTTCTTTCTCTAATAATTTAATGAAACGTAAAAACTTCCGCGCTTCGCGCGGGAGGGGGAAGCTTCATTCAGATAAGGATTAAGAGTCGAGAACAGTACAACGATTAGTGTTCTTTCTCTAATAATTTGAGGAAATGTCAAAGCTTTCGCGCTTCGCGCGGGGGCGAAAAACCGAAATTAGACGAATAGAGCTTAATAAGATTCGAAAACGGTACGAGGAATCGTCTTCCTTTCTTTATATTGTGATGAAACGCCAAAAAATTCGGCGCTTTGCGCGGAAGGGGAAACTTCATTTAGACGAATCGAGAACGGTACAACGAATCGTCTTCCTTCTCTAATAATTAAAGGAAACGTCAAAGCTTCCGCGCTGCGCGCGAGAGGGGGAAACTGAATTCAGACAATATCAATAGGACTTATTTAAAGTCGAAAACGGTACAACGAATCGTGTTCTTTCTCTAATAATATGAGGAAATGTCAAAGGTTTCGCGCTTTGCGCGGGGGCTAAAAACCGAAATCAGATGAATAGAGCTTAATAAGATTCGAAAACGGTACGAGAAATCGTTTTCCTTTCTCTATATTGTGATGAAACGCCAAAATTTCCACGCTTCGCGCGGAAGGGGAAAACTTCTTTTAGACGAGTCGAGAACGGTACAACGAATTGTCTTATTTCTCTAATAAATTTAAGGAACGTCAAAGCTTCCGCGCTTCGCGCGAGAGGGGGCAACTAAATTCAGATGAATAGGGCTTAATAAGAGTCGAAAACGGTACGATGAATCGTCTTCCTTTCTCTATATTGTGATGAAACGCAAAAAAAAAAAAAAAACACGTTTCGCGCGGAAGGGGAAAACTTCATTAAGACGAGTCGAGAACGGTATAACGAATCGTCTTCTTTATCTAATCGTTTAAGGAAACGTCAAAGCTTCCGCGCTTTGCGCGAGAGGGGAAAACTGAATTCAGACAAAATTACTAGGGCTTCGCGCGGAAGGGGAAAACAATTTATTTAGACGAGTCGAGAACGGTACAACGAATCGTCTTATAATTGAACGAAAAGTCAAAGCTTCCGCGCTGCGCGCGAGAGGGGGAAACTGAATTCAGACAATATCAATAGGACTTATTTAAAGTCGAAAACGGTACAACGAATCGTGTTCTTTCTCTAATAATATGAGGAAACATCAAAGCTTTCGCGCTTCGCGCGAGAGGGGGAAACTGAATTCAGATGAATAGGGCTTATTAAGAGTCATAAACGGTACGACGAATCGTCTTCTTTCTCTAATAATTTAATGAAACGTCAAAACTTCCGCGCTTCGCGCGGGAGGGGGAAGCTTCATTCAGATAAGGATTAAGAGTCGAGAACGGTACAACGAATTGTCTTATTTCTCTAATATATTTAAAGGAACGTCAAAGCTTCCGCGCTTCGCGCGAGAGGGGGCAACTGAATTCAGATGAATAGGGCTTAATAAGAGTCCTATTCAAAAGTTTTGACGTTTCATTAAATTATTAGAGAAACAAGACGATTCGTCGCACCGTTTATGACTCAATTCACAACGAAACTTCCGCGCTTCGCGTGAGAATGGGAAACTGAATTCAGATGAATAGGGCTTATTAAGAGTCATAAACGGTACGACGAATCGTCTTCTTTCTCTAATAATTTAATGAAACGTCAAAACTTCCGCGCTTCGCGCGGGAGGGGGAAGCTTCATTCAGATAAGGATTAAGAGTCGAGAACGGTACAACGAATTGTCTTATTTCTCTAATATATTCAAGGAACGTCAAAGCTTCCGCGCTTCGCGCGAGAGGGGGCAACTGAATTCAGATGAATAGGGCTTAATAAGAGTCCTATTCAAAAGTTTTGACGTTTCATTAAATTATTAGAGAAAGAAGACGATTCGTCGTACCGTTTATGACTCAATTCACAACGAAGCTTCCGCGCTTCGCGTGAGAATGGGAAACTGAATTCAGACTAATAGGGCTTATTAAAAGTCGTAAACGGTACAACGAATCGTGTTCTTTCTCTAATAATTTGAGAAAATGTCAAAGCTTCCGCGCTTCGCGCGAGAGGGGGCAACTGAATTCAGATGAATAGGGCTTAATAAGAGTCCTATTCAAAAGTTTTGACGTTTCATTAAATTATTAGAGAAAGAAGACGATTCGTCGTACCGTTTATGACTCAATTCACAACGAAGCTTCCGCGCTTCGCGTGAGAATGGGAAACTGAATTCAGACTAATAGGGCTTATTAAAAGTCGTAAACGGTACAACGAATCGTGTTCTTTCTCTAATAATTTGAGAAAATGTCAAAGGTTTCGCGCTTCGCGCGGGGGCAAAAAACCGAAATCAGATGAATAGAGTTTAATAAGATTCGAAAACGGTACGAGGAATCGTCTTCCTTTCTCTATATTGTGATGAAACGCCAAAATTTCCACGCTTCGCGCGGAAGGGGAAAACTTCTTTTAGACGAGTCGAGAACGGTACAACGAATTGTCTTATTTCTCTAATAAATTTAAGGAACGTCAAAGCTTCCGCGCTTCGCGCGAGAGGGGGCAACTAAATTCAGATGAATAGGGCTTAATAAGAGTCGAAAACGGTACGATGAATCGTCTTCCTTTCTCTATATTGTGAGGAAACGCAAAAAAAAAAAAACACGCTTCGCGCGGAAGGGGAAAACTTCATTAAGACGAGTCGAGAACGGTATAACGAATCGTCTTCTTTATCTAATCGTTTAAGGAAACGTCAAAGCTTCCGCGCTTTGCGCGAGAGGGGAAAACTGAATTCAGACAAAATTACTAGGGCTTCGCGCGGAAGGGGAAAACAATTTATTTAGACGAGTCGAGAACAGTACAACGAATCGTCTTATAATTGAAGGAAACGTCAAAGCTTCCGCGCTGCGCGCGAGAGGGGGAAACTGAATTCAGACAATATCAATAGGACTTATTCAAGGTCGAAAACGGTACAACGAATCGTGTTCTTTCTCTAATAATATGAGGAAACGTCAAAGCTTTCGCGCTTCGCGCGGGGGCAAAAAACCGAAATCAGATGAATAGAGTTTAATAAGATTCGAAAACGGTACAAAACCACAGCCAAGGGAACGGGCTTGGCAGAATCAGCGGGGAAAGAAGACCCTGTTGAGCTTCGCGCGAGAGGGGGAAACTGAATTCAGATGAATAGGGCTTATTAAGAGTCATAAACGGTACGACGAATCGTCTTCTTTCTCTAATAATTTAATGAAACGTCAAAACTTCCGCGCTTCGCGCGGGAGGGGGAAGCTTCATTCAGATAAGGATTAAGAGTCGAGAACGGTACAACGAATTGTCTTATTTCTCTAATATATTTAAGGAACGTCAAAGCTTCCGCGCTTCGCGCGAGAGGGGGCAACTGAATTCAGATGAATAGGGCTTAATAAGAGTCCTATTCAAAAGTTTTGACGTTTCATTAAATTATTAGAGAAAGAAGACGATTCGTCGTACCGTTTATAACTCAATTCACAACGAAGCTTCCGCGCTTCGCGTGAGAATGAGAAACTGAATTCAGACTAATAGGGCTTATTAAAAGTCGTAAACGGTACAACGAATCGTGTTCTTTCTCTAATAATTTGAGAAAATGTCAAAGGTTTCGCGCTTCGCGCGGGGGCAAAAAACCGAAATCAGATGAATAGAGTTTAATAAGATTCGAAAACGGTACGAGGAATCGTCTTCCTTTCTCTATATTGTGATGAAACGCCAAAATTTCCACGCTTCGCGCGGAAGGGGAAAACTTCTTTTAGACGAGTCGAGAACGGTACAACGAATTGTCTAATTTCTCTAATAAATTTAAGGAACGTCAAAGCTTCCGCGCTTCGCGCGAGAGGGGTAAACTGAATTCAAAGGAAAATAATAGGGCTTATTTAGAGTCGAATACGGTACAACGAATCGTGTTCTTTCTCTAATAATTTGAGGAAATGTCAAAGCTTTCGCGCTTTGCGCGGGGGCAAAAAACCGAAATCAGATGAATAGAGCTTAATAAGATTCGAAAACGGTACAAGGAATCGTCTTCCTTTCTCTATATTGTGATGAAACAGGGGCGGATCTAGCTTTTTGCTAAGGGGGGGGGGGGGGTTTGACCAAAATAATCACGATGCGGAGCATCGTCCACGAACCGCGAAGCGGCGAGCCGATTTTTTTTGGGGGTGTTTATTTGAACCCCGTAAGTGATGTTTTCCTTGCATCTATTAAAGGCCCACTGCACTACTTGTAGGTACTTGCGCCCTCTATATAACATACAATGCCTAATCGGTGACCATTGGTCCCCCATGATCCTCTTTTTCTTATGTTAATTGAGAGCTGAGTTGATGAGATAACCACCTGTCCAGTGACCTTGCAGAGCGGTCTAATCCCTCCTGTAAACTATGGCAGATAAGCTTTAACACAATGGAGACCATAAAAAGCAGTGCATTATATCCAGATTCATCATGTGTTTGGTTAAGTTACCAGATGAGTTGAATATCTTCTCACAATATTTGCACTTGAAAGGGTTTCTCTCCAGCGTGCGTTCTTTTTTCTTTCTTTCTTTTTTTTCTTTCTTTTTTTTCCTTTTTTTTTTTGTTTTTTTTGTTTGGGCCGCCCAAGGGGGGGGGGGGGGGGGGTTTAAACCCCCTAACCCCCCCCGTAGATCCGCGCCTGTGAAACGCCAAAATTTCCACGCTTCGCGCGGAAGGGGAAAACTTCTTTTAGACGAGTCGAGAACGGTACAACGAATCGTCTTATTTCTCTAATAAATTTAAGGAAACGTCAAAGCTTCCGCGCTTTGAGCGAGAGGGGAAAACTAAATTCAGACAAAATTAATAGGGCTTATTTAGATTTGAAAACGGTACAACGTATCGTCTTCTTTCTCTAATAATTTAATGAAACGTCAACACTTTCGCGCGGGAGGGGGAAGCTTTATTTAGATAAGGATTAAGAGTCGAGAACAGTACGCCGAATCGTCTGCTTTTTCTCATAATTGAATGAAACGTCGAAGCTTACGCGCTTTGCGCGGGAGGGGGGGGGGAAACTGAATTAAGGCAAGGATAAACCATCGAGAACGGTACAGCAAATCGTCTTTATTTAATAATAATTTAATGAAACGTCATAGCTTTCGCGCTTCGCGCGGGAGGGGGGGGGGGGGATGGGACTTCATTCAGCCAAGAATTAACAGTCGAAAACGGTACAATTAATCGTCTTCTTTTCCTAATAATTTAATGAAACGTCTAAGCCCATCAATCACACCCCCCTAATGAGCGCGCTTTTTAGTGATTCTCTTGCTCACTACCGCCCCTCCCTAAAACAAGATCCTAGCTCCGCGCCTGCATTAAAATATAGAGCTATGATGCTGACTACATTGAAGAAATAATTCGTATATTTATGTCGTCGAGGAAAATGACCATTTTGCGCATATGCAAGTACTATAGATAGTCCATAGGAAAAACAATTTAGCCTTCGGCCCCAGGTTTATAGGGTTGAATTTGTAGATATTGGACATTTAATTTTGTCGGTAATTGGTGGCTAGTTTTGTCGGTTATCGTTGGCCTCTACACCCCCCACTAAAAAAGGTCTAGCGACACCCCAGGCCGTGCGTCGTCTCTGTGACCACCTCTGTTGAGAAACAAGTGCATGCGTGGACCATTCGTCCAGCGCGCTAGCAACCCGCTATGCATTTGGTGTCAGCTCGCTGTAGCTTCGACAAAAGTTGGGCGCACGACAACGCACCGGCCAAAATTGCAAATTTTCAATGTGCTGGCCGTGCGTTCCCCATGCGTCCCCTCTGTGTGACCGGGCCTTTAAAGGTGGTGTGTCTCTGCATGTTGCAGGCTGAAAAAAGAAACTTGTGTGAATCCTACGTTAAACAAGAGATGATACCAACTAAAAAACTCCCATAAAAAGATTAAAACTAATGTGGAATTATATCGACCGTTAGGAATTTTTGCAACGCGTTTCGAAAATGATGATTTTCAGATTTTGTACCGTATGGTCGTACGCTTCGTGATGCGCAAAGATTCAATCAACTTTGATGGGTCCTCCAACCCAACTAACTTATCCTTTTAAAACATGAATACACCTTTACTACTTAATATTGCAACCTAAGATTTTTTTCAGAAAGTCTATATATTGAGCAAAAATTGATAATAACCATCAATTTTTCACAGATCTCACGCTTGCTAAGCCCCAACCCTCGAAAAAGGGTAAATACGGTCACGTGGCTTGATGACGCATTTGACGCCATTGCAGGAATTTCCTTGTATTTGTCCCGCAACTGAGGATCTTACAATTTCATTGTATTCAATATTAGAAATGACAAAATGGCTACAGAAACGTTCTGGGATTTTCAAGTGCATATTATTTTTCGGATAAATGTCCCTTTTTTTTCCGAATTAATATCATAGTTTGCATTTTATTGGACATTTCAATGCCTAATTCACCCCCCCCCCCATGCGTGTAACCAAAATGTCCGGTAAAGGGGTACTTTTCGTGCGACAAAGTCCGGCCCGAGAATCGTTAAAAAAAGGGGTGTATTAACTTTTCACCCGGAGATTTCTTTAAAAAGGGGGTGTTTTTTCATTTTTTTTTCTCTCATCTCTTTGGACTTCTGAGAAATTATTCCGAATTTAGGGGGTTACATTAAGCATTTTTCATGATTTAGGGGGGTCTCCAAGGCAGGAAAAGCCCGCGAAAATCCCGTGAAAGGGGCGTTCGGAAATGTTGGCAGTCTTCAGATAGGGGGTGCTTTCAAAAAGAGGGAACAAGCATATGAGTACCCCAAAATGTCCGGTAAAGGGGTACTTTTCGTGCGACAAAGTCCGGCCCGAGAATCGTTAAAAAAAGGGGTGTATTAACTTTTCACCCGGAGATTTCTTTAAAAAGGGGGTGTTTTTTCATTTTTTTCTCTCATCTCTTTGGTCTCTGAGAAATTATTCCGAATTTAGGGGGTTACATTGAGCATTTTTCATGATTTTAGGGGGGTCTCCAAGGCAGGAAAAGCCCGCGAAAATCCCGTGAAAGGGGCGTTCGGAAATGTTGGCAGTCTTCAGATAGGGGGTGCTTTCAAAAAGAGGGAACAAGCATATGAGTACCCCAAATAACACTGAGTGGGGGAGGCGGGAATTCACCCTCCTTTTCACTGAGAAGTCACGGGCAGACGATTTTTGCTTAGATTCATACCACAGTCACACTATCAAACGAGTGGGCAAAGGGTACGGGATGTTTATTTTTATAATGACTTTGTGCATTCATGCTTTACGCTTGTGGTTTAGTTTCGTTCTTTTAATTCTATGGCTAGAATCTGCCGTGATATGCAGTGGCGGATCCAGGGGGGCCGAAACGGCCGCGGCCCCCCCTATTGGCGGCGCAAAAAAAAGGAAGAAAAAAAAGAGGAAGAAAAGAAGAGAAAAAAAGAAAGGAGAAGAGGAGAAAAAAAAGGAGAAGAGAAAAGAAAGGAGAAGAGAAAGGAAAAAAGAAGAGGAAAGAAAATAGAAGAGAAAAGATAAATAAAAAGCCCCCCCCCCCCCCCCTCCCTCCAACTCCGGGGTCGGAGGGACCGAATTTGTGTTCCCTAAATTTCCGATAAAGAGTTACTTTTCACGAAACAAAGTCCGGCCCGCAATACACAAAAATCCGGCCCGTACTGACTTTACACACCGGAGACAGAGGGGTGCTTTCAAAGAGAGGGAACATACATGTGCGTACCCTAGATAACACTGAGAGGGTGAGGGGGGGGGGGAGAAAAGTCGGTGAGAAAAGGGGAAAGGCAAGGAAATGGCGCTAAGTGACAGTAACGACAAATATGGGAAAACTGTAATCGGGAGATTAGGGGACATTCCAGAAGGCTCATTGGCAAACGTTATTGAATAGAGGGGGGGGGGGGGGGGGGGGGAGGGGGGGGGGGAGGGGGGGGGGGCGGGCCGGCCGCATAAAATCTCGAGCCGCGGATTCAAAGTTAAACGTTAAGAACAGCCCCTGAGTTCATCACTCTTTAGTGAGAAATTTGAAAAGGGCACAATATTTTGGATGTCTTTTAAATAGAAGTTATATACTCAACAGTCAAATTTTAAATTAACGGTAGGGCCGCTTGACAACTCTTATTTTGCCCTTCATTTGGATTCAGCTCGTATCGACTCGCTTGTGATTGTATTAGAACTCATGTTGGTAGTAATCATGGACAGGGGCGGCGATCCTGGGACTCGTTCTTCAAGTGCCCAGTACCCGTCTAAAAACATACGGGGATAGAGCCTTCTCTTCATCTGCTCCGCATCTTTGGAACTCTCTACCTGTCCAACTTCGAAATTGTAACAACATTGATACCTTTAAATCTGAACTCAAAACCTATCTTTTCCGGCAACATTGCGAATAATATGTGACATATTGAGGGAGCCAGGCGCCTTTGAATGCTTTTGCAGATAAATGGCGCTATACAAATGCTGTTCATCATCATCATCATCATATGGGGACAAGTCTCCCAGGAAATTTAGAAATATAGCTAGAAATAAATATAGCGGAAAGAACGTACATATCGGGCTTAGGGATTTTTTAGAATGCATAATTTCAGCATTCAACATTGCAAAATCTCGTTTGGTCGCTACGCCCCGGCCCCGGCCCTCGCCCGATAACACAAAATTATGACGCTCCCGGCCGTGATTTATCCATGGTAGGTGTAATATAGAACGGTACAACGAATCGTCTTCTTTCTCCAAAAATTTAATGAAATGTCAAAGCTTCCGCGCATCGCTCAGGAGGGGGGCAACTGAATTCAGACAAGGATTGGGAGTCGAGAATGGTAAAACGAATCATCTTTTTTCTCTAATAATTTAATGAAACGTCAACGTTTCCGCGCTTCGCTCGGGAGGGGGGGGGGCGGGAACTCAATTCAGACAAGGATTAAGAGTCGAGAACGGTACAACGAATCGTCTTCTTTCTCTAATAATCTAATGAAACGTCAAAGCTTCCGCGCTTCGCGCGAGAATGGGGGGGGGGGGAGGGAACTCAATTCAGACAAGGATAAAGAGTCGATGACGGTGCAACGAATCATCTTCTTTCTCTAATAATTTAATGAAACGTCAACGTTTCAGCGCTTCGCGTGGGAGGGGAAAAACTGAATTCAAAGAAGGATAATAATTTAATAAACCGTCAAAGCTTACGCGCTACGCGCGGGCAAGGGAAAACTTAATTCAGACAAGGATTAAGAGTCGAGAATGATAAAATGATTCGTCTTCTTCCTCTAATAATTTAATAAACCGTCAAAGCTTACGCGCTACGCGCGGCCAAGGGAAAACTTAATTCAGACAAGGATAAAGAGTCGATGACGGTACAACGAATCATCTTCTTTCTCTAATACTTTAATGAAACGTCAACGTTTCCGCGCTTCGCGCGGGAGGAGGGGGGGGGGGGGGGCGGGAACTCAATTCACACAATGATTAAGAGTCGAGAATGGTACAAAGAATCGTCTCCTTTCCCTTATAATTTAATGTAACGTCAAAGCTTCCGCGCTTCGCGCGGGAGGGGGGGAGGGGGCGGGAACTCAATTCAGGCAAGGATTAAGAGTCGAGAACGGTATACGAATCGTCTTCTCTCTCTAATAATTTAATGAAACGTCAAAGCCTCCGCGCTTCGCGCGGGAGGGGGGGGGGGAAACTCAATTCAGACAAGGATAAAGAGTCGATGACGGTACACCGAATCATCTTCTTTCTCCAATAATTTAATGAAACGTCAACGTTTTCGCGCTTCGCGTGGGAGGGGGAAAACTGAATTCAAAGAAGGATTAAGAGACGAGAATGGTAAAACGATTCGTCTTCTTCCTCTAATAATTTAATGAACCGTCAAAGCTTACGCGCATCACACGGGCAAGGGAAAACTTAATACAGACAAGGAAGAGTCAAGAATGGTACAAAGAATCGTCCCCTTTTCCTTATAATTTAATTAAACGTCAAAGCTTCCGCGCTACGCGCGGGAGGGGAAGGGGGACGGGAACTAAATTCAGACAAGGATTAAGAGTCGAGAATGGTACAAAGAATCGTCCCCTTTTCCTTATAATTTAATTAAACGTCAAAGCTTCCGCGCTACGCGCGGGAGGGGAAGGACGGGAACTAAATTCAGACAAGGATTAAGAGTCGAGAATGGTACAAAGAATCGTCCCCTTTTCCTTATAATTTAATTAAACGTCAAAGCTTTCGCGCTACGCGCGAGAGGGGGGGGGGGGGAATGGGAACTCAATTCAGACAAGGATTAAGAGTCGAGAATGGTACAAAGAATCGTCTCCTTTTCCATATAATTTAATTATACGTCAAAGTTTCAGCGCTACGCGCTGGAGGAGGGGGGGGGGGGGACGGGAACTTAATTCAGACAAGGATTAAGAGTCGAGAATGGTACAAAGAATCGTCTCCTTTTCCTTATAATTAATTAAACGTCAAAGCTTCAGCGCTACGCGTGGGAGGGGGGGGGGCGGGAACTTAATTCAGACAAGGATTAAGAGTCGATGACGGTACAACGAATCATCATCTTTCTCTAATAATTTCATTAAACTATGAAAGGCCAAAGCATTCGTGCTTCGCGCAGGAGGGGGGGGGGGGGTGAATTCAGTCAAGTAATAAAAGTCGAGAATGGTACAACAAATCGTCTTCTTTCTCTAATAATTTAATGAAACGTTAAGCTTCTGCGCTTTGCGCGGGAGGGGGTAAACTGAATTCAGAGAAGGATTAAGAGTCGAGAATGGAACAACGAATCATATTTTTCTCTAATAATTTCATTAAACTATAACATGTCAAAGCTTCCGCGCTTTGCGCGGGAGGGGGAAAACTGAATTCAGAGAAGGATTAAGAGTCGAGAATGATACAACAAATCGTCTTCTTTCTCTAATAATTAATGAAAGGTCAAAGCTTCCGCGCTTCGTACGTCATTGGGGGGGGGGGGGGTGAAGGGGGGTTAGCGAGCTACCCGCATATGATTTTTTGACATCTTTTCTCGTTTATTTTGGTTATAAATAACACTTTCACAAAATACATATTTTGCTCAAATTGTTGCTCGGTCGCTTCACTCACTAACCGAATTGTGAAACCAGAAAGTTACTTTTTCGGATAAGAGGCTATAGCCCCCCCCCCCGATGAAAATGTCAAAAATTGTAATGGTATGGTGCTTCTAATATGACCTTGAAGAAAACGGTCGGCGCAATTTTTAAACTTCCGGCCCCCCCCCTATTGGAAAATCCTGGATCCGCGCCTGATATGTATGTGTTTTTCACGATATTTTTTTAATTTCTCCTTGAAAATACCGTCACGCTGTGTTGTCGCTGGTTGCAGCAAAACAAACAATGGTGGAATAAGCATAAATTACTTCCCGAGAGAGATGAACATTTAAGAAGGGTTTCGTTCACATACACCCTACCCCTACCCGGCAAGACTTGATGGCTTCAGCGATGTGTCTATACCTACCCCTCGCTCGGCGCTGGTCTCGTATGAGTATATGTACTGCACAATATGACTGTAAAAATGTACTATTCAGACCTCGAATTGGTTTTTTAAAGTTACAAAATACTCACCAGTTTTTGTTTCCTAATCTCTGTTCAGGACCGTGCTCCTGCTAGATCTGCCTCTGCCTCTGCCTCAGGCGCCTTGTCGAGCTCTAGCCCGGGCTCTGGCTTTCACTGTCCGATTGATCATTGAAATCACTTGCATCCTCTTCGTCGCTCTCATTATCTTTCTTCAGTCATTTCTCCTTATATTTCACGATGAAATTCTTCCATGTTAACAGAGGAAAGAATTTTCCAGACTTAATGTTATCCGTATACTTTTGATACGTATCTGCAATATTTTCTCCTGCAGTGCTGTCATATCCAATTGCGTAATACATCTCCGAAACTTTTAAAGCTAGATTTCATAATTATTTTTCATTTCTAGCTTTCAGCTTACTTTAGTGTATGTTATTACCAAAGGAAAACAAAAGTTTTACGTGACATATTCATAATTCCTTCAAATTTATACAGAATATGATGATGGCTGCAAGAGGGATAGTACACTACCTTTAAAAGACTAGGGTGTGGGGTCGGGTCAACCACAAAAAGCGTGCCTACAAATTAAAGAATAATTACGTTACAAATGTTGCTGGTAAAATATTTAGTTTCAGACTTTTACAATCTTCCATCCTCCACCATTTGTTGATAAACCGGCAGTGCCCCGCTGTACCTACACTTATTTTAAAGTGTACTCATCTTTAAGGGAGAATGCTTGAAAGTCACATTTCTACTTAAATTTTACAGCATATATTTTCTAGAATGTAGGCTAATGTTGGAGTTAGCGTAGTTGTTTAAGAGAACGTATATTAAGATGATACGTCTTTTGCGTTCATGTTATGTCTTGTTGAGGTTTTTGCTTTTAATTGATATGCTCCTTATATTCTATTTTGTTTTTCAGTATAAAATTAATGGAACCATGTAAATCCGAGATACGAACCGAAATTTTAAGACATTGCTAGTATCTGAATGCATCATGCATAGTATAGCCTCCTTGAAGTGATAGGTTATTATCATGCTTGCTCGAATATCAGGTATCAAACTCTCATTTGCTTCAAACTTTCCATGCTCATCATTATGATTTTTATATATTGGCCAAAAAAACAAACAAGTGAAACTTATTATAGTCCCGTCATAATCTACGGAATCTCAATACATACTCGTACGATTTTAATGATGCAGAAATGTAACTTGAATGATCGAATTATCTACCTAGATAAACCGATCAGAGACACTTGTATACAAATTCATTATCAATTGTTTGTTAATCATATACACTACTTGATATTGATAACTTCATTTCTTCAAATTTGTTGTTCATAGGTGTTACTGACGATGACGAAGATCTAATCTTCTAATGTAGTTTACTGTGTGAACAAAAACATACCTTCGTCAGTTTATCTATTGTGTTAAGTGGGATTCATTCAAATGTATTCATATATATATATATATATATCTTTCTCTACATATAATATTTATATATGAATATATAAATACATATATGAGAGTATGTGTATATCATGTAGGAGGTAAATTATATAACTGTATTTGAAATATTTTTAAATCATAATAAACATAAGATAAGATAAATTATATTCTTAGGGATGATATAGGCCTTGATGTGTTCAGCATTGGTCAAAGCTACATTAACTTTAGATGTTTTGTTGCAAAACGTTTATTTCTTTGCTGTTGGTTGCAGCTGTGGAAATTAAACTAGACCGATTGTGTTACACCGGAAAAGAGAGAATCCATTGTAATGATTGTGCGTTATGTTTGTAACCAAATAATGCTACGCGGTTGAAAAAAGGTAGGCCACGAGGTACGATTAAACAGTAATATGTTTTGTATGTTTATGGGTTCATGGCTGTGTGATATATTCGATGAACTTCTAATATCTTCCTTTACAGAAAAAAAAGTACACAACAATAACTATTTTAGCCACATCAATTAACGTTGTGACTTTACAAACAATTGAAAATTCATCATTTTGAATCCTTCATGCGAGTAGTAATGATACGTTATATTTCTCTTTATGCGGTCTTTATCTGCCCACAATCAATTCAAAATTGATTTTCTGCCCCTACGTAAACAACCACTGAGGAACTACTATAAAAGTGACGAGACAAAATGCATATGTTTTAAACAATTGTATTTTACCCATGCACGCACACAGGCAAGAACACATACACGCCCACACACACATATATACACAAACACGCGCACCCGCACACACACACACACAACTCACGCAAACACACGCACACTTTTTCCAATTACATACCACAGTTTGTATATTATGCAACAATTGGCTGTATGATGAATTATTTCATTCACAAATTGAAAGGGAAAAAAAATCATGCTTGGTTGCTCCACTCCCTCGCACAATACAACAAAATATGATGCATTATCATGCAGTCTGAGGATTCCTCATGGAATTATTGATCAATACACAGCCATCGACTTGATTGCGTGAAATACAAATTTCATAAAAAATATGGGACTGCATAGAGCGATGGTCCAGTGAAATCCTCACCAGGTACGTCGTCTCGGAAATTCAGAGGATATTGGGGGGGGGGGGGGGGGGTTCAGCTGAATATGTATAAAATTACCCCCGGAAACCTAACCCCCTCCAGAACAACAACCCCCCGAAAATCACGCCCCGAGGACAATAAGCCTCTAAGACAATTACCCCCCCTCCTGTTCATTAAATAAAAGTATATTTTTCCGGGGGTTAATAATTGTCCTCAGGGGCAGGGGTGAATTTTTTAGGGGAGGTGAGGGGGGTAGTTGTCCACGGGGGTATTTTTCCGTGGGTAATTTTCCTCGAGGGGTAGTTCTCCCGGGGCTAGTAATCTTCTGGGGAGGGGGGGGGGGTTATTGTCCCGCTGGTAATTTGCCGGTGATGATTGTCCAGGGTAGGGAGTAATTGTCCTAGAACTAGATGTCTATCTCATTGAGCGAACGGACAAAGGGACTTACATTTGCATGTGTGATCATTCATACAACAGTACAGAGTGCGGAGGTAGACCGCAAAGAAAAACATCAATACATATATTGTCGCTATGTTCCCTCGAAAGTTGCAGTTCCCGGCTCTCGCCGACAATGTTTTATTCTTAGATATAGATAATAGTATACATTCTCAGATTTTATCAGATTTTACTGAATAATGGTTTGCAAGTGTTTGTTTTACGTGACTGCTAAAGCATGTGTTTTCTTCTATGCTTATAAGGTAGGGGACCTACTGTCTATGTATACTATTATCTAAATCTATTAGGAATAAATAATTTTCAAAATCATTCCACAAACTGGGGTAAAAATGATTCCACCTTTATGACCAACAGTGTACATGTATTTTTGGTATTGTATTGTATTTATTAAACTTCATTGAGATGTACATCAATATTCTGTTTATGAACATATAATCACTTTACAATGTAATGTATAACAATCAATATTCTGTTTGGGAACATATACATCATATAAGTCAATTTACAATGTAATGTAACATATCAATATTCTGTAAACATATATACCGTATAAATCAATTTACAATGCAGTGTTTATAGCTAAACAGAAGGAAAATTATATCCAGCAGAAACACTCTTTTTTCTTTTAGTAATAACATGACATAATGCATATAGTAATATAATGTACCATAAAACACCCGGCGATTTAGATATATAAAACATAATACAGCACTTTTCTAAATAAATTATAACTCATGCAATACAAAATAGGTAAATGAGGTACATGGAATGCCTAAAATAAATGACGTAATAGTACTTATACATAACTGCGACCTACTGCAGAACTAAACTAAAATCATAAGATCGTACATTTCTACTTTGTTATAACATATAGTATCTAAAAATTACCCCTCATTGCAATTATGTTTTTGGTGAACAAAGAAAAACTATCTATTACAACTTCATTGTATAATCTCATTATAAATATGAATTTTTCTTGACTACCAAATTATTACAATTTTCTTCTAGATTACTAATTTTTTCTATAAAAATCTACTCGTAAATCTTTATACTTGTCACATTTCATACTTATATGGAATTCATCTCCTACAAGATTCATATTACATGTACATCACCTTTATAGTTACAACCGTGTGGATGTTTAGAATTTTATTACATTTTTTGCATTTGATTGTTTTATTTACTAACAGCAAATAAGTACCATTCATTTCAAACAATGATATTTATATGGACAAAGAGAGAATATACTCGGGTTGTTAAAATGGGCCGGATAATAGCATATGTGCTTGTCGACCTTGCAACTTAACAATATATTTTGTACAAGTAACCTTCAAAAAACAAAACAACCAAACAAACAAAGAAATCAATTACCATTACAATCAATACTATGAAAATATTTAACAATGTCTTACAAGATACAAACTGATAATATGAAACATAATTTTTATACATTATACAGACTATTTGCATGGATTTTTGATTTATGATATGTTCAACAAATGTGTTGTAAGAGAATCTGACATTAACAGGTAATCAAGTAACTATTAAACAAGAAGAGATAATGACAATCGACCTTGTGTCGTTCTAAATTTTGTCAGACGTAATTATTCACCTTCTGTTTGCCTTGTGGAGTAGCTTTACTCTAGAATATCACAGTAATCTATCAACATATGAAACGAACTGTTATTAAACAGATCAAACATTTACACTGCTGGTCATAAAGGTATAATATTTTATGTTACCCCAGTTTATGGAATGATTTTGACAATGGTTTATTCTTAATCGATATAGATAATAATATACATTTTCAGGTTTTACTGAATAATGGTTTGCATGTGTTTGTTTTACGTGACTGCTAAAGCATGTGTTTTCTTCTATGCTTATAAAGTAGGGGACCTACTGTCTATGTATACTATTATCTAAATCTATTAGGAATAAATAATTTTCAAAATCATTCCACAAACTGGGGTAAATATGATTCCCCTTTATGACCAACAGTGTACATGTATTTTTTGGTATTGTATTGTATTTATTAAACTTCATTGATGTACATCAACATTCTGTTTATAAACATATAATCACTTTACAATGTAATGTATAACAATCAATATTCTGTTTGGGAACATATACATCATATAAGTCAATTTACAATGTAATGTAACATATCAATATTCTGTAAACATATATACCGTATAAATCAATTTACAATGCAGTGTTTATAGCAAAACAGAAGGAAAATTATATCCAGCAGAAACACTCTTTTTTCTTTTAGTAATAACATGACATAATGCATATAGTAATATAATGTACCATAAAACACCCGGCGATTTAGATATATAAAACATAATACAGCACTTTTCTAAATAAATTATAAACTCATGCAATACAAAATAGGTAAATGAGGTACATGGAATGCCTAAAATAAAAAACGTAATAGTACTTATACATAACTGCGACCTACTGCAGAACTAAACCAAAATCATAAGATTGTACATTTCTACTTTGTTATAACATATAGTATCTAAAAATTACCCCTCATTGCAATTATGTTTTTGGTGAACAAAGAAAAACTATCTATTACAACTTCATTGTATAATCTCATTATAAATATGAATTTTTCTTGACTACCAAATTATTACAATTTTCTTCCAGATTACTAATTTTTTCTATAAAAATCTACTCGTAAATCTTTATACTTGTCACATTTCATACTTATATGGAATTCATCTCCTACAAGATTCATATTACATGTACATCACCTTTATAGTTACAACCGTGTGGATGTTTAGAATTTTATTACATTTGTTGCATTTGATTGTTTTATTTACCAACAGCAAATAAGTACCATTCATTTCATACAATGATATTTATATGGACAAAGAGAAAATATACTCGGGTTGTTAAAATGGGCCGGATAATAGCATATGTGCTTGTCGACCTTGCAACTTAACAATATATTTTGTACAAGTAACCTTCAAAAAACAAAACAACCAAGCAAACAAAGAAATCAATTACCATTACAATCAATACTATGAAAATATTTAACAACGTCTTACAAGATACAAACTGATAATATGAAACATAATTTTTGTACATTATACAGACTATTTGCATGGATTTTTCAGTGATTTATGATATGTTCAACAAATGTGTTGTAAGAGAATCTGACATTAACAGGTAACCAAGTAACTATTAAACAAGAAGAGATAATGTCAATCGACCTTGTGTCGTTCTAAATTTTGTCAGACGTAATTATTCACCTTCTGTTTGCCTTGTGGAGTAGCTTTACTCTAGAATATCACAGTAATCTATCAACATATGAAACAAACTGTTATTAAACAGATCAAACATTTACACTGCTGGTCATAAAGGTAGAATATTTTATGTTACCCCAGTTTATGGAATGATTTTGACAATGGTTTATTCTTAATAGATATAGATAATAATATACATTCTCAGGTTTTACTGAATAATGGTTTGCATGTGTTTGTTTTACGTGACTGCTAAAGCATGTGTTTTCTGCTATGCTTATAAAGTAGGGGACCTACTGTCTATGTATACTATTATCTAAATCTATTAGGAATAAATAATTTTCAAAATCATTCCACAAACTGGGGTAAATATGATTCCCCCTTTATGACCAACAGTGTACATGTATTTTTTGGTATTGTATTGTATTTATTAAACTTCATTGATGTACATCAATATTCTGTTTATAAACATATAATCACTTTACAATGTAATGTATAACAATCAATATTCTGTTTGGGAACATATACATCATATAAGTCAATTTACAATGTAATGTAACATATCAATATTCTGTAAACATATATACCGTATAAATCAATTTACAATGCAGTGTTTATAGCAAAACAGAAGGAAAATTATATCCAGCAGAAACACTCTTTTTTCTTTTAGTAATAACATGACATAATGCATATAGTAATATAATGTACCATAAAACACCCGGCGATTTAGATATATAAAACATAATACAGCACTTTTCTAAATAAATTATAAACTCATGCAATACAAAATAGGTAAATGAGGTACATGGAATGCCTAAAATAAATGACGTAATAGTACTTATACATAACTGCGACCTACTGCAGAACTAAACCAAAATCATAAGATTGTACATTTCTACTTTGTTATAACATATAGTATCTAAAAATTACCCCTCATTGCAATTATGTTTTTGGTGAACAAAGAAAAACTATCTATTACAACTTCATTGTATAATCTCATTATAAATGTGAATTTTTCTTGACTACCAAATTATTACAATTTTCTTCCAGATTACTAATTTTTTCTCTAAAAATCTACTCGTAAATCTTTATACTTGTCACATTTCATACTTATATGGAATTCATCTCCTACAAGATTCATATTACATGTACATCACCTTTATAGTTACAACCGTGTGGATGTTTAGAATTTTATTACATTTGTTGCATTTGATTGTTTTATTTACCAACAGCAAATAAGTACCATTCATTTCATACAATGATATTTATATGGACAAAGAGAAAATATACTCGGGTTGTTAAAATTGGCCGGATAATAGCATATGTGCTTGTCGACCTTGCAACTTAACAATATATTTTGTACAAGTAACCTTCAAAAAACAAAACAGCCAAGCAAACAAAGAAATCAATTACCATTACAATCAATACTATGAAAATATTTAACAACATCTTACAAGATACAAACTGATAATATGAAACATAATTTTTGTACATTATACAGACTATTTGCATGGATTTTTGATTTATGATATGTTCAACAAATGTGTTGTAAGAGAATCTGACATTAACAGGTAATCAAGTAACTATTAAACAAGAAGAGATAATGACAATCGACCTTGTGTCGTTCTAAATTTTGTCAGACGTAATTATTCACCTTCTGTTTGCCTTGTGGAGTAGCTTTACTCTAGAATATCACAGTAATCTATTAACATATGAAACGAACTGTTATTAAACAGATCAAACATTTACACTGCTGGTCATAAAGGTATAATATTTTATGTTACCCCAGTTTATGGAATGATTTTGACAATGGTTTATTCTTAATAGATATAGATAATAATATACATTCTCAGATTTTACTGAATAATGGTTTGCAAGTGTTTGTTTTACGTGACTGCTAAAGCATGTGTTTTCTTCTATGCTTATAAAGTAGGGGACCTACTGTCTATGTATACTATTATCTAAATCTATTAGGAATAAATAATTTTCAAAATCATTCCACAAACTGGGGTAAATATGATTCCCCCTTTATGACCAACAGTTTACATGTATTTTTTGGTATTGTATTGTATTTATTAAACTTCATTGATGTACATCAATATTCTGTTTATAAACATATAATCACTTTACAATGTAATGTATAACAATCAATATTCTGTTTGGGAACATATACATCATATAAGTCAATTTACAATGTAATGTAACATATCAATATTCTGTAAACATATATACCGTATAAATCAATTTACAATGCAGTGTTTATAGCAAAACAGAAGGAAAATTATATCCAGCAGAAACACTCTTTTTTCTTTTAGTAATAACATGACATAATGCATATAGTAATATAATGTACCATAAAACACCCGGCGATTTAGATATATAAAACATAATACAGCACTTTTCTAAATAAATTATAAACTCATGCAATACAAAATAGGTAAATGAGGTACATGGAATGCCTAAAATAAATGACGTAATAGTACTTATACATAACTGCGACCTACTGCAGAACTAAACCAAAATCATAAGATTGTACATTTCTACTTTGTTATAACATATAGCATCTAAAAATTACCCCTCATTGCAATTATGTTTTTGGTGAACAAAGAAAAACTATCTATTACAACTTCATTGTATAATCTCATTATAAATATGAATTTTTCTTGACTACCAAATTATTACAATTTTCTTCCAGATTACTAATTTTTTCTATAAAAATCTACTCGTAAATCTTTATACTTGTCACATTTCATACTTATATGGAATTCATCTCCTACAAGATTCATATTACATGTACATCACCTTTATAGTTACAACCGTGTGGATGTTTAGAATTTTATTACATTTTTTGCATTTGATTGTTTTATTTACCAACAGCAAATAAGTACCATTCATTTCATACAATGATATTTATATGGACAAAGAGAGAATATACTCGGGTTGTTAAAATGGGCCGGATAATAGCATATGTGCTTGTCGACCTTGCAACTTAACAATATATTTTGTACAAGTAACCTTCAAAAAACAAAACAACCAAACAAATAAAGAAATCAATTACCATTACAATCAATACTATGAAAATATTTAACAACTTCTTACAAGATACAAACTGATAATATGAAACATAATTTTTGTACATTATACTGAGTATTTGCATGGATTTTTCAGTGATTTATGATATGTTCAACAAATGTGTTGTAACAGAATCTGACATTAACAGGTAATCAAGTAACTATTAAACAAGAAGAGATAATGACAATCGACCTTGTGTCGTTCTAAATTTTGTCAGACGTAATTATTCACCTTCTGTTTGCCTTGTGGAGTAGCTTTACTCTAGAATATCACAGTAATCTATCAACATATGAGGCAAACTGTTATGAAACAGATCAAACATTTACACTGCTGGTCATAAAGGTAGAATATTTTATGTTACCCCAGTTTATGGAATGATTTTGACAATGGTTTATTCTTAATAGATATAGATAATAATATACATTCTAAGGTTTTACTGAATAATGGTTTGCAAGTGTTTGTTTTACGTGACTGCTAAAGCATGTGTTTTCTTCTATGCTTATAAAGTAGGGGACCTACTGTCTATGTATACTATTATCTAAATCTATTAGGAATAAATAATTTTCAAAATCATTCCACAAACTGGGTTAAATATGATTCCCCCTTTATGACCAACAGTGTACATGTATTTTTTGGTATTGTATTGTATTTATTAAACTTCATTGATGTACATCAATATTCTGTTTATAAACATATAATCACTTTACAATGTAATGTATAACAATCAATATTCTGTTTGGCAACATATACATCATATAAGTCAATTTACAATGTGATGTAACATATCAATATTCTGTAAACATATATACCGTATAAATCAATTTACAATGCAGTGTTTATAGCAAAACAGAAGGAAAATTATATCCAGCAGAAACACTCTTTTTTCTTTTAGTAATAACATGACATAATGCATATAGTAATATAATGTACCATAAAACACCCGGCGATTTAGATATATAAAACATAATACAGCACTTTTCTAAATAAATTATAACTCATGCAATACAAAATAGGTAAATGAGGTACATGGAATGCCTAAAATAAATGACGTAATAGTACTTATACATAACTGCGACCTACTGCAGAACTAAACCAAAATCATAAGATTGTACATTTCTAATTTGTTATAACATATAGCATCTAAAAATAACCCCTCATTGCAATTATGTTTTTGGTGAACAAAGAAAAACTATCTATTACAACTTCATTGTATAATCTCATTATAAATATGAATTTTTCTTGACTACCAAATTATTACAATTTTCTTCCAGATTACTAATTTTTTCTATAAAAATCTACTCGTAAATCTTTATACTTGTCACATTTCATACTTATATGGAATTCATCTCCTACAAGATTCATATTACATGTACATCACCTTTATAGTTACAACCGTGTGGACGTTTAGAATTTTATTACATTTTTTGCATTTGATTGTTTTATTTACTAACAGCAAATAAGTACCATTCATTTCATACAATGATATTTATATGGACAAAGAGAGAATATACTCGGGTTGTTAAAATGGGCCGGATAATAGCATATGTGCTTGTCGACCTTGCAACTTAACAATATATTTTGTACAAGTAACCTTCAAAAAACAAAACAACCAAACAAACAAAGAAATCAATTACCATTACAATCAATACTATGAAAATATTTAACAACGTCTTACAAGATACAAACTGATAATATGAAACATAATTTTTGTACATTATACAGACTATTTGCATGGATTTTTGATTCATGATATGTTCAACAAATGTGTTGTAAGAGAATCTGACATTAACAGGTAATCAAGTAACTATTAAACAAGAAGAGATAATGACAATCGACCTTGTGTCGTTCTAAATTTTGTCAGACGTAATTATTCACCTTCTGTTTGCCTTGTGGAGTAGCTTTACTCTAGAATATCACAGTAATCTATCAACATATGAGGCGAACTGTTATGAAACAGATCAAACATTTACACTGCTGGTCATAAAGGTAGAATATTTTATGTTACCCCAGTTTATGGAATGATTTTGACAATGATTTATTCTTAATAGATATAGATAATAATATACATTCTCAGATTTTACTGAATAATGGTTTGCAAATGTTTGTTTTACGTGACTGCTAAAGCATGTGTTTTCTTCTATGCTTATAAAGTAGGGGACCTACTGTCTATGTATACTATTATCTAAATCTATTAGGAATAAATAATTTTCAAAATCATTCCACAAACTGGGGTAAAAATGATTATTATTCACCTTCTGTTTGCCTTGTGGAGTAGCTTTACTCTAGAACATCACAGTAATCTATCAACACATGAGGCAAACTGTTATTAAACAGATCAAACATGACAGTAGTGTAGCTGTATAAGTTATTCACTCTCTAAATGCAAAAAAACACGAACTGCCATTTTCTGTGAATACAATATGCTTTTTAATAGGCTATACCTTAAATTGCTTCCCCACACCTGTGTGGTATTATCCACGTATTATATGACAATGGATAATGTCAAAGTTCGCCAAGGAGCAAAATGTCGCAATCCTGAAACACGGACTTACATAACAAATATGACTATTCCATGGCAGATTTCTATCATAAGTGGCAACATCAACCTTTTGGATTTCCTCTCCAGCTATTTTCAGTTTACCATTTATACTTTTTTTTTTTACTCCTACTACTTAACATGAAATACGTTTTTGTTGAAATAAGTGTAAGTTTGTTAGCAATGAACCTATTTCCCGTGTGCTGTTCATTATTTCATCCACATTAATTTCGCCCTGGTGAGCTGGAAAAATATGAATTATGTTAGAATCATCGGGAAACAGCCGCAAATTGAAATAATCAGTTACTGATGGCAGATTAATATATAGATATAACACAGAGTTGGCCCTATTACTAATCCTTGTGGAACACCACATCTTATCTTATAGATAACGTTTAACCACATTGAACAATCTGGATTTATTACTAGGTCCTTAAACCATGCAAAGGTTAAACTCGATTGCCATGTTTAGAGAGTTTTGCTAGTAGTATATTAAGATTAATGGTGTCAAAATTGCTTTCTTAAAATCGATAAATATGCCAAGAGTGAATCTCACTTCTTCGTTCCTGTAAAAGCAAGCAATGTATACTTTCTTGATGCAGCGAGGCATATAACAAGAGGGTAAACGTTTACACACTAATGGGTATAATAGGTTTATGCAATATTGGGTAGTAATAATTTACCCAACAAACAATTCTTTCCAATTTTTGGTCAATTTTATAGGCCCGAATTGTTCTAATATTCAAACCCGACGCTGGATTTAGACTTTTGTCAAAAAAGTGGTTTAAAAAAGAAAATTGGACTGAGATTTAGGTTTTCTTTCAAACATGATTTAAGACCCTGGATAGGATATAAATGAATTAGGAGAATACTGACCTGACAGTATACCTATATTTTGTTTCGAGCTAATTATCTAATCTAATGATTTGGTTTGTTAAAACCAAATGACGGTTACTTGGTGGATTACAACATCCGTAATTATAGTGCTATGTTCATAGGTTTTCTGAATAACGAGCCATAGACCATGAATTAAAGGGTGATATGGAACATATTAAGTCTGTTCCCTAATCACTGGTGTCTGTGTCATCATCTTCCATCTGATCTTTCCGAGGATTAGCTGACTTTGTTTTCTCAAACGCATAGTTCTCGCAGAGCTCTTGGCAATCCCCACGATTCATGCGTTCGAACGCCTTGGCCAAGTCCCCAAGGTTCTGAATCTTCTTTTTACTCTCAGCAAGTTCGAGTAGTTCTTCAGTCGGATTCTTGCACTGCTCAAGATGTTTTATGTATTCTTCAAGTCCAAGCTGATCGGCAAGACCCCTCCAGTCACCAAAAACTGGGCTTTCTCTGTTCAACCGACAACGCAGCTCATGCTGTAGCCTAGGAGGTACTACAGAAACAATTGCAACAGGAGCCACAGTATTTTCTTGAGGATTATTCCCTTGGGGGTTGTTGATGACATTCTCTTGGATGTTGATATAGACGTTCCCAGAACGATGGTGCATCTTTCGATCTGCTGAAAGCCCTTGAACGAATTCTTGGACAATGTTTGCCACAGTTGCTGGTGGGGCTAACACTCCCATTGTCCCCTCTGCTGAAGCCTCTAATGTATGGACGTGCATAGTACATGATGTTGAAGCTTAACACAAAACGAACACAAAGAACACAAAGTTAATCAACTAGACGTTCAAATTTCCGAAGAGCATGTAAATGAAATAAGCGTATATCACAATAAATGAATGCGCTTCTAAAGGGCTTTATATAGTATACAAATAATACACATCAGTGAGGGCATTAGAAGGAATTCCCACACGAGGTACCTTTGGAATAGTCTAACACTGTTTTGAAAGTACCAAGTGTGGGTAATTTTACTAATTTTACTAATGCCCGAACAAATGCCTCAACGAAATGATGTGTATTATTTGTTTTATAAGATTATATTTTATTTGTTTTATAAAATGAGGTTCTCACATGATTTTAATAATGACCGGTCATTACCATTGGATGACCGGTCATTACATAAATTACGCGCGATTACGCGTTAGACAAAATAAATGCCTGGTCAAGTGTACGCTTTCAACCAATCATTTGTTTAGGATCCACGTCATCACCTTATAAATAATATTACCCCGGTTATGTTCCTCCAACTGTTTCAGGTAGCCTGCCCCCTTATTACACATGGATCGAGTGTAGCATATATATATAGAATAATGTTTTGGCAATTAATTTTTGTAAGATACAATTGACTTTTTTGCTGTTACAGAGCCGAGAACACGACTTTATCTGTTAGCTCCTTACCAATTGCTCCTGTCTCTGTTACCAAATCATGTGTGACTTGGTAGGCATGTTCACATGACGATGACTCTTTCGATGGTGGAGTCAAAGGGCTAGGACTTGTAAGAACATCAGTATGACTACTTCCGTCTGAAATAAAGCAACGCAAAATTAATAGTTTTTATGAAATGGTTACACCAGACTCCGACCTGTGCTCTTAATACCTCTGACTGATCCGTTATCTATCGCATGTTGACCCTCGAATTATCCTCATCATTGAGATAATATCATGGAACATGCAACGAAGAAATGAAATCGATCAATTTACAGAGTAAAAATTATACGGTATAAAAATTCATTTATAATACATTAAAGGATATTCAAAACAAAGGCCAATTTCAGGAATATAGGCCGTAGTAGCAGTTCTAGAGCAGTTCTAGAAGCACATGTAGAAACGAATGCTAGAAGACCCCACCTCCTGCACCCCAGCGTACCCCCGCTCAAATAACATATACATGTATTCCTCCTGGACTGCTCCTTACCCTTTGTGTCTGCAGGCTCAGGCGATGTTGTACCTATCGTTTCAAGATGATGGTCGCTTCTTGTCACCTCTTCGGAGAGCTGACGTGCTGATAATGCAATAATAAATGAAAATCAAATCAGAAGCAAATCAGAATAGCACAAATATCATGTTATTTTTTCGATTTCGTTGAAATCGTCCCTTTACAATAAGGAAATTGTTTCGTGTAACAAGCTCGCCGCCATCCCATTAAATGCGTGTTCATTTTTACACTCGTTTTTCACTTGTACCTATGACGGTTTCCTGAAACGATGCCCTGCATATCAACAAGTTTGTATATGAAAAAACAAAAAATAATAACAAAAAAAAAGGAAAAAATAGTATTAATATTTGTTGTTAAATCTTACATTTCGATGTTATCCGTCCAACATCAGTTGGTTCAGCTTTGCCTCTGGGCGATGCAGTTCCAGTCGGACTTGATTGGGCACTAGGATTCTCATGGGGAACATCTAAATTGTGAATACATGATATCAACGTGATGAGAAGCGATAAAGCCTAAAATAATAATTATTCAAAATTGGAGTCACTTGCCATGGTGCTTTTGCTACACTAAATGAACTGTTTAGCATTATACGCAAACATATACATTATATGCCCTATTATATCAATTCATATATATTATATATATACAAGGTGGCCCAATATGAACGAACTAGATTACTTCCTAAGATGTGGGGCCAAATTCACCGGTACCAGCAGTAGTAGAATCTTTCCAAATTAAAAGAAATGAAAGTAGGATTCTACGAATTTTTTTCGGGAGCACTCCGTCCAGTTTCAATACAAATGCGTATTAAAAATTCGGATAATCTCACGTCTTTCTTACACAAATTATTAGATATTATCTAAAAATGAAAAAAATAATGATTTTGGAATGTTATGTTTGTGTTTAATCTGACGTTTTTTTTACAGCTTGTCTGAAGCTCAGGCAAAGAACCATTCCTGAAACTGAACAAGAATAAGATCTTCCCCTGCCAGCAATGCCAGTGGAAGTCTTCAATCTATCCCCCTCCCCAAAAAGAAATCGTGCGCTTGACATTACCGTTGTACCATACGTGGAATTGGATATCCTTCTTGATCTTTTGCTCCAAGATGAAAGTGACGAGAACTCCGGACACTATTTCTTCACGTCGCTGAAGAGTAAACGGCATCCGATTGGTCGTCATGTCATAGAAAGCACATTCTGCAAGTTCCTTTATTTTTTAAATAGAAATAAGACACATAGTAGTTAGCTATCATGGGGAATACAACACCATTCGGGTGTTTACCCAAGAAGAGGTGCTGTCAATCACCAGAGTTGGCCTTCAGTTTTATGACCAGCAGGCCTTATGTAATGTACTGCGATTTCCACCCATTCCCCCACACTGTAAAGACATTATCTCACTTTTCCCTCACCTGGAGAGTTCCGAGAGACGAGGGGGGTATTTCTCGATTGGCCTACGGGTTCGTTGTGTGCAGACCTGTACAAACTACATACGATAATGATTTTGTTCCAGCAAGTCTGGTGTCAGCGAATTATGGCCTTCAGCACATGGAAACTGACGAGTGATAAGGACTGTGCCATGGTTCATTCTAATCTAAAAGTGATACCATAATAGAGTTTCTTAGAATAATATTATAATAATTATAATAATATTAATAAGTTACCCGCAAAGTAATTTCATGCATTTATTCGCTTGACGTGTTAATTAAAGCCACGGTGTACTAGATGCACTACGGTACCGCAAATCCCATCTAGCTCCATCTCGGGTCAACTGTAGCAGTCAGGCGCGGATCCAGGATTTCTTAGGGGAGGGGGCCCAACTTTTTTTTGTTTTGCTCCCGAAAATTTGATAATCGCGCCGGCCGAAAAGTCGCTCAGTGGGGGGGGGGGGGGGGGGGGGGAATATTTTGCGCCGACTCAGTCAGCCGGTGAATAAGCGGGGGGGGGGGGGGGGGTTGGACCACTTTTTTTTTTTTTACTTGTTTAACCTAATTCGTGAGAATTTTTTAAAACAATTGTTTTGTTGTTGACCCGTCAGCCCCCCCCCCCCTCGTGGATCCGCGCCTGCAGAGGATCCAGACGGCGTCAAGGGGGTAGCCAAATCTTAATAGAAAATTTAGTGCCGACTCAGCCGGCCGGCGAATAAGCGGGGGGGGGGGGCGCCTTTGTTTTTTGTTTTATAAAGGTTAACTTTACGTTTTTATCCTATTTTTTTATCGTTTTTGGGGCTAGGGGGGGGGGGGGCGGGCCGGAATAATCGCTACGTGGATCCGCCCCTGTTGGGACCTGCATAATAAGTTACAGACGATTGTTTGTCAGGATCAGTCCTTCGGGGAAAACAACAGTAAAAAAAAATCATTTATATTTAGATTTTTACCTTGTTTGACACTTCGTGTTCGTCTTCCTGATGTTTGACAAATAGGGGTCCCTTTCCCCAATATACACAGTACTGCTCACCAAGACAGGCTGCCTTGTAGTCTCGTATGGTATCCTACAAAAGTTTGAACATGTGAATCAATATTAAAAGAATGATAATAAAAATAATAATAATGATAATAATAATTGAAAAAATAAAGAATTGGGAAAATTGGAGATAATTCTGTTCTTCCAGAGGGCACTGCAATATACTACATACATTGCCAGGTTCTTACTCAGTTACACGTGGTTGCCAAAAATGGATTAACGTCTTGCCAAAGCAAAGACCGTTAGCACCGGTATGGCAGTCAAACCCTCAACCCTTGGATTCAGAGTCAAGTGAACACCTCCAGTGCACGAAAATGGGTGATGAATCTTTCATGAGTCTCTAACTGATTGTTTACTTCAAGATGTGAGACGTTGTTTATCGGGTTTAAATGATTATATATGTGATTCTTTTTTAGCATCTGCTGTGAATTCGTTCACTATGCGGTTCAAATTTGTCTTTGTGCAATAAATTTCATTCAAATTCGTCGCATAGACAAGACCTTCAAACGAACGAGGGATACATTTGTATGATGCTTTGACAAAATCGGTTGCAAATTGATTCATGCAATTGTACGTCGGCGGCCAAAGATGACGAACTTGATTGGATCTTTGACGAAATTAGATGCAAAATGATCAAATCGATTGGGCAAAGTCTTAAATGGACTTGGTAACATTGTTCAGATGAGAGATAGTGGTGCTAAGGTAGTGACTTAAATTATAGATGTACAATTAAAGATAATCTGAAAATTTGAGTGAAAACGGACCATTATTCATGGTACAAATTGGAAAAAACTGATCTGATCGATTCCTTAATTCTCCCAACTATATTATTACAATTTAATTACATTTTAGGTGAATGTAAATCGTCACTAAGCGATAAAATGGCTCTTCATTCCATTCCAGACATTTAAGTGTTGACAGATTTTTAATAGCCTGTTGGGAAAATTCAAAAATGGTTGGGAGAATTTACTGTTAATCACTGTTAGAGGGTGTCGTCCATTGACGCCCTTAAAGAAAACTATAGATATCTTCGTGGTTTGAGAATTTTGTCAGGATTTTTTTGCATTGGGTTAGTACAGTAGAAGGAAAATAGTAAGTAACGTTTTATACAATTCATCAACCTTCAACAATGTTACCGAGTCACTCTTAAATGAATGACCATATACGAAACTGACTATGAGATATGTGTAGTATTAGAAAGTTTCGTGATGAAATGAGAGGGAAAAAAAGATCATTATCCATAACATTGGCCAGAAATATACAGAACTGTTAATGAATAACAAAAACTACCTCTTTCATGCCGTAGAAGTCGTCTTTAATGACGAGCAAGATGTAGTTCATGACGCCTCTGGATGTTGACAGGGGAGCGTATGGCGTACAGATGATTCGTTTACCGATGAAATATCTCTTGATTAAGGAGATAATCCACCATTCCGAGAAATGGTCTAAGTACAGAGTAAGGTGTTTCTTTGCGACTACACACCGAGCAGCATTGTCAGAAGCAGGAACTATCCTTGAAAATGTATCAGACCCTTTCAACAAGACACACAAAAAAAAGAGAGGATCGTGTTAATTTTGTAACGCTCTGGGATTTACTTTCATATGCTAAAGAAAGAAAATAGTTTTTGTAGTTTTTTGCGGATCGATACCGGGGCTTTGTTACAGGGTCATGTTTTATTCATAGGCAACGTCGTAACCAAATGTCAATTGCTTTTTAGTGATTGGGTATTAACAAACTGTTTTATGTATTAGATCATGCATATAATATTTGTTATTCCTACAATTCCCAACGATCTTTCCACAAGAATCTAGATAAATGGCGGCTGTTTGAACTTTGCGACTTATAAGTTATTCAAACACAAAGACTTAAACATTTTCTTTTAAGTGAATTTCTGTTCTAATAGAAGTTTACCAAGTAAAACTCAATGAAGTAGAGCATTCTAAGATGAAGATCAACTTAGAAGCGGGCCATATGATACCAAGACAAGTAAGAAAAGAATAATTTTGTGTGAAGATCTCTGTCAAAATTGTCAAGGGTTTGTCGTGGCAGTCAGGGGATCTCTGCACTGTCAAAATATATTTCCCCCTATCCCATTTCTGTTTCTGTTGTCTGACCAAAGAACATTAACTGATTGAATAAACTGTTATTTAATCAGTCGACAGGAACATTTACAATAACAATGAGAAGTTTAACAAAGATCATTGCATTGCGAAACTTCTCGCACTTTGAAAGTTCAGTTCGGAGCTTGATTATTGCCAATAATCACTGGAAGATATATGGACCTGTTACAGAGATTGCATTGTGATCCAGCTACAACTTAGTTTTGGATCTAGTCTACATAAAAAGAAGAACATCTCTCTCCTGGGCTTCCTAATCCTATCCAGCCCCCTGCCTCTGATTGACATATTTAGCGGGGAAAACACTTATTCTGAAAAATATATTGTTATAACACTAAAGTCTTTATTTATTTACATTAAATGTTTAAGACTATGCTGTTCTAAAACAAGTGCAGCTAGTTTTTATTTCATTTTCTTCCTTCTTTCTTTTTTGTTTTATCGTGCAGCTTCTCCCATGTATAATGAAAACGTTATTTATTATTTTGGTTGTTCTTTGTAATAGCTTGAATAATCTTAATTTAAGTATTGACAACATTTCTTAGGGATGCTGAATTAGATAAAAAAAAATAATATAATGTATAAGTAGTAGTAGGAGTAGTAGTAGTTATAACAAAACAATAATAATATACAAATATACACTGCCTTGAGATGTTCTGGTTAAAACTATGCGCAAGAGGTGACTACAATTACTATTTGCTGAGGGGCGCAGCCCCGAAGCAAATGGTACTTTTGGAGTCACCGAGGCCCATAGTTTAACCAGTACCTCGAATAGAAGGCATGGGATATTTGTTTATATCCTGCATCAAAAATGTATTTAAAAAAAATATTAAAAAAAATATATTTTTGGGAGAAAAAAAATTTAGAACCGCAAAAATGTCAATTTTTATCTAAAAAGATTTAAAATATTTTGTTTTCATTAAATTAAGATTTGAAGAAAAAAAATTGATTCAATTCCAAAAAAAAATTCACATTTTTTTTTCAACTCCCAAATAGTAAACCAAAATAGTACTTTCTAAAAATAGCTCAAATATTTCTGGTCATGTGACGAGCTCTCAACCAATCAAAAGCCAACAAATTGTTGATGCAGGATAATAATACAAAATATTCTCACAAAGCAAACAATGTTAAAAACTCAATATTTGCCAGTGCTTTAACATGTTAATATTTAACTCCCACGTTCATTTGTTACATTTATTTTGTTGATTTCATCTTAAGTTGCATTTCAAAAGATAACTATTCAGTCATTTTGATAAGTTAATAAAGGTTAAAAATAAAGTTTATTGATACTGCCGAGGGTTTCTTTCCCTCTCATTTTGTGAAAGATTCGTGAGGTGAGGATGTTTATGATGATCATGATGATCCGGAAAATTTCCGATGATGATGTAGGCAAAAAATGTCGTGATCTGTAATGACAAAGCTGTATGACTGCAGGTTCGATATTGACGATGCAGTATTATGCAGAATTGAGTTATTTGTGTTTACCCTTGTGATGTTTGTCAGTTATTCAGATTTGAAACTGTTACTGTCAAAATGTATATTTTCTTATCGAGCACGATCACAAAGGCCTTCGAAAAATGAACTCAAGGGAATTTTTGTAATAATCTTTAATATAAGATGGATCTAAGAAAGTAGCCAATGGCAAACCTGTATTGGAGTCGAGTGTTCATGCTTTAATTATTTTCCATCACGTTCAGCTGTGCTATTTTTGTGCAGCAGCTATGCAAGTCGTGTGCAGCAATATGCAAGCTCTGTGCAGCATTCTTGATCTACGCATATCTCGATGCGTTCAAAATTCTGACGCGATGCAATGCACGCAATAGTATATTGCATGATGATGGAAATCTGCTGGGTACCCATACCTATGGCACGCCTTTAGGGAAACAAATAAATATATGTGACACTTTCAAAAAAGTATATTTCACTCAAATGTATATATTTAAGACTTTCAGAAAATATTTGACAACAAATTTTATTTGACAACAAATTTTATTTGACAAGAATTTTATTCGACATAGATTTCATTCGACAAAAATGTAATCGCCAACATTTCATTTGAATCATTTTGTTTTGTTCTACAAAAATATTATGCCAAGAAATTATTTTAATGTTTATTCTACAATAAAGGTATTCAACCAAAAAGATGTATTCAACAAAGAAGCTACATTCAACAAAGAAGCTATTCGGCGTTCCATACATATGCATGCCACGAAAAAGTTTTTCGTCTCAAAAAGGCTATTCGACTCACCAATAATACATGCGATACTTAACACAACAACCTGCATCGTGCAGTAGTACATGTGCGCGCAACAGGCGCGTTTACGGTACGAAGACTAGATCCACGTCGCGGCCTATAGCCTCTAGTCAATGAACAGTGGGCAGGATTGTTTGAGGGTGATGAAAGATGAGAAGAGGGAGGGCAAAGTCATGTAGCCTGGATGGGCAGGGGCCACTGACCTCTTGTTAGAGGCTAGTTGGGGGCGTTAAGGGGGCACAAATTAGTGTTTATTACCTACTGTTTTAAGGTGATAAAAATGAGGGTTTGGGTATACTGATGTAGCCGCAGTGATAAAGAGCTAGTGGATTTGGGGGGGGGGGGGGGGGAGGTGGAAACGAAGTAGGTAATGTACACTCCGTTATATTCCAAAAACGCCCCCCCCCCCTTCCCACCACCACTATCCCATAACTATTCAATTCCAATCTACATCACTATGCCCTCCCTCTTCTCATCATCTTAAACAAATCCTGCCCACTGTTAATAATTACAAAAAAACCTTAAAACGTAGTAGGTAATATACTAATTCATATACATACTCTTTTGAAAGCAGGCTATTGAACTTCAATTCAATTCAATTCAATTAAATTCAATTCAATTAATTTCTCCATAAAGGCCAAACATACTAAATCAACTACATACATACATACAAACGACTCCATATGGTGCAATATATTAGCAAATGTAGAAGGGGTAGTCGAGGACTATATCCTCCCCCCCCCCCCAATAATAATACAAAATTATATTATCAAAAGTAAATATAAGGTCAAGTGATGAGGTGGTAGGCCCTTCCAATATTGAGAAAGAAGAGGGAGAAAATATCATAGAGGGGGGGGGGGGGAGCATCCGTGCATGTTGTAAATGATGGATTACTTATCAGGAATAACCTTATCTTAGATTGCAGGTGGAACATGACTCCATTACATGTAACCCAATTGAAGGGTGTCCGTTTTTGTAAGAAAGTCTTAACTATTAAAGCTTATCTGCCGTAGTTTACAGGAGGGATTAGACTACCCTGCAAGGTCACTGGACAGGTGGTTATCTCATCAACTCAGCTCTCAGTTAACATAAGAAAAAGAGGATCATGGGGGACCAATGGTCACCGATTAGGCATTGTTTGTTATATAGAGGGCGCAAGTAGCTACAAGTAGTGCAGTGGGCCTTTAAGGGTATATATGAAAACAACTTACATTTCTTGTAGCATAGAAGAGTTCAGTATAAAAAGTTCATCAAATTAAGACAGGTGGCAAGTTGTAATGTTTGTACTGGAACATGAATTGACTGAGCTGCATCATATATAGATCTAGAATTAACATTAAAAATATTCATCCGTTTTAATAGGAGGGCAGTATGTGCACAACCCCCCCCCCCCACAAAAGTAGGTCTGTATATTCAATACTGAAGTTGACTGAAGTTAGGAACCCAAAATAATAAAACACACTAAAGTATAGGATAAATTGGTGACCTGCCTGAGCCATCTAGCTATCTAGTTGCGCTGCATGCCTAGACTACCTACATGCCGGGGCGGCCCTAGTCTACAAGCACAGACCCTAATTTGACACTTCAAAACAAAATTATTGTGCCTTGAGAGAAGCCTAGCCCAGCTACCTACTGGTTGTGTCAGGAGCAGCTATAGTACATGGTATATGGTAGTCTTATAGTGCAGACTCTCTTTTACGAATGACCAGGGTTTGTGCTTGCCCGGCGGCGAATTTGCGATTCCCAAACCATTCAGCTATGGGAGACTTTATGAGCAACGTGATTGGTCGAGAGAAGAAATAAATATTACGTCATTTACTGCACGCTCGGGCTCGCTCACAGCTGACACAGACACACAAACACTCACAATGTTAGTCTGCAAGCACAGACTCTAATTTGACACTTTACGAAAGATATCATGTCTGAGGGAAGTCTATCTACATGAAATGGCCTACTGTAAAATTAAAAAAATCATCCAATCGATATCTATATTTCATTAGAACATACTTGTATCTAACTTAAAAGATCTATCATCTAAATCTACATGTAACTTGTGTTATTGTCATTGTTCAAACAATGCATGACTAGGCTCAACAAAACACTCAGGACTGCACATACGCTATGTTGTTAGGTACAATGCTTCACACGCGAGCAAGCTACAGGCACATACAGGCCCACTGTTATCCATTGTTTATGTGCAGCCCATTCATGCAAACATCATTCCAAAAGTCATATACACGGATCTGATCATGGCGACTTTATAATAAAATAATTATATATAGGGTCTAAATATCTACTTAGACCTACATGCAGATTTGGAAAATCATTTTGAAGATTTGATGGTTCACTCGGACTTGGCCCCAGACACATTCGCACCGCCATGATGAGATGGCTCCATAGAGATATCTCTATGGATGGCTCGCGTCGATGTGGGTGTGTCTTTATAACTTTTTTAACCAATCACGTTGCTCAGAATGTTTCCCATAGCTGAATGGTTTGGGAATCGCAAATTCGCGGCCCGGCGTAGTCCGACCAGAGGCCATCTTCGTCCGTAAACACGCCTGTTGCGCGCACGGTGCAGGTGGTTGTGTAAAGTATCGCAAGTATTCTTGGTGAGTCAAACGGCTTTTTTTTTAGACGAATAACTTTTTCGTGGTATGCATATGTATGGAACGCCGAATAGATTCTTTGTTGAATACATCTTTTTGGTTGAATACCTTTATTGTCGAATAAAAAGTAAAATTATTTCTTGGAATAATATTTTTGTAGAAAAAAACAAAAGGTGTCAAATAAAATGTGTCAAATAAAATGTGTCGAATAAAATTTGTTGTCAAATAAAACTTGTCAAATATTTTCTGAAAGTGTTGAATATACACATTAAAGAAAAGGAAGATCTTACCAGTCCTTCGGGTGTATAGCACGATTTCCGCCTTGTCTGGGTTGCTGAAAATAGCGCTATGCGAGACCGTGACTTCCACCGGAGTTTTAAACTGAAGACCAGGAGGGGAAAGCTTAAGCCCAACTGAGATGATAACTTCGTCTTTTCCCAGGTTTAAGTCAGGTGGAATGCTCGTCAATGCTTCTGCTCTGATATTTTTGGCTATGTTCAGATCGTCTGGTGAAAGTGGAACCTTGATTCTGTACTCGTCGAGACTTATAATCATTGTCTCTTCTGTGATGCTCTTCCTCGAGGAGCGAGAGCTGTCTCGTTGACTGGTAAGATATGGATCGTATGTTCGGGAGTATGGGGGCATATAGCCAGGATAAGCTTCACCCCCAAAAGGAAGGTAGTCATAGTTGTCCTCTTTAAACCCAATGAATGGCTTAACGATCTTTAACAGAAAGGCATGTATACTGAGATGGCCGCCATGAAAAGCAAGACGTGAAGGTGTCCAGTAATCATCAGCAAGTCTCCCAAGGTCCGCCCCTTTACTAACAAGGTATTTGACAACATCAAGATGACCCTCGAATGCTGCTATGTGAAGAGCTGTATACCCATGTTTATCACTGATTTCAAATCCTGCTCCTCTGTTCACGATATACTCAACGACCTCAAGATGGCCTTTTTGAGAAGCATACGACAAGGGTGTCCTGTCGGTTTTGTCACATTTGTCAAGCTGTGCCCCTTTCTCAACAAGATATTTGACAATATCAAGATGACCCTCCAATGATGCTATGTGAAGAGCTGTAAACCCATCTTTACCAACTTCAATGCCTGCTCCTTCGTTCATGAAATACTCGACCACTTCAAGATGGCCTTCTTGACAAGCACGAGACAAGGGTGTCCTGTTGTTTTTGTCACATTTGTTTAACTGTGCCCCTTTCTTAACAAGATATTTGACAATTTCAACATGACCCTTGAATGACGCTTTGTGAAGAGCTGTAACCCCGTCTCGATTGCATTTATCAATATTTGCTCCTACGTTCAGTAAGATCTCGACAATACTCAGATGGCCTCTTTCTGTTGCAAGACACAAGGGTGTCTTGCCGTTCCTGAGTGCTTTGTCAATCTCTACCCCTCTGTTCACGAAAACTTTGACAATGTCAATGTGTCCCCCAAATGAAGCCAAACTAAGTGCGGTCCAACCATCGTCAGTGGTCCTATCCAGCTCTGCTCCTTGCCTGGTTAGAAATTTTACTCCATCAATATTACCAGTTTGTGACGCAGTATGTAGTGCTGTACATCCACCTTTACCACACGTGTTAATATTGGCTCCTTCTTTCAAAAGGTACTCTGCAATGTCAAGATGGCCCCCGTCTAAAGCAAGATTCAGAGGTGTCCAGTAATCATTAGTAAGTCTTTCCAGGTCTGCTCCATTCCTAACAAGGCATTTGACAATATCAAGATGACCCTCGCGTGATGCTACTTGAAGAGCTGTAAACCCATCCTTATCACTAATTTCAATGCCTGCTCCTTTGTTCACGATATACTCGACGACTTCAAGATGGCCTTTTTGAGAAGCACAAGCCAAGGGTGTCTTTCCGGTTTTGTCACATTTGTCAAGATGTGACCCTTCGCTAATGAGATGATGAACTATCTCAATGTGTCCGTTGTACGATGCAATGTGGAGTGCTGATGACCCGTCTCGATTACAGTTATCAATATGTGCTCCTACGTTCAGTAAGACCTCGACAATACCCAGATGGCCTCTTTTTGTTGCAAGACACAAGGGTGTCATCCCGCTCCCGAGTGCTTTGTCAACCTCTACCCCTTCGTTAATGAGAAATTTGACAATGTCAAGGTGCCCCCCTGATGTAGCAAAACTTAGTGCGGTCCAGCCATAGTCAGTGGTCATATCCAGCTCTGCTCCTTGCCTGGTTAGTAATTTCACTCCATCAATATTTCCAGTTTTTGATGCAGTATGTAGAGCTGTACATCCACTTTTACCACACGCGTTAATGTTGGCTCCTTCTGTCAAAAGGTACTCTGCAATGTCAATATGGCCACCGTTTAAAGCAAGGTGTAGAGGTGTCCAGTAATCACTAGCAAGTCTGTCCAGCTCTGCCCCTTTACTAACAAGGTATTTGACTATATCAAAATGACCCTCGAATGATGCTATGTGAAGAGCTGTAAATCCATTTTTGTCACCAATTTCAATGCTTGCTCCTTCATTCACTAACAGCTCTACCACATGAAGATGGCCTTTCTTTGAGCATAAGTGAACTGCTGTCTGTCGTTTATAATCGCCCACATTCACTTTTGCTCCATGATGGATAAGGAATTTAACCGTTTGCAAATGTCCGTTTTCCGAAGCAATGTGAAGGGCCGTCTTACCAGACGCATCCGAGTAGTATCCCGAATCCTCTGACCCGTCTTCCGATTCAATTAATGACTGTATACTTTGGACGTCTCCTTTTGCTGCTGCTGAAAACAGCGCCATGTTAAACGTAATTCACACCACCACGTTGTTTTCATTATGGTATTACTGTGCTCTCCAAACACAAAGTTATGTATAGTCCTGTCACATTGAATCACTATGTAAATTAGCACGTCCGTTTAGTATAGATGATCTTTGGACTATTTTGAGTGTCACAAGGAATGTAGTTGGCTTACTGAGTGGCGATTCACACATATAACAATAATCAATCAGAATATGAGTTGCAGTTTGGTAGGTTGAATTTTAATTAAACAATAAACGAAATAATACATAAGTTTACATGTATTGAACGTTGCCAAATCGAAACTGAATCAAATCGTAGTCTACTAAGAGGGTCGAATTAAATTAACACTGCCATATACTAGACCATTGTTCGTTTAATAAAGGGGTAATGCGATACGAACGTTGGAGTTCGTAAAAATGTCCACTGCGTTAATAGACGATCTTTGCAGAACGAGATCGGGATCGAATGGATCGATGGCTCGTGATGAGGTGACCAGCGGAGAGTAGAAATCAGTCTCTCGTAGACAATGGGTCATCGGAGTGTGGTTGAAAAAACAACCTAAACGGCTGTAATTAAATAATAAGCAATAATAAACATGGTATCCTATCATATCAGTTTGATACAAAAAACATTAACAAAATGTTCTTAGAATGTAATAATAATAATGATAGCTTCTTATATAGCGCACATGTCCGTCACGTTGTGACGCTCCTGGCGCTGCCCAGATTAATACCCCGGCTTTAGCAAGGCAGCCATTGCGGCGCTCTAGCTTTTCAAGGAATTAATTCCTGCCAGGTTCCCATTTACATCACCTGGGTTGAGTGTGGAAAATGTAGATCAATGTCTTGCCAAATGACATTAGTGCCTCGGCGGGACTCGAACCGCGGACCTTAAGATCGACAGTCCGTCGACGTATCCACGACACCTCTACATGTAAGTACTTTTTCCCAATATTAACACACGTTGTTGACTTAACCCTATTTTAACCGGGGTAGGGGTCAATTTGAACCCCCCCCCCCCTGTAGTAATTTAGCGACTGCTCCTGAACCGCGGCATACAAAGTTTTCCTTTCATGACCTTTTTCTTCCGAGTCTTACGCATCTTTTGAAACAATTTTCTTTTAAAAAATGTGAAGTATAGTTACAAAGTCACGTGACCTTTTGTCTTTGCATGTCAGCCAAAAAAATCGCTCATTTTTGTGATTTGTGTACAAAACATAAGGAAATATCATTTTTCCTAAAAAAAGAGATACAAAATTGGTTATTTGGTCTAGTTTAAAGTTTAGGTGTTTGTTTTGGGGTCAAAATAGTTGAATTGTAGTTAGAAATGAAATATAGTAACCAGAATAATACAATATATAAGTTTAAAAAAACAATGAAATACATAAGAAATTATCAAAACAACATATAACATAAGGAATAACCTTGCTCTTCCAATTTTTGTTGTATTATTATTCCAAATGGTTTAACGAATATATGTAGTGAAGAAGAATGCTTGAATATGAATAATATATGATTTATGGGTAAAAATGTGATTGTTATGACCTTATTTGCATAAATTACAATAAATATACCGGAGTGTTGGCTTAGTCAGTAGAGCGTCCGCCTCACAACCGGGAGGTCGTGGGTTCGAACCCCGGCCGCGTCATACCAAAAGACGTTAAAAGATGGGAGCTGTTGCTACCTTGTTTGGCGTTAAACAATAAGGGATAGAGCAACGTCGATCTGGCGCTGCTCAGTGGCTGCCGGGCTCACGATCAATTGGGCAAAAAGAATTTCCGTTTCGGTTTAATAGAATTTGGAGTGGACTATTAGGCTATTATTATTATTAATATTAATATTATTATTATATGCAAATGAGTGAATTTTTCAAAAAAAATGATATTTCCATGGTATTCTATACACTTCACTTGACATGCATGCACAAATAGCACAGTTAAAATAGGGTTGAACATCATTAAATAAGAATACTTGAAATCAGCTTTAACACATCTTAAAACAGAAAAAAAATCTTTCGAGTATTTCATGTCCCGCCTTAGTAAAGAATGCTAATAACATTTTAAATGATTTCTGACTTTAGAAAATATGTTTACAAAAAGAAACAGTTAATTCCTTCTGTTTGCATCAAAATTTATAAAAGCTACCTGCCATTTATAATATCCAAAATGGCTGACATTCAATATGGCTGACTTTCAAAATGTCTGACTTCCAGCATGACATTTCAGTGTTTGTCAAAAAAGGACGTTTATAATATTTGTGTCTTGTCACATGACACAAATCCCAATTGAATTACTTTAACAAAAAATATTTATACGCAACAAATATATACATTACTCAAGGCGTCCATTTACATTATAGGGCATAAAACAGGGTCATAATTGTAAAGAAAATGAGGGCGAGCTTAAATTTAAGACTTACATTTATTATGCAGATTGAAGAACCCATTGCCTGCCTCCCGGATCGTGTCCAAAGGACGGTCGTCTGCTCGTTCCGCTCTCAATAGCAGAAACAAAAAGCAGCAATAAAAAGGGGGTAAACACTCGCTCTCAAACAGCAAGCCCAAAATCTTTCCGCACTCCAATGTTGTAGGAACTCCCTTCCCAAAGGCGACACAGCAGGTTTTTCTTCAATAGGGACTTTCAGATTGAGTGGGCGAGAACACGACGAACGCCAACTGATCAGGCGTGTCAACATACTCAACTGCCCATGTTGACTACGATTAGAAATCTTTTAGATTTCACTCGACGATATACATGCATGCAGGAAGTAAGCATACACGCATGCGCACGCGGCATACTAGTACCGTAATAGATTTAGGAAAATCAAGGTCGACGCATTCTCGATCGCCGACTGAGACGACGTAAAGCATGCGCAGTGCTTTGAAATTACGTCACGCGTTGCAGTCAAAGCTGTCGACGTGCAAATCTAAGTCCCTAATCACGAAAAAAATGACGTCTCCCACTTTCAATACTAAATTCAATCCTTACTGTCAAGCCTCGCCTCCAATAACAACATTGGCCACTCGCATTCTCCCAAAACCAATCACATGATCGCTATCATTAAACTTGCCTATCTATATTCCTAATGGAAAAAAAGAAAACAAAGGGTAGAATGAAAAGAATTTAAACCTTACTTTACCTGTGCTAAAACACTTCACCTACCAGAGGCCTAAAGCCGAAACCATTACAAAAGGAAAAGGAATGTGACGCATCCAGACTCCGCAGTGTCTGATACGTTACACCAGCGCATCTGAATAAGAATTAGAGAGTTCAAGAGGGCAAACGAATTCTATTTTGACACTGAGGAGCAATAAAGCGTGATCACATGAAAGCATTCTATAAATTGGACTTTGCATTCATATCCATATTCGACTTCTAAAGTCGGACTACATTACTGTACAGCGTATTGCAACAATTTAGTAATAAATGCTCTTGCCACTTTTTTGTATTTCTGGGGGCCTGAAATATACCTGGATTCAGATTTGTGCAAAAGAAAAAGAACATGGCGGATCAATATGTAATGACGCCTCATTCATAACCAGCACTGTAGATGTAGGTGGACGCGCCACCCTCCCAACCCATCAGACACACACCCACACACACGCACACACACACAAAACAAAAAATTCAAACACAAAGATCGCATAAACACATTTTCATATTTTTCACACGTATGCATCGTCATCTCATTTGGGGGGTATTTGAAAAGACATTAATCAGTTTGACATCAAAGTTATGGGTTTGTTACAATCTTCTTAGAAGGGAAATCGACATTTGAAAAAGGAAAAGAAGTGAGAAACGGGAGAGTGTGTGTGTGTGTGTGTGTGAGAGAGAGAGAGAGAGAGGGGGGATGAAGCAAAAGATAGAGAGAGAGTCAGAGAGAGAGAGAGAGAGAGAAAGAGAGAGAGAGATATATATAGAGAGAAACAAAATATATAAATGAAAAGAGGGGAAAGGGAAAGAGAGAGAGAGGGAGAGAGGGATAAAGAAAGAAAGATAGAGGGATAGATAGAGAGAGAGAGAGAGAGGAGAGGGGGAGATGGGTGATTATAGATGAAAGATAGAATGGGGTAGAGGGAGAAAGGGGATAAAGAAGGAAATAGATGAGGAAAAGGAGGGGGGGGGGAGAAATGGTGACAAATAATCATATATACAGCCTAACCGCGTGCAGAGCTCGGCCTAGTCCAGAATCTGGCCTATTTAATTTTGATCTCCACCACACCAACGCTACCTCTCCTTACTTACTCGCTATCAGCCGATGATGGCGTGCGTGATCATTAAACTAGGAGGCCCGGCTGCGCATTATTTTTTTACACAACTGTTTAGCCACTTCAGTCAAATATACTGTGCAAACGACTAGAGACAGAGTCTATCATTACCCTTGGCAGTTTTGTTTAATTGCTGGAGCTGTACATACTCGTCACCGTTTTCACGAAGTGGCCTCGTAGCCCGCGCAGCGACAAATTAAAGTGAATTTCGAGATAAACGCATTTTAACATTTCATTTTATTACAACGGGGGTTAACGTACATCTTCAAATATTTCCTTTGACAACCACAAGGTACAGATTTAACGATTCTGCTCATATATATTTGTTTACAAAAAATATATAATTAAGTGGGAATATTTTAACAAACTGTGGGAACGGTTCGTGAAAACGAAAATATGCGCATTCAATATACACGTCGATTTCACTAAGCGGTCTAAATGGGTGCGCGGCCGGTTCTTGTGTGAGAGGTCTCGCCTTTTCCGTTTTCACGAAGTGGCCTATTAGACAACAGGCCCGCCCCCACCTCCCCCCCCCCCCATTCAGTGTTATTTAGGGTACGCATATGCTCGTTCCCTCTTTTTGAAAGCACCCCCTATCTGAGGACTGCCAACATTTCCGAACCCCCCTTTCGCAGGCTTTTCTCAGGCTTTTCCTGCCTTGGAGACCCCCCTAAATCATGAAAAATGCTCAATGTACCCCCCCCCCCCCCTAAATTCGGAATAATTTCTCAGGAATCCGCAAAGAGATGAGAGAAAACAAGAAAAAACACCCCTTTTTAAAGAAATCTCCGGGTGAAAAGTTAATACACCCCTTTTTTTGTACAATTCTCGGGCCGGACTTTGTCGCACGAAAAGTACCCCTTTACCGGACATTTTGGTAACACGCATGGGGTCCGTCCGTTCTCGGAGTGGGGGGGGGGGGGGGGGGGGGCAACAGGCTATGGAAGTTTTGATAAAGTATTACGTAACCACTATCTAGGGATTTGGTTTCCGTTCATCTGATGAAGTAGTATTACCCCCTTAACAACATATATTTTTTCGCAATTTTAATTTTTGCACATTAATGAGTTTTCATAATTTTAAGTTTTTAATTATGTTTGTCGCCCTCTTGAGTCTAAAAATTGAAACAAAGACAAAAGGTGTCTTTCAACTCATCTTTTTGTTATGTGAGGGAGAATATGATTTAACCTAACTTCTAATAAAGTACAATGTGAACTAAGCTTGAGTTCTGGTAATGCGATTGCATTGTGAAAGAAAAGGTGTGGAATGGATCAGAAAGTTGATCATATAGCATGTAAGTAATGGTGTGTAATGTAAGGTTCTGGAGTCATCAAAATCATCATAAATTTGGCAGAGTCTCAGTAAAGTAACAATCACTTACACAGAAAGATGTATATTGGACAACACACGTGGTGTCGGGGCTAGTACTACCCTGATTTCCTTATCTTTCTATGCTCATTACTCAGCCAGTATACATTTTCTTCCAAAATTGTTCAGCACATGACATTTATTTGTAATCTTGAACATTCAGTGTAAGTTTCGTTAGATTCTGTGAGTTACCAGAACTCAAGTTTATCTTTACATTTTATTCGAGGGACACTCTAAACGTCTTTTCCCCTTGTTTACTGAAAATGTTTCTACTTGAGGGTCACATTACTTCTTAATTCTAGTTCACTATTATATTATCTCATGGAACATGATAAAGGAAATGGTGTATTGATAATCATATCAAGAATAAATTATAATGATCTTATGATTATTACAATTATTCCAATCATTCTTATTGATATTATTATCATTATTATCTCTCTTCTTCCAATTTCTGTCGTGTGTAGCTTCTTTTTTTTTGCCTTGTCCTGTGACTCCTGTCATGTCTCGTTTTATCTTGTCCTATTATTAATTATGAATTGTGTTGACATGTCTGTCTTATCGTATTATGTCAGTTTCTGTCCTTCGTGTTCCGTCTTGTCATTCTTTCCTTTATTTAAAATTGATTATGAAAATATGTTTTATATTAAATATATTTTTCTGTGATTATTAAGGAACTTTAAAATGATTTATGAAAACAATGTTCATTGTAAATAATTGATATGAAATGGAATCAATCCATCATTATCAACAAATTGTGCTCATAGACATTACTTGTTTAGGGGAGTCCGGAAATATGCTTGTGTATCCGTTCTGTCAAATATGAACCCCCCCCCCCCTATGAAACTATATTTGTCATACCTAGCTGACTCTGTCTCCTCGAAATCACGGCACCATATTCAATATTAGACTCACATCACTCTGCCCCATCCAGAAATTCATCTTTAATTTTTCACAGAATGCAGGAAATGCAATAATTTGTTAGTGACTCTGAATGCCCATTATGGAAATTGTATACTGTCCTGCTTTATATGTGACTTAAGTTTAATTGAATATTTTTGTCAATGATCAGTAGCATATTTGTATACTTTTTTTTGGGGGGGGGGGCACACCAAGCACTATGTACAATTTCTTCTCAATTCTTTCTTCTCTCTCTCTCTCCTCTCTAGCTCTCTCATGCTAACAAGAACATCCCCCTCTCTTTCTTTTTCTTTCTCTCTCTTTATCTCTCTTTTGTTGTTTGTCGTTTTATTGCCCCTCTTTTGTTTTCACATAGTCATTAACATTTTAGTACATTACTCTCTCATACACATTTTCCTAATAAACAAATCTAACTAAATAAGAATAAACGTTGAATAGCACAAAGCAATCAAATCTTAAGATTAATACTTTCGTCTTGAGTTATGACTGCATTTATTTCTTTGCAATATAACTGGAATCATTTCTGTACAGTTCATGTCACAATTACATGTACAATCATTAAAAATTGATAAATCATAATGAATCATGTTTGAATATCAAAATTGGAACTTATTTAACTGTAGCACATGCTCATGGCAAAAAATACAACATGGTAGCTCTTTAAAGAAGGGGGGGGGGTATCAGTGTTCTCGGACAATTTTGAAATGCAAATTCACGAGGCCACTGGTTAGGGGGAGGGAGGGTTACAATATGCTATCTACAATATACTTTGAGTACTGCCACAATGGAAGAGGAGCTTAAAAGAAAATCATTAATTATTTATATTTGTTGTGTATGACATACAAAGTTGTCAGCTGCATACGTCCCTATTGCCTCATAAAATTGCCGATATGAGATTTACATAGATGTTGTAATCTAACTTTTCAAACATTATTTCTTATTCTATGTCTGATTTCTTTCAAACTTTCACCAGTCTATTTCACTCATTTATTTCTGCTATAACATAAATCAACTTTTACAAAGGTTGAATTACCCTTTGAAATATGAACTATTAGCAATTAATATTAGTCCTACATGCCAAATTCTTTTAAAATACATACAACACTGTAACTTTATGGGATTAAAACTTCTTACATGCAACTTTCATATTGTAACGGACCAGCCCGTTACAGAAAACGTTACAGAAAACGTAGAGGGCAGTAAGCTTTTGGGGCTTTTGGGGCGTAAGGGCTCAGAGCGCGATTACGGACGCACCATGCGTAAAGCAGCTCTCAGAGCGTCATAGATGCTATAAATTGCAGTAACCAGCTAATATTTCGTCACTTCGACGCTGGCCCTCGTCTTGGTCAGATAGCGAACTCTCTGCTTTGCTCCAGCTGAGCTAAAGTAAGGAAAAGGACTGGAAGCGAGAAATAGAGTTCCTACAAAAGGCAATCCCTGCCTTTACTACTTGTTGAGATTAATACAGGTAATTGGTGTCGGTGTTAACTATGATAACGTGTTGGAGAAGTTGACTTATGTATGTATTAATAAAGTATACAGTTAAACAATCCATCGTTTCATAACGTGTAATTAGTTGAGTCTCCATAGACTGATGTAATATAATCCTCTCATAGAGAATACACGTCCAGCTATCCAAAACACCTCTCATCTCCACACTCATATACTTTGGGAAAACGGAGCCACGTCAGGGCCTCTAAACTACAAGCCAAATAGAAACCGCTCGCATTATTCAGGATGGCAAATTCTTCGTCAGATGACGGTAATAGAGGCAAGGGACAGACAAGCCCTCCAGCATCCAGGACCCGTTCTAGGATGGATGGCCGTAACACGTTTGGTGTCAGAAGTGGGATTGAGGACGAGATGAAAACTGGAACAGATGGCAGTCATTCTACTTCGAGAGATGAATCAGTTTCCATTAACTCTGGAGTACATCGTTCAACAAGTAGGAAAAAGCAGAAGGCGACGGCTTTGACGGAAATCGCCGAATTGAGGCAGCAGATATCGGCAATTAATGCAAGGATTGAGGAACTATCACAAGGGTTCTCAAACATAAAGGCTACCGAAGAAAGGTCGAAGCAGAAGAAACATAAAAGGCGTACCAACACGCAAATATCCAGTAATGTGACGTCAAGTTCGGATGAAGTACAACTAAAGTCACAAGAAGAATCCTTGAATACAGAAGGGATTCAGACTTCTTCACTGTCAAGCAGGGCAGTGAAAGTAAATGAAGAGCAACGGATAAAGAGGCTACATCGGAAGGATGAGTCATTGCATGCAGCTATACCAAGGAATAGAGACATCTCTATTACGCCTGACAAATATGATGGGTCTACCTCATGGATTGACTACTGCGAGCACTTTAAATCCTGCCGTGCAGTGAACGGCTGGAATGATGAAGAAGCAGGAAATATTCTGGCATCATGTTTGAGAGGGCAGGCTTTGAGATTGCTGCGGGAACAGAAGCAGGGAATGAGCTTCAATGATCTGAAGAAAGAGCTGGCTAACAGGTTTTTGGATGACGGACAAGCCGAAAATCATTTGCTGGAGCTTAAGCAAAGGCAGAGACGTGAGGGCGAAACACTCAAAGAGCTAGGGCAAAACATCCGAGAATTAACTTCCTTAGCTTATCCAGAGTTGGACTATGCTGTACGAGAGAGATTGGCGAAAGGGCATTTCATGGATGCTCTACTGAAACCCAAGCTCAGAGAGGCTATATTCAATTCTCAGGATAAGACACTAGACGAGGTGATTCATGTAGCTGTAATAGCTGAGGCCTTTCACAATTCTGAAAATCAGAGGATGAGCACTAGAAGGACATCAAAGTACTGTAGGGGAATGACAAAGGAAGAGGGAATGGATCAACAGCCAGCCGACCCAACCTCTGAAGTGAGGAACACCCTAATCAGCCTGAAAGAGGAAATTGTAGGACTGGTGGCGGCATTAAAGGGCGCTTTTCAGGCGTCTCAACAAACCGCTCACTCTGATGGAAAGCAACAACGGGAGAAATCAGCTGTATCTGATGGTTGTTGCTTCTACTGTGGAAAGAAGGGGCACATCAAGAGAAAGTGCAGAAAAAGGCTGAAGAGTGAGGCTCAAAGGCAAACTGAACAACAGCAACAACAGGTCTCAACGGACGAGAAAAGGCCACCCCAGGGGGACGTGCATGGTGCGGCCAATGCAGCAAGATCTGACAGCCCCTCAACAACAAATACCACAGAACCAATAGGCACCTCTAAGCATAATAGAGAGATGCACCAAGGAAAATTAAAGGGCATGTATATACCAGTTATCATCGCCGGGCAACAGTTACAGTTTCGTGTAGACACTGGGGCTACCGATACATACATCTCCAAAGCAGGATATGTGAAACTGATAGAGCAGCCTTCTATTGAACCTACTACAGAGAGAATAATGCTTGCAAACGGCTCAAATATGAAGGTGGACGGCAAGATCCACACTGAAGTGACAATAGGCCAGGGAAAGGCAAGGGTCACTTTGATTATCGCTGATGTATGCGGCGATGGAGTCTTGGGCATGGATAATCTTCTGTTGTTAGGAGCAAAGCTTGATTTGGAGACGGCTACTTTAGAGACCAAATGGGGATCAGTTCAGTGTCGCCATGAAGGCAATACCACAACCTGCTTCCGCATTGTAACTACGGAGATGCAGACTGTACCCGCAGGACGAGAGAGTCTAAGTACAGGAAAGACGTCGCCACTGAGACGGAGGAAGAAAAAGATGGTGAACAACTGTTCGAAGCCGCTAGAAGCCTGCGTCAAGCTGGAGGCGGATGTAAGGTGACGCAGAAAACAAGACACATCATTCCGCCAGGGATGAAGATCACCTCCCAATACGAGTCACTGCACCTGCCGGATGGAACAGTATACACTCGTATTACCAGGGAAGAGAAGAGAAAGAACAATGAGCCAAGGGATGCCTAGAAGGACAGGAAACGAACTAACAGTAAAAACAAAGATGAACTGTTAATAAGACAACAGCTTTCAGGAGGAAACAAAAGGCATCCTCATTGTTTATATCCATACATGTATCTATTTTTTAAATCATTTTTATGTCGTAGTGTAAGCTATTCATTTGTTTGTAAAACACCACACCATTATCTTTTTGGAAAAGTTCAAGGATGTGTCATAATGCACAAAAATTCATGAAAATAATTGGCATAGAAAGCACTCGCTGTAATGGTTATATTCAGAGTTAATGTCGATAGAATGAACATGTTTTTATATGAGAACTTCATAGAAAGAGATTATGAAAGATATAGAGGGCATTCATTGTTATATGCGTGTCAGTAGTCTTAAAGAGTAGAGGACCTAACTCTCAGTATGGTTAATACAGCGATGCATAATTCAATATGTTTTATTGATTATAGATATTTTTTGGAAAACCCCTCGTATTAATGTGAGGGTGACAATGTGAGGACACATTCCTTGAAGAGGGGTGCTGTGTAACGGACCAGCCCGTTACAGGTAGTTATCTTGCAGAAAACGTAGAGGGCAGTAAGCTTTTGGGGCGTAAGGGCTCAGAGCGCGATTACGGACGCACCATGCGTAAAGCAGCTCTCAGAGCGTCATAGATGCTATATATTGCAGTAACCAGCTAATATTTCGTCACTTCGACGCTGGCTCTCGTCTTGGTCAGATAGCGAACTCTCTGCTTTGCTCCAGCTGAGCTAAAGTAAGGAAAAGGACTGGAAGCGAGAAATAGAGTTCCTACAAAAGGCAATCCCTGCCTTTACTACTTGTTGAGATTAATAGAGTTAATTGGTGTCGGTGTTAACTATGATAACGTGTTGGAGAAGTTGACTTATGTTTGTATTAATAAAGTATACAGTTAAACAATCCATCGTTTCATAACGTGTAATTAGTTGAGTCTGCATAGACTGATGTAATATAATCCTCTCATAGAGAATACACGTCCAGCTATACAAAACACCTCTCATCTCCACACTCATATACTTTGGGAAAACGGAGCCACGTCAGGGCCTCTAAACTACAAGCCAAATAGAAACCGCTCGCATTATTCAGGATGGCAAATTCTTCGTCAGATGACGGTAATAGAGGCAAGGGACAGACCAGCCCTCCAGCATCCAGGACCCGTTCTAGGATGGAGGGCCGTAACAATATGATGGATGACCTTAGTCTGTGCTGTTCTTAAGGCCCGGTCACACAGAGGGGACGCATGGGGGACGCACGGCAAGCGCATTGGAAATTTGCAATTTGGGCCAGTGCGTTGTCGTTCGCTAGGCGTGCGTCATCATTCGTTACTCGTTCGTCGAGCGCGCTGGACCCACGCTATGCATTCGTCGTCATTCGCTGTATGCGTCGGGATTTTTTTGAGCATGCTCAAAAGTGTGCGCGGAGCTCGACGCATGAATGTACACGCCAAAGGCACGCCAGACATGCGTGGAGCGCGCTAGACCAGCGCCAGACATACGCGGAGCACATGCCCTGTATACGCACAGCGCGCTAGCTACACGCTATGCATTTTGTGTCAGCTCGCTAGCTTTTCCAAAATCATGACAAAAGTTAGGCACACAGCCTTTTCCGATTTCCAATGCGCGGGCCGTGCGCCGTCTATGTGTGACCACCTCTGTTGAGAACGCGGTGCATGCGTGGACCATTCGTCCAGCGCGCTAGCAACACGCTGTGCATTCATGGAAGTTGTTATCATGTGCGCTCTGTGTACGGTCTGTATGCGCACTGTATGCGCCCTGTATGCGATCAGCGCGCTAGCAACAAGCTATGTATTTGGTGTCAGCTCGCTGTAGCTTCGACAAAAGTTGGGCGCACGACAACGCACTAGCCAAAATTGCAAATTTCCAATGCGCTGGCCGTGCGTTCCCCATGCGTCCCCTCTGTGTGACCGGGCCTTTAGTGAGGCAAGAGGAAGGTTGTCACTGTCAGAGTCGAAATAATAATAATAATATTGGATATTTATACAGCGCACACATCCACCATTCATGATGCTTAAGGCGCCCCAACTATTAACGTGGCTCTGCTAGGCAGCCGCTTTCGGCGCCCACAGCAGAGTGGCAAATCTAGTGCCAAAGGACATTAGTGCTGTGGCGGGACTGGAACCATGGATCCTGTGATGTACAGTCCAACATTCGGAGTCGGAGTCTTCTGTCAGCGTTGCAGTCCCTGTCCAGTCCTCATCCATCTATCTCATAGTAACTTTTGAACCCACCCTAAGCCTTTCGTTATATCGAAGATCTCGTTTCTTGACACAATTGATCTCTCTATCACAATCCCACCTTTTGTATTTTTGTCCATCCTAAGAGATAATTGATAAAAGATTGTTACAATCGAGTTATCAATAACTTGGTTCAATGGTTAGTAGAGAGGACATAGTATTTTTTTTCTTCATGAAACAGGAATTATACCTAGAAACAGGAATTAAATAAAATTGGTTTTACTCTGTCCTAAATTCATATATTGAAATATACAGTAACTATGAATGAAAATCAGAATATGAGTTTAAGTTCTACTATTAACAGAAAAAAGCAAACCATGCACCGAGTAGAAAAGTAGATTTGTTATTGTTTTATTAATACTGTTGCACCATTTATTCACTTGAAATGCAATTTGTGACATTGTGGCACTAAATTGACTGGCTCACATTTTGGTTGAAATGAGACCATATTGCCCTCGTCTTCGAAAGACGATTAGGTATATGATTATATTTGGGCTTCATATTCCCAATAAAGCCAGTCAAAATTATAAAAATATTTCATACTAAAAGAATACAAAATGGAACAAATTAGGTTAAAACTTACTTTTGACGACTGAGGGGACTTAGCTATTCAGTCGGTCGGTCTGTCATTCGTTTGGTCTGACCTCCAAGCCGTGGTATTGGAATAGCAATCAGTTCAGGGGCAGAGGCTAAAGGTGCTGGGTTAAAAGGAGAATATATTTGATAACTCATGATGGATGCAGGAAAGAAGAAAAAAACAGCTCGAACAGGAAGCTATACTGGGATGATATGATTTTAAAATCGCATCTCTTCAAAAAATTACAGGCATCAGATTAATGCATATAATTTTGTTTGTTTGTCATGAAACAACACAAATTAGTGTTAACTCTCCTCCCTCACCCCCTTCCCCCTATTGAAAAAAGACAATAAAAAAAAAATACAAAATATAAGATGAAGCCTGTCATCTTGTAAGTTGATACACCATAAGTAGCTCAAACATGACATGTTGGCAACAATGAATGTCTGTCACGCACATTGAAGGGATAGCTGAGTTCTGTTTTCAGACTGCAAACGCCTTCAAAGGGCATGGTTATTGCTGTTATTCTTATCTATGACATTTCTAGTGCCCTTTTAGAACCTAAAATTGCTATGAAGGTAATTTTAGACCCCAAAATGTGTGAAATATATCCAATACGATCATACCAATTCAGCTCCACTTTCAAAAAATATAGTGACCGTTAATTAATGATTTAATCAAAAATAACAATACATGGGCCAGCTGGTCGTGCGTATAACCAACACGAAAATTCCAACAAAAAGCCAACATCGGCATTGGCTGAAATACAACGTAAAAGGCACTATTTCGTTTTTTTCAACAGCTTTTTCAAATTATTAAATATTTGCGGTGGTACACAAGTATTAGATATCATTATATTTATGGATATTTCAGCCATCTCTGAACCAATTTTGATCAAACAAAGATGATTTTGTCATTTAAATTGTATGTTCTTTTAAATTTGACATTCAGTTTTTCATTATCTCACAACAATTTTTGTGTGTGTAGCACCCTCTGCAACAGAACTCAACTATCCCTTTCAAGAGCGACGAACTTGTGTTTGATGCCTTCCAATACCATCAACTGCCTTGACCCTTTCAAAGCAAGATCAGTCATTCGTTTATGAAAACAATTGAGTGTATGGGAACCTGTCATCTTTGAAAGGCCCTCCTAGCACCTCCACCATTTTGCGCACATTAGACAATTATTTCCCAGCATAGTTTTGTCCATGGATCATTTTGTAAATGAAAATAGTTAATTTGTTTGCTAAAGATTGACCCCCTCCCCTTCCCCAACCCAGCTCCCAATCTATAACTTTTCTTTTGGAGCTAATTTCCTTACCACACAAACTTCGTCAGTTAGCTCTCCACATCAGCTGCACAAACTCCTACTTGGAGATCAACCACTTGGGGTGCTAGTGGTCCCTCATCTCTTGCGTATACCAGCTGTCTATTCTTTTTCTGCACTTGTTCAAACAAGCCACTTCATCTCATGGTTGGATTTCCTTTTAACTTACTAGCAAGCATATCATTATTTAAAGCAATTAAGCAGACCTTGACTAATCAAGACTCAGTCTTGCAAACATGGGATGAAACAACACAACGGACATGTGGGCTATACAAGAAGCCACCAGCACTATTATTATAAGCAAAATACCCCCCCCCCCCGGAAAAAAAAAGAAAAAAAAAAAAAAAAAGCCTGTCATCCTGTAAGTCCAAGGCAATAGGTACACTTTAAGTAGCTCAACCACAACTATGGTGGCAAAATGAAATTTTCATGCACAATAAAGAGGGAGGAATTTGTAGTGGACGTCTTCCCAAACCATCAGCTTTATCTTTGTCTTTAAAGCATATTAATTAAGAGCAGGCGTTTATGAGCATAAAGCCAAGTGTATGAGTAGCCATCAGCCACTGGGATTGTAGTGGTGGTCCTCTCAGCCGGCTATTCTACTAGTAAACCAGGAAAAACCATGAAAATGTATTTACTTAATTTTTCTGCATTTGCTGAAATTAAGCCACTTCATCTCAATTCCCATGGTTGGATTTTCCTTTAAATTATTAGCAAGCTCAAAAATGTTTATTCATTCAAGCAGACCTGACTTTACTAATCAAGTCTCAGTCTCATATTTATAACATGAACATGGAAAGAGCTGACGAGGGCGCGAGGGGCTCATGTAATGTTTTAGTAGACTAGACCTCTAGTAAGTAGTTTTAGATGTAGACTCTAGAGTCTAGGCTCTAGCCTACACTCAACTCCTACGCAATTGCCATTTTATGATTTGGTATTGTCATATTAACATTGACAGATGGTCCTTTGGCTTGGGCCTTGGGCTGGAACTTCCGCGAACTCGCCTTGTGACTTGGGCTGTGACATTGTTGTTACTGTAATCATATGTTACTGCTCCTGGTTTCCTGCACTTATACATGTTCAAGCTTATCTAAGATCCTGTGTTACTTATTACTAGTATTAATTAGTAGCCCTATGTTGTTTGTCTTCACTCTCACTTCTAGTGAGAGGAAGAAAAAAAACCAGTATCCTATTATCACTTGTGATAGACCTCAAGGAGGAGACCGTCCCTGGTAGCACTCAGTGTGAGGGGACGACCGACTTGTGTGGATACAGGTAAACGTCCTGGTTTCACCTTTTCGCCGGTGGGGGTGACTAGCTGACAACCAAATTTGTCAGCTACGAACGAACCAGGGTGTCTAGGAGAGGACCGACTCACCCGCCTAGCTAGTTTTGAGCGAAACTACTTCATGATGAAAAGCCATAAAAGCACCAGGGTTAAAGCCCCTGCCTCTACTAATTTGCCACTTCTTTCCGGGGGCCTACAGAGAGTAGTGCAACATGACGTGCCAACTCCAAAGCCAATTGGAAGAGATGGTGTTGATAAACCACGGAAAAGAGATGCTTTACTAACAACAAAAAAGACAATTGGAATAGGAACCTGGAATGTGAGAACGCTACATCAACCAGGGAACCTCGAAATCCTACTTCACCAACTAAACAACTTTAAATGGGAGATAGTAGGTGTGTCAGAAACACATTGGACTGACAAGGGAGAGTTTACCTCTGAAGGGTACAAAATACTATGCTCAGGAAATGAAACTCTACACAGAGGGGGTGTAGCACTGATTCTGAACAAAACAGCCCAGAACTCACTCCTAGGATATCATCCTATTTCATCCAGATTGATCACTGCCAGATTCCAGACTCAAGCAGGTGCCATCACAGTGATCCAAGTTTATGCCCCAAATACAGCTGATAACGAAGAACTAGTAGACGAATTCTATGACCAACTTCAAGAAGCAATCAATTCTGCACCAAAGAAAGACATTCTGATAGTGATGGGGGATCTAAATGCAAAAGTGGGAGACAGTTACTCACAATGGAAACAAGTTCTAGGCCAACATGGGTTTGGAAAGGCAAATGCCAGAGGAGAGAAACTACTCAATTTTTGTGCAGCGAAGGATCTTGTTATCACCAATACCATGTTTAAACAAGCCAAAACAAGTAGAAAATGGACATGGGAATCACCTGATCAAAAGACTCACAACGAGATAGAATTCATAATGATTAACAGCAAATGGAAAAGCTCAATCAACAACTCGAGGAGTTTCCCCAGTGCTGACATAGGCTCAGATCACCAGTTAGTCATTGCAAACTTAAGACTGAGATTTAAAGTTAGAGGAAAACCCAAGTTTCTAAAGCGATATGATGTCTTCAAACTCAAAGAAGCAGACGTCCGCTCAAATTATGAAATAGAAATTGGAGGAAGGTTTAGCCCACTTCTAGATGATGAAAACACAAATGTGGAAAATCTATGGGAAGGCATCAAGTCAGCATACAGCGAGACATCGACCAAACTTCTCGGAAACAGAAAGAGTCAACCTCAGGACCCTTGGATAAGCGAGGAGGTGCTCCAACTAAGTGACCAAAGGAAAAGGGTTAAGCAGGAGAAGTTAAGTGATCCTACAAAGAGAGCCCACTATAATTTCCTAAACAGGGAAATAAAGAGAAAGACAAAAGAATGTAAGGACAGATGGATTCAAGATCTATGTAAAAAGGTTGATAAGGCACACCAAGCAGCTAAGTCCAAAGAAGTCTACTCAACAATCAAGAAACTCACTAGGAAACCAAATATCAAGATGCAAACAGTAAAGAGCAAAGATGGACAAGTACTGACAGAGATAGAGGATGTAAAAAGGAGATGGAAAGAAAGTTACGAAGAACTTTATAACAACCAGAATCCTATCAACAAGGATGCAACTGAGGGAATTGCACAGATGACTAGTATGGAGGAAGAGCCTGAAATACTTAAAGAGCAGGTCATTAGTGCTATCAAAAGGATGTCAGATGGAAAGGCCCCAGGCTATGATAGTATAACAGCAGAGAAGTTAAAAGCATCCGGAGAGAGTGGCACTGACATCCTTCACAAACTCTGCAACCTAATCTGGAGAAAAGAATCTTTCCCAACTGACTGGGGCAGAGCCATTATAACACCTATATTAAAGAAGAAGGATAAGCTTGATTGTGGAAACTACCGGGGAATCAGCTTACTTAGCCATGCAGGAAAGATATTTGCATCAATCCTTCAACGAAGAATCTTGAAGAAGACAGAGGAAATTTTATCAGAGTCCCAGGCAGGTTTCAGACCAGGGAGATCAACCATAGACCAACTGTTTACTCTAAGACAAATTGCAGAAAAGCACCTTGAAAAGAACAGAAGTCTGTTTCGCTGTTATATAGACTTCGAGAAGGCATCCGATTCAATATGGCAGGAAGGACTTTGGAAAGCTATGAGATTCTTTGGCTACTCCAATAAGACAATCTGTCTCCTAAAAGCACTATACACAATCTCAGCTAGTGCAGTCAGGGTAAATGGCGAACTTACAGACTGGTTCCCAACAACTGTGGGTGTACGCCAGGGCTGTATATTATCACCACAGCTATTCAACATCATCCTAGAAATGGTTATGTTACATGCCACCTATGACACCCCTATTGGAATAAACATCCAAGGCCATCTGATCAACAACCTCCGCTTCGCAGACGACATAGTTCTTCTTGCATGCAACGAAATAGATCTCCAGTCCATTGTAGATTGTGTACAACAGTGGAGCTCAAACTTTGGCCTCAAAATCAATATTGCCAAGACAGAGGTCCAGGTGATCAGTAAACAGCAGCAAGACATTAACATCAGCATAGGTGGAACCAAACTACTACAGGTGGAAAAGTTTGTTTACCTGGGAGGTACCATCACTCAATCAGGAAAATGCACAGAGGACATAAAGAATAGAATTGGAAAAGCCCTGGGTGCTGTTCAAAGTCTTCACAGCATATCGACAGCCAAAGACATTAGAGATGTTACAAAACTTCAACTATATAAGGTACTCATCCTATCCATCCTTATGTATGGATCAAAAACATGGACACTGAAAAAAGAAGACGAGAACAGGCTCCTTACCTTCGAAATGATCTGCCTCCGAAAAATCTTTGGGGTAACCGGACTAGACAGAATAAGGAATACAACAATTCGGAAGACTCTAGGACTGGATGAAACCATTCTGGACAAAATAGCCAAAAAACGGCTACGATTCTTTGGCCACGTTAACAGGATGAGACCATCACGATACCCAAAGATACTCCTAACTTCTGATATCCATGGTGATAGACCCCGGGGCAGACCAGCCAAGAAATGGATAGATTGTGTAAAGGCCGATTGTGCTACTAGATGTCTGGGATCCCTCACAGAAGCGACCAGAACGTCACAAGACAGGAAGATCTGGCTTGACGTCATGAAGCAGAAGCCATCACACATCTCTCAGATGGTGCGGAAGGCTTAGGACAAGGTCAAGGTTGTTTGTACTAGTAGTACTAGTAGTAGCCTAGGTAGTACTACGTACCACTATTTATAGGCCTATCATGACCACTATGAGAGACACCACACCACAATATCCTCGTTTAGGTGCTGAAAAGGCTTTTCACGAGTACCAGCATAGAGGTGGACGTAGACTGTACTAGGCCAACTAGGCGTTGTAGCGTGCGCCTGTAATCCAGCTAAAAAGTGGAAGTTACAAACTGATCCAGCCGAGGACGCAGGTTCGAAATTGAGTCACGTCTTTCGGATGGTGACGTTAAAGGTCGGTCCCCAGACGTAAATAATTATATATGATTGATACACGTCTGTAAAAACCCAATTACACACACACACACACACACGCAGTAGTTAGTAGACCGACAATACAACTCACGCAGAAAACAGTGCGTGGGACTGTAATGACCAATCTCGCCAATTCGGTTCATATCCGTTCAGAATATGAGTTTGTTTATACTGCTACAGACAATATTAGCTGAATTAGCGCCCAATATTATTGAATGAGGCATAACATAGTTGGCGCTAATTCAGCAAGGTATCCAAAATATAGCCTACTAAAACAGACCCCAAATTTCGGTAAATAAATAATGAAATGTCCCAATGAAGATAATGATTAAAGAGGCGTTATGTTTCTTACCTGTTTCGTGTAAATTTTGTTGTATTTGGGAGTGTATTTTTCTGAAAAACTTTGATTTTAGCATGCACTTTTTCACAGTTTTCACGCCAAACCACAGCACAATACAAATGCATAGGCCTACTGCACTGATGGTGGATTGCGTGCGCGGTCGCGCGCTCCTGTGTGAAGTTATCTACCTTATGTAATCAGGATATGGGACAGAAGATAATAGTTGCCAATTTGAGTATATCTAAAAATGTATTAAATAAAATGGAATAGTTTTGATTACAGAGTGGTCTTGTTCATTATTACTATGTTGATGGGAGAGACAGAGAGAAGAAAAAAAGGAAAAGGGGGAAGATAATATAAAAGGAAAGAAAGAAGAGGAAGAAGAAGAAAAGAGGTAAACAGGGGGCCCGAAGGGCTCTTGCCTCCTCCCCCCCCCCCCCGCCTAAAAATAAATAAGAGAGAGAGAGAGAGAGAGAGAGAGAGAGAGAAGGGAAAGAGAAGATAAGGAAAGAAAGAAGAGGAAGAAGAATAAGAATAAAAGAGGGAAACGTGTGCAAAGGGCTCTTGGCTCCCCCACCCCCAACACCCCGCCACAAAATAAATGAGAAAGAGTGTGAGAGAGAGAGAGAGAGAGAGAGAGAGAAGGGAAAGGGAAATAGAATATAAAAGGAAAGAAAGAAGAGGAATAAGAATAAAAGAGGGAAACGGGGGCAAAGGGCTCTTGCCTCCCCCCCCCCCCGCCAAAAAATAAATAAGAGAGAGAGAGAGAGAGAGAAGGGAAAGAGAAGATAAAGGAAAGAAAGAAGAGGAATAAGAATAAAAGAGGGAAACGGGGGCAAAGGGCTCTTGGCTCCCCCCCAACACCCCGCCAAAAAATAAAAAGGAAAGAGTGAGAGAGAAAGAACGGAAAGGGAAAGAGAATATAAAAGGAAAGAAAGAAGAAGAATAAGAATAAAAGAGGGAAAGGGGGGCAAAGGGCTCTTGCCTCCCCCCCCCCCCCGCCAAAAAATAAATAAGAGAGAAGTGAAAGAGAAGATAAAGGAAAGAAAGAAGAGGAATAAGAATAACAGAGGGCAACGGGGGCAAAGGGCTCTTGCCTCCCCCCCCCCCCCCCCGCCAAAAAATAAATAAGAGAGAGAGAGAGAGAGAAGGGAAAGAGAAGATAAAGGAAAGAAAGAAGAGGAATAAGAATAAAAGAGGGAAACGGGGCAAAGGGCTCTTGGCTCCCCCCCCCCCCCAACACCCCGCCAAAAAATAAATAAGAAGAGTGAGAGAGAAAGAACGGAAAGGGAAAGAGAATATAAAAGGAAAGAAAGAAGAGAAAGAAGAAGAAAAGTGGAAAACGGGTGGGAGCGAAAGGCTCTTGGTTCCAACCCTCTCCCCCCTCCCCGCCAAAAAATAAATAAGAGACAGAGAGAAGGGAAAGAAAAGATAAAGGAAGGAAAGAAGAGAAATAAGAATAAAAGAGGGAAACGGGGGCAAAGGGCTCTTGCCTCCCCCCTCCTCCGCCAACAAATAAATTAGAGAGAGAGTGAGAAGGAAAAGAGAAGATAAAGGAAAGAAAGAAGGGGAATAAGAATCAAAGAGGGAAACGGGGGGCAAAGGGCTCTTGCCTCCCCCCCCCCCCCCCCGCCAAAAAATAAATAAGAGAGAGAGAGATAGAGAAGGGAAAGAAAAGATAAAGGATAGAAAAAAGAGGAATAAGAATAAAAGAGGGAAACGGGGACAAAGGGCTCTTGGCTCCCCCCCCCCCCCTACACCCCGCCGAAAATAAATTGAGAAAGAGTAGGAGAGAGAGAAGGGAAAGGGAAAGAGAATATAAAAGGAAAGAAAGAAGAAGAATAAGAATAAAAGAGGGAAAGGGGGCAAAGGGCTCTTGCCCCCCCCCCCCCCCCCGCTAAAAAATAAATAAGAGAGAGAGAGAGAGAAGGGAAAGAGAAGATAAAGGAAAGAAAGAAGAGGAATAAGAATAAAAGAGGGAAACGGGGGCAAAGGGCTCTTGCCTCCCCCCCCCCCCCCCGCCAAAAAATAAATAAGAGAGAGAGAGAGAGAGAGAGGGAAAGAGAAGATAAAGGAAAGAAAGAAGAGGAATAAGAATAAAAGAGGGAAACGGGGCAAAGGGCTCTTGGCTCCCCCCCCCCCCCCCCCCCAACACCCCGCCAAAAAATAAAAAGGAAAGAATGAGAGAGAAAGAACGGAAAGGGAAAGAGAATATAAAAGGAAAGAAAGAAGAAGAATAAGAATAAAAGAGGGAAAGGGGGGCAAAGGGCTCTTGCCACCCCCCCCCCCCCGCCAGAAAATAAATAAGAGAGAAGTGAAAGAGAAGATAAAGGAAAGAAAGAAGAGGAATAAGAATAACAGAGGGAAACGGGGGCAAAGGGCTCTTGCCTCCCCCCCCCCCCCGCCAAAAAAATAAATAAGAGAGAGAGAGAGAGAGAGAGAGAGAGAAGGGAAAGAGAAGATAAAGGAAAGAAAGAAGAGGAATAAGAATAAAAGAGGGAAACGGGGGCAAAGGGCTCTTGGCTCCCCCCACCCCCAACACCCCGCCAAAAAATAAATAAGAAAGAGTGAGAGAGAAAGAACGGAAAGGGAAAGAAAATATAAAAGGAAAGAAAGAAGAGAAAGAAGAAGAAAAGTGGGAAACGGGTGGGAGCGAAAGGCTCTTGGTTCCAACCCTCTCCCCCCTCCCCGCCAAAAATAAATAAGAGACAGAGAGAAGGGAAGAAAAGATAAAGGAAGGAAAGAAGAGAAATAAGAATAAAAGAGGGAAACGGGGGCAAAGGGCTCTTGCCTCCCCCCTCCTCCGCCAACAAATAAATTAGAGAGAGAGTGAGAAGGAAAAGAGAAGATAAAGGAAAGAAAGAAGGGGAATAAGAATCAAAGAGGGAAACGGGGGCAAAAGGCTCTTGCCTCCCCCCCCCCCCTGCCAAAAAATAAATAAGAGAGAGAGAGATAGAGAAGGGAAAGAAAAGATAAACGATAGAAAAAGAGGAATAAGAATAAAAGAGGGAAACGGGGACAAAGGGCTCTTGGCTCCCCCCCCCCCTACACCCCGCCGAAAATAAATTGAGAAAGAGTAGGAGAGAGAGAAGGGAAAGGGAAAGAGAATATAAAAGGAAAGAAAGAAGAAGAATAAGAATAAAAGAGGAAAGGGGGCAAAGGGCTCTTGCCCCCCCCCCCCCGCCAAAAAATAAATAAGAGAGAGAGAGAGAGAAGGGAAAGAGAAGATAAAGGAAAGAAAGAAGAGGAATAAGAATAAAAGAGGGAAACGGGGGCAAAGGGCTCTTGCCTCCCCCCCCCCCCGCCAAAAAATAAATAAGAGAGAGAGAGAGAGAGAAGGGAAAGAGAAGATAAAGGAAAGAAAGAAGAGGAATAAGAATAAAAGAGGGAAACGGGGGCAAAGGGCTCTTGGCTCCCCCCCCCCCCCAACACCCCACCAAAAAATAAAAAGGAAAGAATGAGAGAGAAAGAACGGAAAGGGAAAGAGAATATAAAAGGAAAGAAAGAAGAAGAAGAAGAATAAAAGAGGGAAAGGGGGGCAAAGGGCTCTTGCCACCCCCCCCCCCCCGCCAGAAAATAAATAAGAGAGAAGTGAAAGAGAAGATAAAGGAAAGAAAGAAGAGGAATAAGAATAACAGAGGGAAACGGGGGCAAAGGGCTCTTGCCTCCCCCCCCCCCCCGCCAAAAAAATAAATAAGAGAGAGAGAGAGAGAGAAGGGAAAGAGAAGATAAAGGAAAGAAAGAAGAGGAATAAGAATAAAAGAGGGAAACGGGGGCAAAGGGCTCTTGGCTCCCCCCCCCCAACACCCCGCCAAAAAATAAATAAGAAAGAGTGAGAGAGAAAGAACGGAAAGGGAAAGAGAATATAAAAGGAAAGAAAGAAGAGAAAGAAGAAGAAAAGTGGGAAACGGGTGGGAGCGAAAGGCTCTTGGTTCCAACCCTCTCCCCCCTCCCCGCCAAAAAATAAATAAGAGACAGAGAGAAGGAAAAGAAAAGATAAAGGAAGGAAAGAAGAGAAATAAGAATAAAAGAGGGAAACGGGGTCAAAGGGCTCTTGCCTCCCCCCTCCTCCGCCAACAAATAAATTAGAGAGAGAGTGAGAAGGAAAAGAGAAGATAAAGGAAAGAAAGAAGGGGAATAAGAATCAAAGAGGGAAACGGGGGCAAAGGGCTCTTGCCTCCCCCCCCCCCCCGCCAACAAATAAATAAGAGAGAGAGAGATAGAGAAGGGAAAGAAAAGATAAAGGATAGAAAAAAGAGGAATAAGAATAAAAGAGGGAAACGGGGACAAAGGGCTCTTGGCTCCCCCCCCCTACACCCCGCCGAAAATAAATTGAGAAAGAGTAGGAGAGAGAGAAGGGAAAGGGAAAGAGAATATAAAAGGAAAGAAAGAAGAAGAATAAGAATAAAAGAGGGAAGGGGGGCAAAGGGCTCTTGCCCCCCCCCCCCCCCGCCAAAAATAAATAAGAGAGAGAGAGAGAGAGAAGGGAAAGAGAGGATAAAGGAAAGAAAGAAGAGGAATAAGAATAAAAGAGGGAAACGGGGGCAAAGGGCTCTTGGCTCCCCCTAACACCCCGCCAAAAATAAATAAGAAAGAGTGAGAGAGAGAGAGAGAGAGAGAGAAGGGAAAGGGAAAGAGAATATAAAAGGAAAGAAAGAAGAAGAATAAGAATAAAAGAGGGAAAGGGGGCAAAGGGCTCTTGCCACCCCCCCCCCCCCCCGCCAAAAAATAAATAAGAGAGAAGTGAAAGAGAAGATAAAGGAAAGAAAGAAAGAAGAGGAATAAGAATAACAGTGGGAAACGGGGGCAAAGGGCTCTTGCCTCCCGCCCCCCCCCCCCGCCCAAAAAATAAATAAGAGAGAGAGAGAGAGAGAAGGGAAAGAGAAGATAAAGGAAAGAAGAAGAGGAATAAGAATAAAAGAGGGAAACGGGGGCAAAGGGCTCTTGGCTCCCCCCCCCCCCCATCACCCCGCCAAAAATTAAATAAGAAAGAGTGAGAGAGAAAGAACGGAAAGGGAAAGAGAATATAAAATGAAAGAAAGAAGAGAAAGAAGAAGAAAAGTGGGAAACGGGTGGGAGCGAAAGGCTCTTGGTTCCAACCCTCTCCCCCCTCCCCGCCAAAAAATAAATAAGAGACAGAGAGAAGGGAAAGAAAAGATAAAGGAAGGAAAGAAGAGAAATAAGAATAAAAGAGGGAAACGGGGGCAAAGGGCTCTTGCCTCCCCCCTCCTCCGCCAAAAAATAAATTAGAGAGAGAGTGAGAAGGAAAAGAGAAGATAAAGGAAAGAAAGAAGGGGAATAAGAATCAAAGAGGAAAACGGGGGCAAAGGGCTCTTGCCTCCCCCCCCCCCCCCCCTGCCAAAAAATAAATAAGAGAGAGAGAGAGAGAAGGGAAAAATAAGATAAAGGATAGAAAAAAGAGGAATAAGAATAAAAGAGGGAAACGGGGACAAAGGGCTCTTGGCTCCCCCCCCCCCCCTACACCCCGCCGAAAAATAAATGAGAAAGAGTAGGAGAGAGAGAAGGGAAAGGGAAAGAGAATATAAAAGGAAAGAAAGAAGAAGAAGAAGAATAAAAGAGGGAAACGGGGACAAAGGGCTCTTGGCTCCCCCCCCCCTACACCCCGCCGAAAAATAAATGAGAAAGAGTAGGAGAGAGAGAAGGGAAAGGGAAAGAGAATATAAAAGGAAAGAAAGAAGAAGAATAAGAATAAAAGAGGGAAGGGGAGCAAAGGGCTCTTGCCCCCCCCCCCCGCCAAAAAATAAATAAGAGAGAGAGAGAGAGAAGGGAAAGAGAAGATAAAGGAAAGAAAGAAGAGGAATAAGAATAAAAGAGGGAAACGGGGGCAAAGGGCTCTTGGCTCCCCTAACACCCCGCCAAAAAATAAATAAGAAAGAGTGAGAGAGAGAGAGAGAGAGAGGGAAAGGGAAAGAGAATATAAAGGAAAGAAAGAAGAAGAATAAGAATAAAAGAGGGAAAGGGGGCAAAGGGCTCTTGCCTCCCCCCCCCCCCCCCGCCAAAAAAGAAATAAGAGAGAGAGGAAGGGAAAGAGAAGATAAAGGAAAGAAAGAAGAGGAATAAGAATAAAAGAGGGAAACGGGGGCAAAGGGCTCTTGCCTCCCCCCCCCCCCGCCAAAAAATAAATAAGAGAGAGAGAGAGAGAGAAGGGAAAGAGAAGATAAAGGAAAGAAAGAAGAGGAATAAGAATAAAAGAGGGAAACGGGGGCAAAGGGCTCTTGGCTCCCCCCCCCCCCCCCCAACACCCCGCCAAAAAATAAAAAGGAAAGAATGAGAGAGAAAGAACGGAAAGGGAAAGAGAATATAAAAGGAAAGAAAGAAGAAGAATAAGAATAAAAGAGGGAAAGGGGGGCAAAGGGCTCTTGCCACCCCCCCCCCCCCCGCCAGAAAATAAATAAGAGAGAAGTGAAAGAGAAGATAAAGGAAAGAAAGAAGAGGAATAAGAATAACAGAGGGAAACGGGGGCAAAGGGCTCTTGCCTCCCCCCCCCCCCGCCAAAAAAATAAATAAGAGAGAGAGAGAGAGAGAAGGGAAAGAGAAGATAAAGGAAAGAAAGAAGAGGAATAAGAATAAAAGAGGGAAACGGGGCAAAGGGCTCTTGGCTCCCCCCCCCCCAACACCCCGCCAAAAAATAAATAAGAAAGAGTGAGAGAGAAAGAACGGAAGGGAAAGAGAATATAAAAGGAAAGAAAGAAGAGAAAGAAGAAGAAAAGTGGGAAACGGGTGGAGCGAAAGGCTCTTGGTTCCAACCCTCTCCCCCTTCCCCGCCAAAAAATAAATAAGAGACAGAGAGAAGGGAAAGAAAAGATAAAGGAAGGAAAGAAGAGAAATAAGAATAAAAGAGGGAAACGGGGGCAAAGGGCTCTTGCCTCCCCCCTCCTCCGCCAACAAATAAATTAGAGAGAGAGTGAGAAGGAAAAGAGAAGATAAAGGAAAGAAAGAAGGGGAATAAGAATCAAAGAGGGAAACGGGGGCAAAGGGCTCTTGCCTCCCCCCCCCCCGCCAAAAATAAATAAGAGAGAGAGAGAGATAGAGAAGGGAAAGAAAAGATAAAGGATAGAAAAAAGAGGAATAAGAATAAAAGAGGGAAACGGGGACAAAGGGCTCTTGGCTCCCCCTCCCCCTACACCCCGCCGAAAATAAATTGAGAAAGAGTAGGAGAAAGAGAAGGGAAAGGGAAAGAGAATATAAAAGGAAAGAAAGAAGAAGAATAAGAATAAAAGAGGGAAAGGGGGCCAAAGGGCTCTTGCCCCCCCCCCCCCCCGCCAAAAAATAAATAAGAGAGAGAGAGAGAGAGAAGGGAAAGAGAAGATAAAGGAAAGAAAGAAGAGGAATAAGAATAAAAGAGGGAAACGGGGGCAAAGGGCTCTTGGCTCCCCCTAACACCCCGCCAAAAAATAAATAAGAAAGAGTGAGAGAGAGAGAGAGAGAGAGAGAAGGGAAAGGGAAAGAGAATATAAAAGGAAAGAAAGAAGAAGAATAAGAATAAAAGAGGGAAAGGGGGGCAAAGGGCTCTTGCCACCCCCCCCCCCCCCCGCCAAAAAATAAATAAGAGAGAAGTGAAAGAGAAGATAAAGGAAAGAAAGAAAGAAGAGGAATAAGAATAACAGAGGGAAACGGGGGCAAAGGGCTCTTGCCTCCCGCCCCCCCCCGCCCAAAAAATAAATAAGAGAGAGAGAGAGAGAGAAGGGAAAGAGAAGATAAAGGAAAGAAAGAAGAGGAATAAGAATAAAAGAGGGAAACGGGGGCAAAGGGCTCTTGGCTCCCCCCCCCCCCCCCCATCACCCCGCAAAAATTAAATAAGAAAGAGTGAGAGAGAAAGAACGGAAAGGGAAAGAGAATATAAAATGAAAGAAAGAAGAGAAAGAAGAAGAAAAGTGGGAAACGGGTGGGAGCGAAAGGCTCTTGGTTCCAACCCTCTCCCCCCTCCCCGCCAAAAAATAAATAAGAGACAGAGAGAAGGGAAAGAAAAGATAAAGGAAGGAAAGAAGAGAAATAAGAATAAAAGAGGGAAACGGGGGCAAAGGGCTCTTGCCTCCCCCCTCCTCCGCCAACAAATAAATTAGAGAGAGAGTGAGAAGGAAAAGAGAAGATAAAGGAAAGAAAGAAGGGGAATAAGAATCAAAGAGGAAAACGGGGGCAAAGGGCTCTTGCCTCCCCCCCCCCCGCCACAAAATAAATAAGAGAGAGAGAGAGAGAAGGGAAAGAAAAGATAAAGGATAGAAAAAAGAGGAATAAGAATAAAAGAGGGAAACGGGGACAAAGGGCTCTTGGCTCCCCCCCCCCTACACCCCGCCGAAAAATAAATGAGAAAGAGTAGGAGAGAGAGAAGGGAAAGGGAAAGAGAATATAAAAGGAAAGAAAGAAGAAGAAGAAGAATAAAAGAGGGAAACGGGGACAAAGGGCTCTTGGCTCCCCCCCCCCCCCTACACCCCGCCGAAAAATAAATGAGAAAGAGTAGGAGAGAGAGAAGGGAAAGGGAAAGAGAATATAAAAGGAAAGAAAGAAGAAGAATAAGAATAAAAGAGGGAAAGGGGAGCAAAGGGCTCTTGCCCCCCCCCCCGCCAAAAAATAAATAAGAGAGAGAGAGAGAGAAGGGAAAGAGAAGATAAAGGAAAGAAAGAAGAGGAATAAGAATAAAAGAGGGAAACGGGGGCAAAGGGCTCTTGGCTCCCCTAACACCCCGCCAAAAAATAAATAAGAAAGAGTGAGAGAGAGAGAGAGAGAGAAGGGAAAGGGAAAGAGAATATAAAAGGAAAGAAAGAAGAAGAATAAGAATAAAAGAGGGAAAGGGGGCAAAGGGCTCTTGCCCCCCCCCCCGCCAAAAAATAAATAAGAGAGAGAGAGAGAGAAGGGAAAGAGAAGATAAAGGAAAGAAAGAAGAGGAATAAGAATAAAAGAGGGAAACGGGGGCAAAGGGCTCTTGGCTCCCCTAACACCCCGCCAAAAAATAAATAAGAAAGAGTGAGAGAGAGAGAGAGAGAAGGGAAAGGGAAAGAGAATATAAAAGGAAAGAAAGAAGAAGAATAAGAATAAAAGAGGGAAAGGGGGCAAAGGGCTCTTGCCTCCCCCCCCCCCGCCAAAAAAGAAATAAGAGAGAGAGGGAAGGGAAAGAGAAGATAAAGGAAAGAAAGAAGAGGAATAAGAATAAAAGAAGGAAACGGGGGCAAAGGGCTCTTGCCTCCCCCCCCCGCCAAAAATGAATAAGAAAAAGTGAGAGAGAAAGGAAAAGAGAATATAAAAGAAAAGAAAGAAGAGGAAGAAGAAGAAAAGAGGGAAACATGGGGGACACGAAGGGCTCTTGCCTTCCCCCACCTAAAAATAAATAAGAGAGAGAGAAAGGGAAAGAGAATATAAGAGGAAAGAAAGAAGAAGAGTAAGAAGAAAAGAGGAAAACGGGTGCGAAGGGCTCTTGCCTCCTCCCCCCCCCCCCCCCCTGCCAAAAAATAAATGAGTGAGAGAGAGAGAGAAGGGAAAGAGAAGATAAGGAAAGAAAGAAGAGGAAGAAGAATAAGAAAAAAAGGAAACGGGGGGGGGGCTCTTGTCTCCTTCCGCCTTCTCCCCCCTCCCGCCAAAAATTGAATAAGAGAGAGAGAGGAGGGAAAGGGAAAGGGAAAGAGAAATAGAAGATAAAGGAAAGAAAGAAGAGGAAGAAGAATAAGAAGAAAAAAAGGGAAACGATTGCGAAGGGCTTTTTTCCTCCCCCCCCCCCCCCCCCCCCCCCCCGCCAACAAATATATAAGAGAGAGAAAGAGGAAGAAGTGAAAGGAAAAGTGAAAGAGAAGATTAAGGAAAGAAAGAAGAGGAAGAAGAATAAGAAGAAAAAAGGAAAACGGGGGCGAAAGGCTCTTGCCTCCACCCCCCTGCCAAAAATTAATAAGAAAGAGTGAGAGAGAGAGAGAGAAGGGACAGGGAAAGAGAATATAAAAGGAAAGAAAGAAGAGGAAGAAGAATAAGAATAAAAGAGGGAAACGTGGGCAAAGGGCTCTTGCCTCCTCATCCCCGCCAAAAATAAATAAATAAGAGAGAGATAGAGAGAAAAGGGAAAGAGAAAGGGAAAGAGAATATAAAAGGAATGAAAGAAAAGAAAGAAGAAAAAGAAGAAAAATGTACGAATAAAGAGGAAGAAGAAAAGAAAAGTGGAAAAAGAGGGAAGATCATTTTCCATTTTTTAGCCAAAAGGGTTTGTTAATTACTTATTTCATTTTCATTCCTTTATTAATAGAATTCCTTATTACGATGTATTACCATGTGTTATTTGTTTGCATGATTGAATAAGAGGCATTTCCTAGATGTAACAACTTAATCTGGATTTCACCACTATCACCAAATTAATATCACCTGCCCATCATCCCCATCATCATCGCCACCATCATCGTCCTTCTCCTCCTCATCACCATTGTCATCACCATCATCGACACCTAACAGAGGTCACATATGCAATGTTATTTTCAATAGTTTCAGTCATACCATCAATAGACGATGAACTTTATTTTTTAACAACGTACCAAAAAAATATTCTTCATCTGTGAACAAAACATTTTGTATGTTCTTTTCTTTTAACCATGCACATATAACATTCCAGAAAGATCGTACTTTTTCACAATTTACAAATAAATGAGATAACGTCTGTTAATGATTTACACAGAAAGTACACATTAAAGAAGTTCTTATACCTATCTTATAAAGAAAACTTTGTGTTGCAATTTTTCTATGAATAAGTTTAAATTGAACATTTCTCTATCTATTGATAACAAAGCTCAAATTATTTTTTTGCCCACGGGGGCTCTTCCAAAAAAAAAGAGCCCCCGTGAGCCTTCTCACGGGGGCGCTTTTAGTGCTGGCGGGGGCTCTTATTTTAATACAAATTTCCATTGCATTGGTACCCGTGAAACTCCTTGGTATTTTATCATTATCATTTATCTAAGTCGGTATTTTTCCTCTTAGAAATTTACTTGTTACATAGCTGTTATTGACTTTTATCCCCGTGAGGACATTTTCTCCATTTTTCATTCGGAGCAACCCCAATAAACAGAACACCAAAAAGTAACCTCTTTTGGGAGTGTATTTTAAGTGATTTTAAAGTATAGTGCCTTTTGAACTAGATTTAAACGTTATCGACACGTGCCTTCATTTAAACAAAAAAGGTACTTCTGTTCACGTTCTCATCTAACCTAAAAACCACCAGTTTATCACGCGACTGGAGTAACGTGATTCCACTTACCTCTGTAAATCAAGTGTTTATGACCAAATAACCACTTGACCAAGCAACGAGTTTTTTGTCAGTTAACCGATGGTGGCGATAAATACGTAATTATTTGGTCTTGTAAGCACCTTTATTGATTGGTTTCACAGGTTATCCAAGGTTGATGGTAATAATCACGGTACTTACACCGGCTAATCGTCTTATTGTTCTGTCCGTGAATCTCTGGTCATATTCAACTAGTAATTCTGAGGTGTCTTACACACCTCTTTAAAAGGTTTCAAAGTTACCATAAATTTCTTGGTTATGATCACGTGGCTCAAGCTGATTACTAATCTAAGCTGTGAAAACGTGATATGTAGGTGTGAAAATTAGTAATTATTAAGTGTTTTAAAACACCTTTTTAAATGGTAGCAAAGTTGCCATAAGTTCTGCGGTGATGATCTCGTGACTAAAACGGATTATTGATCTAAGCAGGGCATACGTGACTTTTAGGTGTGAAAAATTAGTCATTATTAGGTGTCTTAAAACACCTATTTAAATGGTTTCAAAGATACCATAACTTTCTTGGTGATGATCACGTAGTTAAAACTGATTATTAATCTAAGCTGTGAATCCGTGATATTTAGGTGTGAAAAATTAGTAATTATTAGGTGTCTTAAAACACCTATTCAAATGGTAGTCAAAGTTGCCAGCACTTCCGCGGTGGTGATCTCGTGACTCAAACGGAATATTAATCTAAGCAGGGCATACGTGACTTTTAGGTGTGAACAAATAGTCATAATAAGGTGTCTTAAAACACCTATTTAAATGGAAGTCAAAGTTGCCATAAGTTCCGCGGTGATGATCTCGTGACTCAAACGGATTATTAATCTAAGCTGGGCATACGTGACTTTTAGGTGTGAAAAATTAGTCATGATTAGGTGTCTTAAAACACCTATTTAAATCGTAGTCAAAGTTGCCAGCAGTTCCGCGGTGATGATCGCGTGACTCAAACGGATTATTAATATAAGCTGGGTATTCCGTGTTTTCCATGTGTGAACATGAGTTATTCTTGGGTGTCTTGATGGTTTCACAGTTACCATTTAAGTTCCGTGGTGATAATCCCGTGACTGTTGGCATATTTCTATTTTCATCAGTTGATAACTGACTGTTGGCATATTTTCATTGCACCAGTTGATAACTGGAGTGTGCATATTTCCAGTTGCACCAGTTGATGACTGAGCGTTGGCATATTTCGAGTTGACCCAGCTGACACCAATTCATTTGCATATTGAATATGGGGTGCGTGCAGATCTATGTTTTTTAAAAAATTTATCTGAATTTACAGCATATTTCTTAATTACTGATGATTTAGTTATATGCAATTCATTTCGAAAATACTACAAATATAAATTACCAGTTATTAGGACATTTCGCTACTTCGTATAAATAGTTAAACATGAATAAGGGAAACATTAACTGTGAACTAAAATAATTTCAATAAAGTACAAGTATACGAAATTTTTTCGATTAATTCAATTATGTAAGTCTACTTATTACCAATGCCCTTACATTGGAAATACAGACGTACCAGTATTGAAGTATTGTTGCTGTTCAACTGGTTGGAAGTTTTACCAAATGGTTCTAATGGCTCAGCTAGACCAGTTGGATTATAACTGGCCTGGATCAACTGGATCATTTAGCCCATTTCAATTTCCAGGATTACCAGATGGCATTAAATGGTTCATCAACTGGACCAGTTGCAACTAGCTTTCTCTTCTGGTATGTTTGCACCCCCCACCCCCACCCAACCCCCTCTTATCCCAAACTGCTTCCGGCGCGCTTGGATCCAAGACACGATGTTCAGAAACGGGATGAGAACGTCATTATTTTGGTTCATTTATTGTGTAACATTTGCGTAATTATTGGGTTGAACACGGGTTACAGTAACATACTTCCTCTTCGACGTAAATTTCACGTGAATGAAGAACATGATTCATCTCAAGTCAGCCTCGTAATATTCACGTGAATTTCACGCAGATATTTTGACTAAAACTATCACTAACGCTTCACGTGTTTCTGTGACGCGATAATTTCGTTTATGAAGATGTAATTTCATAACCAAACAAACACGGGAGTATTAGGTTTACAAACCATGGTCTCCAAGGTAGGGGTAATCACGTTATTATAATGGTGCTATTGCAGTGACAATTGCGTGCTTTAGTGAACGTGTGTTTCAAGTTACCTAATGCAATAAACGTATTAACACATTTACGTAAATGTCCGGTGTTTGAAGAACGTAACTCTCCTCAAGTCGATACCTTGATATTGACGTGATTTTCACGTGATTTTGTTTATTGGGACCTTATTTACATTCTTTCTTTACTTTTAGTCTTTACCATATCGTTCCAAAACACAGGGGCGGATCAAGCTTTTTGCTTAGGGGGGGGGGGGGGGTACCTCAAATACGATGTGGATCATCGTCCACGAGCCGCGTAGCGGCGAGGTTTTTTTTAGTTGTTGCTATTTTGAACCCCCGTAAGTGGTGTTTTCCTGGCATCTACTAACATGCGGATCATCATCCACGAGGCGCGAAGCGGCGAGGCGATTTTTTGGTGCTTTTTTGAACCCCCGTTAGTGATTTTTTTCCTGGCATCTACTGACATCTACTAATACTGTGTAGGTCTGGACACATGATAGCATTTTTCTGTGCACATCACATTTTTCCTTGGCAGTCCAAGGGGGAGGGGTGGGGGGTTAAACCCAATAAACCGCCTAGATCTGCCCCTGCAACATCTTATGCCTTCTTCTTCTTCTCAATATTGATTTACTGGTCGGGTTACATTATTTGCTGGTCTTTAAGAATTACCAGATTTCAGAGGATTCAAACTTTCACAACGAAAAACTTCTCCATGTTTCAGTCCTTGCGCGATTGTCGATCTCCAGCTCCAGCAGATATTGGGCGTCAGCGTGCACACCGGTACTACCAGCGCAGTATAGCCACTGTGCTGACGGCCGCACCGCGAGCTTCCGTTGTTTGTATCGGGAATACTCGTACAGATGGTAGAGAAAGCGCCATCTAAGTTCCATTTCATTGGTTTAAGGTTTGAAAATTAATACTCAATATTGTGTTAAAGTTATATCAGAAAAGATAATCTTAATTTTATAATTCCACGGGGGCGATTTTTAATTTTGCAATCGCCCCCGTGAGCAACCTGACGGGGGCGATTATGGAGCTCACGGGGGCGAATCGCCCACCGCCCCCGTGTATTTTGAGCGCGGATTGATAACCTATAAAGTAAAACGGGATTTCCAAATTAGTGAATCGTTTAAATTATTTTGTAGATCCCTTTGCCATTTATCCTGTTGATTTTTTTTCTGAGATATTTGGTGAAAATTTGTTTAAGAAAATATTGTACGTAAGTTTTGATATCTTTTTAGGCTTTTGAAATTGTACAATAAAATATCAACACAATTTAGAGAAGCATTTTCTATTTCCCTGTTTTAGAATACGTTTCGAGTAGGTAATGCGGAAAGAACTGAATAATATAACATAAATGAACCAGACAGAAAATTCATTTGGCGTTGGATTTGATCAAAAGACATACATTTTTCCACTTTTCTTTTCTTCTTCCTCTTTATTTGTACATTTTTCTTCTTTTTCTTCTTTCTTTTCTTTCATTCCCTTTATATTCTCTTTCCCTTTCCCTTTCCCTTTTCTCTCTATCTCTCTCTTATTTTTTTATTTTTGGCGGGGATGAGGAGGCAAGAGCCCTTTGCCCACGTTTCCCTCTTTTATTCTTCTTCTTCTTCCTCTTCTTTCTTTCCTTTTATATTCTCTTTCCCTATCCCTTCTCTCTCTCTCTCTCTCTCTCTCTCACTCTTTCTTATTAATTTTTGGCAGGGGGGGGGGGTGGAGGCAAAAGCCCTTCGCCCCCGTTTTCCTTTTTTCTTCTTATTCTTTTTCTTTCTTTCCTTTTATATTCTCTTTCCCTTTCCCTTCTCTCTCCCTCACTCTCTCTCTTATTTATTTTTTGGCGGGGAGGGGGGGGGGGAGAGGGTTGGAAGCAAGAGCCCTTCGCCCCACCCGTTTCCTTCTTTTCTTCTTCTTCCTCTTCTTTCTTTCCTTTTATCTTCTCTTTCCCTTCTCTCTCTCTCTTTCTTCTTTCTTTTTTGACGGGGGGGGGGGGGAGGCAAGAGCCCTTTGCCCCCGTTTCCCTCTTTGATTCTTATTCCTCTTCTTTCTTTCCTTTATCTTCTCTTTCCCTTCTCTCTCTTATTTATTTTTTGGCGGGGGGGGGGGGGGAGGCAAGAGCCCTTTGCCCCCTTTCCCTCTTTTATTCTTATTCTTCTTCTTTCTTTCCTTTTATATTCTCTTTCCCTTTCCCTTCTCTCTCTCTCACTGTTTCTTATTTATTTTTGGCGGGGTGTTGGGGGGGGGGGGGGGTGAGCCAAGAGCCCTATGCCCCCGTTTCCCTTTTTTATTCTTATTCCTCTTCTTTCTTTCCTTTATCTTCTCTCTCCCTTCTCTCTCTCCCTTCTTTCTTTTTTTGGCGGGGGGGGGGGGAGACAAGAGCCCTTTGACCCCATTTCCCTCTTTGATTCTTATTCCGCTTCTTTCTTTCCTTTATCTTCTCTTTCCCTTCTCTCTCTCTCTTATTTTTTTTTTGGCGGGGGGGGGGGAGGCAAGAGCCCTTTGCCCCCCTTTCACTCTTTTTTATTCTTCTTCTTTCTTTCCTTTTATATTCTCTTTCCCTTTCCCTTCTCTCTCTCTCACTCTTTCTTATTTATTTTTTGGCGGGGTGTTGGGGGGGGGGGAGCCAAGAGCCCTTTGCCCCCGTTTCCCTCTTTTATTCTTATTCCTCTTCTTTCTTTCATTTATCTTCTCTTTCCCTTCTCTCTCTCTCTTATTTTTTTTTTTGGCGGGGGGGGGGGGAGGCAAGAGCCCTCTGCCCCCGTTTCCCTCTTTTATTCTTATTCCTCTTCTTTCTTTCCTTTATTTTCTCTTTCCTTTCTCTCTCTCTCTCTTATTTATTTTTTGGCGGGGGGGGGGGGAGGCAAGAGCCCTTTGTCCCCCTTTCCCTCTTTTATTCTTATTCCTCTTCTTTCTTTCATTTATCTTCTTTTTCCCTCTCTCTCTCTCTCTCTTATTTTTTTGTGGCGGGGGGGGGGGGGGGAGGCAAGAGCCCTTCGGGCCCCCCTGTTTCCCTCTTTTCTTCTTCTTCCTCTTCTTTCTCTCCTTTTATATTCTCTTCCCCCTTTTCCTTTTTTCCTTCTCTCTGTCTCTCCCATCAACATAGTAATAACGAATAAGACCACTCTGTAATCAAAACTATTCCATTTTATTTAATACATTTTTAGATATACTGGCAATACTCAAATTGGCAACTATTATCTTCTGTCCCATATCCTCATTACATAAGGTAGATAACTTCACACAGGAGCACGCGACCGCGCACGCAATCCACCATCAGTGCAGTAGGCCTTAGCATTTGTATTGTGCTGCGGTTTGGCGTGAAACCTGTGAAAAAGTGCATGCTAAAATTAATGTTTTTCAGAAAAGTACTCTCCCAAATACAACAAAATTGACACGAAACAAGTAAGAAACATAACACCTCTTTAATCATTATCTTCATTGGGATATTTGATTATTTATTTACCGATATTTGGGGTCTGTTTTAGTAGGCTATATTTTGGATACCTTGCTGAATTAGCGCCACATAGTTTTAAAATAAGTGAAAATAATTACCTAGGGCTGTCAGAAAAACCGGCATCTGTGACAAAGGCTTCGCGGAGGTAGCATATATTGGCACCAAGATTAGTGGCGATATGAATATTCATTATTCCCTACGTCACAGACGTGCGGCGTGCGTACTCTGTCATATACACATGTACTAGTACACGAGTACGTTCGTAAGCATTAGTACATGTACATTGCTCCGGAATGAAGAGAATCATTTTAAAGGACGAATTAATCTGTGAAGCTAAGTACAAGCAGGGAATTGAAAATTGGTTATAATACACTCCCTAATCTAGCTAGTTTTGTAATAATAGTTTATTTAGGAGAACGGAAGATTGATATTGTTAAGTTGTTTCATAACATCACTCAGCTTGATTTGATTCGAGATATATCTCATTAATAAATCAGTATAAAGGCTGTATGAGTCTCGAACGAACCATCGCCACTAATCTTGGTGCCAACACCGTTAAACCATGCTCCAAATTTGGTAATACGTTTTATGTGTCTATAAAGACCAGGGATTGGATTATTTAGGAGAACGGAAGATTGCTATTGTTAAGTTGTTTCATAACATCACTCAGTTTGATTTGATTCGAGATAGGCTGTATGAGTCTCGAACGAACCATCGCCACTAATCTTGGTGCCAACACCGTTAAATCATGCTCCAAATTTGGTAAACCGTTTTGTGTGTCTATAAAGACCAGGGGTTGGATTATTAAAGAGAACGGAAGATTGATATTGTTAAGTTGTTTCATAACATCACTCAGTTTGATTTGATTCGAGATATATCTCATTAATAAAACAGTATAAAAGCTATATAGTCTCAAACGAACTTACACCATAAAACTTGTATTTGATTTATCGCCTTCTTTCCTTTCTTTAGGATTTAGCAATTTCTAGAAAGTAAATTTAATGTCAAACTAAAATGAATTGTTCGCGCTATTTTTTAAAACATTTATCGAAAAAAGGGTCAATGTTTACAAATGTATCATTTTTGTATTCACTTTCCCTTTTATCAAATGTCTACACATTTTAGGAAATGAAATGTTTCTTGTTTATAATATCATTTTACATGAAACCAATCAATAACAACATTTGATAAAGAAACTTTCCTATTTCAACAATTAATAACGAAATTATTTTCAAAATAACAAATAACATTACTATGGCGTACAATTATCAAACAACTGAGATAATTGAAAATAATCAAACCGATCATTTACTAATTCCGATCACCTGTTTACAAAACATATCATTAATTCCTATCATCCTAAAGGAATTTCTGTCTTCCGATAATTTCCCCGCTTGAAAAACGTTTGACTCGAATGATTCTATATAAACAATACTATTTCGTCAAAACACACTGAACGCTCATTCCTTCTATAGATTCAAACACAATCAGATCCTCTATACTTTTCTGCAGAGACATGTACTAATCTTCAATAAATATTTTGTGAATATAGCTCTATACTGAAACACACTAAAAAATGGGAATCAAACTCACCACAATTTGCTCTGTGCACTTCATACAAATTTTCAAGAAACTATTATTTGCAATATTTCTATCCTTTTATTTTCTTTTACAAGAAAAACTCCTGAAACACATTAGTTTTGCCTGAAAGGGTAGTTTCTTCCCTACATTTCTAATTGTTATCTAAATAGGATCAATGTTAACAAATGTATTATTCTTTCTGTTTCTGTTTCTATTCTGTTTTCTCTTTCCTTTTAATCAAAGTTGTACAAATTCTAGAAAATGATAACTATAACCCGTTACTCAATATTTTACATTTCTTTATGATATTTAAAAAAATCTTTGTCTTGTTGTCTACTTTTATATCTTTAGCCGAGCAAGTAAAAGTTAGAGTAGAGTAGTTAGAGTAAAGTCACTAGTTCAAAGTACTTGTCCTACTTAAATTTCAACCATAATTACAACGGTTAACAAATGTACATATATTAGACTTGTTTTCCACTCATTTTAATCACATCTATACACGTTCTAGAAAGCGAAAGCTAAATACCCCTCTTGTATACAATGTTCGTCTATTTTTTGAATTAACAAGACATTCATCGAGGAGTGTAGTCATTTAGAAGATCCTTGATCGAAGAACGTGACAGAGCGAGTCCTTGGCATGAGCGGAAATCGGAGGAGGGGGTGGTGCGAAGCCCCAAGATTTTAAATAGTTTCTAAGTGGCACACAATTGCTAAACCACTCCCCACGACTTATGTTTGCTTTATTATGTTTATAGGGGTGGAAAGAAGTAACGAATTTACATAACCTATTGCAATTCCAAATGCTTTTAAAAAATATTATTGCAAGAGAACTTGGGAAGAAAATAACTCCCAAAGTTATGGTGACATTTTTAATGTATATTCTTATTTCCATTCTGCAAAATAAAACGATCGGGAATAACAATGTTTCTCCTGAAATCCTAGGTTTTAATCGTAAAAACCTTTGAAATTTGAAAATACTAAAATATTATAAATTTTCAATTGACTCCCAACTTTCTTCTCTAAGAAGACACGTGCAGAAAATGCTAATCATGCTGTTCTTTTAGAGAAGACATTAAAGGAAACCGAGTAAAATTAGTCGGTACAAAATGTCAATGAGAAAAAAAATATTTCTATCATAATATATAACTATATGGGAGTTGCTGTACAGTATATATGACAGTGATTAAACGAATCTACCCATGAGAGATTCCCATAATTTTACAAAAGGTTGTATTGCAGAGTTTAAATAAAAAAAGAATGTCCCTTGTGTAAAGCTCCACTGTGACCAAATAGATAGTCAGAATTTTCTTTGTTGTCACTGGACCATTTAGAAAATGTCGATACAACAACAAAATTTGTCAAAACCTGTTAATACCGAATCTTTAGAATCAAACATCGGATTCCTTTTTAGTAGGCACATTGTATCTTGATTGTAAATCATTACGAACGGTCTTATATGCTTCATATGCAATCATGGCTGAATGAATACCATACAGCGAGGTTAGGGGCTCCAGAAGAACACCGATGACCATGCCTTGGGTAAGTCCGTAAAATGTTGTCAGCTCTACTCAGGAAGCAATTTCCAAACTTTCAATGGCCCACTGAGTCGCGTTTAGGATACCGGTGTAGATCAGGCTTATAAGGGTCCATCTCGCTTGATCCGTACCAACAATCTTCTGCCGCTGAACGACCACTAAGAAGGATGTCATGACCCAGGCTGAGTAGGTTTGGAAGATGGCGAATATACCAGTGTAGCAAGCGAGAACTGTGTTCTCACGAGGTCCGGAGATTTCTGCAAGGATCCCTACTGCACTGGCAAAGCGGAATATGTTCAATGTGAAAATACCAACACAGCTTATCAGGATAACGCGGTCTTGTTCTCCTATTAAACCTGATACAAGAGATACTGTGTGTCTCGGACCAAAGGTCTTGGCACTATCAGTCAGGAATATACGAAAGTGTTAAATGACAACAAAGGCAGATAAAATACGATATGCAGGAACCATTTTAGATATGTTAGAGTAATTTCGGTGGAAGGAAGTGATTCTTGTAATCCCAAGCTGGAATAATAAAAAAACTTGGCGTAAGGAAAAATACGTGATTCCTAGCAATACATAGAAGGCCACTGTTAAAGTGATATTCAGTGGGGTTTCTCGGAAATCGCTTTCTTTTCGGTCTTTTGATTTTGGCACGAGGCTTCGTCTTTCTTCTTTAGATGATCCTAACAAAAGGAACTTCAACTTTGTACAACGGAAGATATTCTTCAGCCAAGCACGGATCGTTCCCCAGAATGGTCCAACGTAGGTTGAACCGAGACTCTGAAACTGTGAGGTGCTTTGAGCCGTCTTCAGAAGGGCTCATGGGAGTGTAGAGTACCACATTTGCCACATCATTGCAGCAGCAATAATGGCGCTTTCAGCGTAAAAAGGAGTCAGAGCTAACTCATGGTGTTTGGAAAAAAGTTCGAAGTTTCCAGGAAGGGAACAAGAATAGTCCAGCTGCCCGTAGTTTGAAGTCATCAATTCACCCAAGGGTAATATTATCTTGACGGCGACGATCCAGAAGCAACCGGCGACCGCTACTGATAGGGGGAAAGTAAACTTTTGTCTGTCGACGAAAACTGCATCATAGTAGTTCCTGAAGAAAAATATCGCAAATAATATCAAAGTGGCGAATGTGAAATCTAGTAGCACTTGTCCTACAAGGACAACATTGGCAACTACGGAACCGTCCAAAGTTATAAGGCACATGATGTTGTCAAGGAGTGGTATGGGAAGGTTGATCACGGCAATTGTGCCAAAAAAGTAGAAGGTTTTCAGCAGAGACATGTGTGGTTTGTGATACAGTTGATGAACTTCACTGAATGGATTCGCCTTTCTATCCGAAGAAGACGAAAGAGATTCGGCCTCACCATCTTCATCGTTATCCGTAAGGTACGGTAGAAGGCCTACGGCATGGGCACAGTGTCGGCATCTCAATGGTCAAAAGACTTCCTGCTTCTCATGAAAATTATCTCTCTTCCGAACAACGTACCACACAAACGTTTCAAAGAATATCAGGACGACTGTGAGACAGGACCGAGTGATGGCGTAGATTAAATCCCCGCGTGGAGAATTTGTGTCGTTTTCTCCGAACGGTAAGCTTGGGAGGACAGCGGCGCATATTCCCAAACTGAGTGTAAAGCACAGCATAAGCGAGTTGTGGTAGACAGACCGTTTTACCCCGGCATCTACCTGCTCCGAATGGCACTCCATTTCTTCTATTTATTGCGGAGTTCAATCATTGAGTTTTTTCTCCTTTATTTGATACATAAATAACTGACTGGAGAATAGTACCTCGGAGGTTGTGTTTAACCCAATCTTCGAAAGTGACTGCTGGAGCTAGGCCAAATCATGAAGTTATATTTGTTTTTAAGATCAAGAAGCTGATGCATATACTTTGTAATTTAAAAAGAAATAGGTAATTGATACAAACATTACTTGTAACTTGACGATAACAAACTCCTGATATTTTATATCCCTAATAAAAGTTGTACAGCGAAACCAAAACACCCATAAATAACTTTTTCAGCATTATCATGTAAACAATAAATTCAAATAAATTAAACTTTCTTATAATATGGACTGAAGATATATAATGGATTTTTTTCCATTTATTTTTTTATTATTATCATTACTTAAACCGCGCTTTTTCAACAAGCCCCGATTCGTTAACAATCAAATCAGCAACGCAACAGGGTATGAGGTATTAGTGGCGACTGTAGTTTATGTAGGTTCAGAGGCCTCGGGTAGGGAGTGTAGTACGATATGATTAATTAAATGGTTCAATTAATTGGTGTAGTGTTGTGTATTAATGTATTTTGAAGAGGCTCTCATATAATATGATGTGCTTAATAAAGACTTCGAGATGATCTTCATTATTGCATTGTCATTGAATTCATGCAGATCTACATTAACGTCACAGTTAAGACAGACTAATATCTTTTTAATGTAAACCAAAAGTTAATTGGGTTTGTTTACTGTAACAGAGAACAAGAGACTGCAACTCGGTATTTGGGGAATGGGATTGGAACATTTAAGTATGTTTGCAAGTTGCAATAAGTAGCCTATAGGCCTACAAAGATTAATAATTTACTGTCTGGTTACCTCGCCTACATTATCAGTTGTCAGTAATATAATATGACGTTTCTGCAAAACCGACTGTTTATACTTTTTGATGAGAATCTGTACTTGCATTTATAACTGCCATTTCCTGATTGATTTGCTGGGTTTTTAACTACTGCTAAAGTAGACGATCATCAAATAAAATTCGCTCATCAGCCACTCCTCAATCACTAGCTGCTTGGTTGAGTGATTCCCGTATCAGGACAATTACCCCCTGGGCGATCACTCCCCGGAAAATTACCCCCGGAAAACTACCCCCTAGGACGATTACTCTCCGGAAAAATACCCCCGGAGAAATACCCCCCCCCCGAGGACAATTACCCCCCAAGGACAATTACCCCCGGAGAATTATCCCCGAGACAATTACCGCCCGAAGACAACTACCCCCGAGGACAATTACCCCCCCCCCCAAGACAACTACCCCCCCCCCCGACGAGGACAACTACCCCCGAGGACAATTACCCCCAGAGGACAACTAACCCTCCCCCTCCGAGAACAACTCCCCCTCCCCCCCCCCAGGACAGTAACTCCCGGAGGACAACTATCCCCAATGACAATCACCCCCCGAGGAATTTATAAAACTGTGACGTTTAATGCAAGCTTCTCTCCAAATTGCTATTTACAAAAAAACTCATGAACCTTAATTTTCTTTGTTTTTTATGAAGTTAATTTCAGTCTTTTCAAATTATTCAATTCGATATTGGGGGGGGGGGGGAGGGAGGTGGAGGTTGCCTAATTCCCCCGTAGTTTTGCTACCGAGTAAAGAACAGGAACTACATTTCTTAGAAATTGAACAATACATTGCGCGCAGATGAGTACGCGTTACAGCCTCTCTCACCATCAATGGCACAACAAAGTGTAGAACCAAAGTGCAGGTTCAACTAAAAAGATGTGAGAAAAGAAAGTGGTAATGAAATTTAAACTCACCGATAAGGAACTAAGAAAACTGGAAGTAAAGAGACTGGAAATAATCCAAAATTTGAAATGTCTTCTCGACCAAATCACTACGTAGTCTCAACGATGAAACACTATCAATTCAACAAGGCAAATGCAATACACAATCTTATCAGAAGCTTCGACGAAAACCGAAACTATCAGGAAATATATATACACTAGACATATAATACTTGTTTGGAACAAGTATAGGTGGGCTGGTCAACTAAAATTTGAGACAAAATAGAGCAAAAGTAAGCGAGATACTGCTAAAAAACAATGTCATGTAGATTAATGATGTGAACGAAATTCACCTTCCATAGGCATAACACGCAACTTAAGAAATTTCTGATATGTGCCCTTTAATCGTAATTTTCACTATGATGACGTGATCAAAATGAAAAATTGTGATTACTGAGCTAGTAGAAAATTGTCTTAGCTACAACATATCACAATTTGGAAGAAAATCGATCAATATTTACAGAGATACAATCAATTTTCCATAAATATGCTGACGTCATAATATGCAAATTCGTATTTTGAGTTTCAAGGCCATTATGATGATGTCACGATACACCTAATGGCCAAATGAGACATGGAATCATACCTCCGACTCATACTCTATCTAAATATGAAAACAAATTGAAGGTCACGGCTCATTCCAAAGAGCTATAATGGATTTTGTATAGGCATGTTTTTGCCCATATATGCTATGTATTAAAAGAGCTCGCGCGCACAGACATTTATCTTGAATTGACGCTCATCTTGTTATTAATGGTCATAAAGAGATAAACATGGTATCAAATTCCTCGAAAAAATATGAGAAATATCATGAAAGAAAAAAAAAATGGCGATTCTATGTTTTGTAATGGTGTTACGCGCGAAAACGCGCGCGCATGCGCGTGTGCGCGATTTTTTATAAAATGCTTAAAATGACTTAAAACGTATGCAAAATAAATTTGAGACGATTTTGAGCATTATGAAATTTTTCGCGCGCACGCGCGCGTTTTTTGACCTGAAATTGACCGGACTGATATTGACCTTGATCATGATAAATATGAATGAGAAATTACTTTTGGTTATGAAGATATGATCATGAGTTGATTTTCAGAAAATTTCACAAAATGGCGCCTACATGACGTCATCAGTCAAGGTCAAGGTTGAAAACATTATTGTCATTTCTCTATATGCCTATACATATGTGTGCCAAATTTCAAGTGATTTGATTCAGACAATTTCAAGTTATCTTGCTAACAAAAAAGTGGCGAGAATTAAGAAAAATAAATAAATAACTAGACATGTAATACTTGTTTGGAACAAGTATAGGTGGGCTGGTCAACTAAAATTTGAGACAAAATAGAGCAAAAATAAGCAAAATACTGCTTCAAAATTCTTAAAAAACAATATCATGTAGATTCATTACGTGAATCAAATTCACCTTCAATAGTCGTAACACGCAAATTATGAAATTTCTGACATGAGGCCTTTAATCGAAATTTCACTCTGATGACGACATCAAAATGAAAAATGGTTATTATTAAGCTCGTAGAAAATTGTCTTAGCTACAACATATTGAAATTTGGAATAAAATCGATCAATATTTACAGAGATACAATCAATTTTCCATAAATATGCTGACTTCATAATATGCAAATTCGTATTTTTAGTTCCAAGGCCATTATGATGATGTCAGAATATTTTTAATAGCCAAATGAGACATTGAATCATATCTCCAACTCATTCTCTATCAAAATATGAAAAAAAATTGGGGGTCCAGGTACATCCCAAAAGAGCTATAATGGATTTTCTATAGGCATGTTTTTGCCCATATATGTTATGTATTACAAGGGCTCGCGCGCACGGACATTTATCTTCAATGGACGCTCATCTTGTTATTAATGGTCATAAAGAGATGAACATGGTATCAAATTGTTCGGAAAAAAATGAGAAATATCATGAAAGAAAAAAAATGGAGATTCTATGTTGTGTAATGGTGTTACGCGCGAAAATGCGCGCGCATGCGCGTGTGCGCGATTTTTTTATAAAATGCTTAAAATGGCCTGAAACGTATGCAAAATAAATTTGAGACGATTTTGAGCATTTTAATATTTTGCGCGCGCACTGACGCGCGGACGTACGCGCGTGTTCGCGTTTTTTGATCTGAAATTGACCGGACTGATATTGACCTTGATCATGATAAATATGAAGGAGAAATAACTTTTGGTTATGAAGATATGATCATGAGTTTATTTTCAGAACATTTCACAAAATGGCGCCTAGATGACGTCATCAGTCAAGGTCAAGGTTAAAAACCTTACCGTGCTTTGTCCATATGCCCATACATATATGTGCCAAATTTCAATTTATTTGGTTAAGCCATTTTCAAGTTATCTTGCTAACAAAAAAGTGGTAAGAATTAAGAAAAACTAGAAATTTAATTCGTCATGGGGACGAATTAGGTGGTCTGTCTTCAATTCTTATGATCATACTCATCTTCAATTCAATTACCCAATAAAATGATGTTAATGTAAAATGATGTATTGAGATATGAATTGATGAATGAAGAATAATGGATCAAGTGATAATAGGGTAATAATAAAGTAAATATGGTTGTTTATTACATTATTTGCGATTGTACGTGTTTTAATATTCAAAGGAGATGGTACAGTGAAAGGTCAAAAAGAAAAAAAGTGAAGAAAAAAAATTGTTGGAGACGCCCGGACTCGAACCAGGGACCTCGAGGTCGGAAGTCAAGTGTGTTACCGATATACCAAAACATTTCCCATAGAGATTACACGTAAACGAAAAATGGAATTCTCAAATCCCACATTGGAAGTGAAATATGAGCATGATCCCGGCATCTGATCGAAAAATAAAGGGCACACTTGTGATAGCTCATTGTCTCAGCTACAACATACTCAAAGCTCAGCGAAAACAAAGCTAAAACAACGGAGATATCGCAAGTGAAAGACGAAAATGTAGAATCCAATTTTGAGAAAAGGTCATGTCCCATAGAGAATACACGCAAAATGTGAAAAATTGACATGCCTCCTTTAATCGCAAAAATACGCCATGATACCATTGTTAAAATGAAATATCGTGACAACTGCATTTGTAGAAAATATTATCAGTTAGAACATATCAAAATTTGAAAGAAAATTGATCAATATTTACAGAGATACAATCAATTTTCTAAAAATCTGCTGACGTCATAATATGCAAATTGAAATTTTGAGTTCGGAGGCCATTATGATGACGTCATGAGTTAATTGAGGGTCAAATGAGACATGAAATCATATCTCCAACTCATAATCTATTTAAATATGAAAGAAATCGGGGGGTATCTATCCATTCTGAAGAGTTACAATGAATTTTGTATAGGCATGTTTTTGCACATGTATTGTGGATACAGATAGCGCAGGTCGGCGCGTGCGTTCAACTTTGACAGACGCTAATTGCGTTATTACTGGTCGGAAAAAGGTGAACACGGTATGAAAATGCTTGGAAAAATGTGGTTAACATGTTGATAGAGAAAATTTGGCGTTTCTATGTTGTAAAATGTCAGAACGCGCGGTTAAGCGCGGAAATGCGTAAAAAAAAGTGCTCTCGCGCAAATTTTGAAAATGCTTACAATGGCCTGAAACGTGTGCAAAATTTTTTTAAACGAATTGGAGCATTTTAAAATTTTGATACGCGCGTACGTGCGCGTCGAGGTGCGCGCGCAAAATTTGTTGACATTTTTAGTTGAACTTTGACCTGAAGTTGATGTATACCAAATATGGTTGATTTTTGATGACTCGTTATCGAGATATGATAATGACCTGACTTTTACAAAATGGCGCCTGGATGACGTCACGATGACCTAGTGACCTTGAAAAAGTTAATTTGACTTGAAATCATAGGGCTTGATGACTGACAGAAATTTGAAGGCAATTGACCATGTTGATTTCGAGTAAACGTGTGGACAAAAAAGTGTACGGAAGAAATAAAAACTAGAATTTAAATCGTCACGAGGACGATTAAGGTGGTCTGTCTTCAAGTCTTATGATAGATTATAATATTTACTTTATTGAGAAAGGGAGAAGTTATATAGACATGTAAACAATGATGATCATCATGATGATGATGATGATGATCTTGATAGTAATGGTGATGACGATGATGATGATGATGATCATGATGATGTTGATGATTATCATCAACAGACCATGATGACATCAGACTGACAAAAATGAGAGAACATTTAGATAGTATATAGTCACAGCTACAACATACTCAAAAATCAACAAAAATCAAGCCGAAATAACGGCGATATTGCTCGCAAAAGACAAGATTTTGTAGAATCCAGATTTGAGAAAAAGTCATCTCCCATAAGGATTGCACGCAAAAAGTAATGGATCAAGTGATAATAGGGTAATAATAAAGTAAATATGGTTGTTTATTACATTATTTACGATTGTACGTGTTTTAATATTGAAAGGAGATGGTACAGTGAAAGGTCAAAAAGAAAAAAAAGTGAAGAAAACAAATTGTTGGAGACGCCCGGACTCGAACCAGGGACCTCGAGGTCGGAAGTCAAGTGCGTTACGGATATACCTAAACATTTCCCATAGAGATTACACGTAAACGGGAAATGGAATTCTCAAATCCCACTTTGGAAGTGAAATATGAGCATGATCCAGGCATCTGAATGAAAAAAAAGGGCACACTTATGATAGCTTATTGTCTCAGCTACAACATACTCAAAGCTCAGCGTAAATAAAGATAAAACGACGGAGATATTGCTCGCGAAATACGAGAATGTAGAATCCAGTTTTGAGAAAAAGTCATGTCCCATAGAGAATACACGCAAAATGTGAAAAATTGACATGCCACCTTTAATCGCAAAAATACGCCATGATACCTTTGTCAAAATGAAATATTGTGTTGACTGCATTTGTAGAGAATTGTCTAAGCTAGATCATATCAAAATTTGGAAGAAAATTGATCATTGTTTACAGAGATACAGTCAATTTTCCAGAAATATGCTGACGTCATAATATGCAAATTGAAATTTTGAGTTTGGAGGCCATTATGATGACGTCATGAGTTAATTGAGGGTCAAATGAGACATGAAATCATACCTCCAACTCATACTCTATCAAAATATGAAAAAAAAACTTGGGGTCACCTTACATCCTAAAGCGCTACAATGGATTTTGTACAGGCATGTTTTTGCCCATGTATGCTATGTATTACAAAAGCTCGCGCGCACGGTAATTATCTTAAACGGACGCTCATTCCGTTATTAATGGGCAGAAAAAGTTGAACAAGGTATCAAAATGCTTGAAAAAATGTGCCAAATATGATGACAGAAAAAATTTGGCGATTCTATGTTGGAAGATGCAATTACGCGCGAAAACGCGCGCGCATGTGCGTGCGCGCGTTTTTTTGCAAAATGCTTAAAATGGCCTGAAACGTAAAGAAAATTAATTTAGAACGAATTTGAGCATTTTAAAATTTTAATGCGCGCGTACGTGCGCGTCGAGGTGCGCGCGCAAAATTTGATGACATTTTTAGTTGACCTTTGACCTGAAGTTGATGTATACCAAATATGGTTGATTTTTGATGACTCGTTATTGAGATATGATAATGACCTGATTTTTACAAAATGGCGCCTGGATGACGTCACGATGACCTAATGACCTTGAAAAAGTTGATTTAACTTGAAATCATAGGGCTTGATGACTGACAGAAATTTGAAGGAAATTGACCATGTCGATTTCGAGTGAACGTGTGTACAAAAAAGTGTACGGAAGAAATAAAAATAAATAAAGAATAAAGAATAAACTAGAATTTAAATCGTCACGAGGACGATTAAGGTGGTCTGTCTTCAAGTCTTATGATAGATTATAATATTTACTTTATTGAGAAAGGGAGAAGTTATATAGACATGTAAACAATGATGATCATCATGATGATGATGATGATGATCTTGATAGTAATGGTGATGACGATGATGATGATGATGATGATCATGATGATGTTGATGATTATCATCAACAGACCATGATGACATCAGACTGACAAAAATGAGAGAACATTTAGATAGTATATAGTCACAGCTACAACATACTCAAAAATCAACAAAAATCAAGCCGAAATAACGGCGATATTGCTCGCAAAAGACAAGATTTTGTAGAATCCAGATTTGAGAAAAAGTCATCTCCCATAAGGATTGCACGCAAAAAATATTGGATCAAGTGATAATAGGGTAATAATAAAGTAAATATGGTTGTTTATTACATTATTTACGATTGTACGTGTTTTAATATTGAAAGGAGATGGTACAGTGATAGGTCAAAAAGAAAAAAAATTGAAGAAAACAAATTGTTGGAGACGCCCGGACTCGAACCAGGGACCTCGAGGTCGGAAGTCAAGTGCGTTACGGATATACCAAAACATTTCCCATAGAGATTACAGGTAAACGGGAAATGGAATTCTGAAATCCCACTTTGGAAGTGAAATATGAGCATGATCCCGGCATCTGAATGAAAAATAAAGGGCACACTTATGATAGCTTATTGTCTCAGCTACAACATACTCAAAGTTCAGCGTAAATAAAGATAAAACGACGGAGATATTGCTCGCGAAAGACGAGAATGTAGAATCCAGTTTTGAGAAAAAGTCATGTCCCATAGAGAATACACGCAAAATGTGAAAAATTGACATGCCACCTTTAATCGCAAAAATACGCAATGATACCTTTGTCAAAATGAAATATTGTGTTGACTGCATTTGTAGAGAATTGTCTAAGCTAGATCATATCAAAATTTGGAAGAAAATTGATCATTGCTTACAGAGATAAAGTCAATTTTCCAGAAATATGCTGACGTCATAATATGCAAATTGAAATTTTGAGTTTGGAGGCCATTATGATGACGTCGTGAGTTAATTGAGGGTCAAATGAGACATGAAATCATACCTCCAACTCATAATCTATTTAAATATGAAAGAAATTGGGGGTTATCTATCAATTCTGAAGAGTTAAAATGAATTTTGTATAGGCATGTTTTTGCCCATGTATTGTGGATACAGATAGCGCAGGTCGGCGCGTGCGTTCAACTTTGACAGCCGCTAATTGCGGTATTACTGGTCGGAAACAGGTAAACAAGGTATCAAAATGCTTGGAAAAATGTAATAAATATGATAACAGAAAAAATTTGGCGATTCTATGTTGCAAAATGCCAGGACGCGCGCGCATAATTACGCGCGCGCAAATTTTGAAAATGCTTAAAATGGCCTGAAACGTATGCAAAATTAATTTGGAACGAATTTGACCATTTTAAAATTTTAATGCGCGCGTACGTGCGCGTCGAGGTGCGCGCGCGGAATTTTTTGACATTTTTCGTTGACCTTTGACCTGAAGTTGATGTATACCAAATATGGTTGATTTTTGATGACTCGTTATCGAGATATGATAATGACCTGATTTTTACAAAATGGCGCCTGGATGACGTCACGATGACCTAATGACCTTGAAAAAGTTGATTTAACTTGAAATCATAGGGCTTGATGACTGACAGAAATTTGAAGGAAATTGACCTTGTCGATTTCGAGTGAACGTGTGGACAAAAAAGTGTACGGAAGAAATAAAAACTAGAATTTAAATCGTCACGAGGACGATTAAGGTGGTCTGTCTTCAAGTCTTATGATAGATTATAATATTTACTTTATTGAGAAAGGGAGAAGTTATATAGACATGTAAACAATGATGATCATCATGATGATGATGATGATGATCTTGATAGTAATGGTGATGACGATGATGATGATGATGATGATCATGATGATGTTGATGATTATCATCAACAGACCATGATGACATCAGACTGACAAAAATGAGAGAACATTTAGATAGTATATAGTCACAGCTACAACATACTCAAAAATCAACAAAAATCAAGCCGAAATAACGGCGATATTGCTCGCAAAAGACAAGATTTTGTAGAATCCAGATTTGAGAAAAAGTCATCTCCCATAAGGATTGCACGCAAAAAATATTGGATCAAGTGATAATTGGGTAATAATAAAGTAAATATGGTTGTTTATTACATTATTTACGATTGTACGTGTTTTAATATTGAAAGGAGATGGTACAGTGAAAGGTCAAAAAGAAAAAAAAGTGAAGAAAACAAATTGTTGGAGACGCCCGGACTCGAACCAGGGACCTCGAGGTCGGAAGTCAAGTGCGTTACGGATATACCTAAACATTTCCCATAGAGATTACACGTAAACGGGAAATGGAATTCTCAAATCCCACTTTGGAAGTGAAATATGAGCATGATCCCGGCATCTGAATGAAAAATAAAGGGCACACTTATGATAGCTTATTGTCTCAGCTACAACATACTCAAAGTTCAGCGTAAATAAAGATAAAACGACGGAGATATTGCTCGCGAAAGACGAGAATGTAGAATCCAGTTTTGAGAAAAAGTCATGTCCCATAGAGAATACACGCAAAATGTGAAAAATTGACATGCCACCTTTAATCGCAAAAATACGCCATGATACCTTTGTCAAAATGAAATATTGTGTTGACTGCATTTGTAGAGAATTGTCTAAGCTAGATCATATCAAAATTTGGAAGAAAATTGATCATTGCTTACAGAGATAAAGTCAATTTTCCAGAAATATGCTGACGTCATAATATGCAAATTGAAATTTTGAGTTTGGAGGCCATTATGATGACGTCGTGAGTTAATTGAGGGTCAAATGAGACATGAAATCATACCTCCAACTCATAATCTATTTAAATATGAAAGAAATTGGGGGTTATCTATCAATTCTGAAGAGTTAAAATGAATTTTGTATAGGCATGTTTTTGCCCATGTATTGTGGATACAGATAGCGCAGGTCGGCGCGTGCGTTCAACTTTGACAGCCGCTAATTGCGGTATTACTGGTCGGAAACAGGTAAACAAGGTATCAAAATGCTTGGAAAAATGTAATAAATATGATAACAGAAAAAATTTGGCGATTCTATGTTGCAAAATGCCAGGACGCGCGCGCATAATTACGCGCGCGCAAATTTTGAAAATGCTTAAAATGGCCTGAAACGTATGCAAAATTAATTTGGAACGAATTTGACCATTTTAAAATTTTAATGCGCGCGTACGTGCGCGTCGAGGTGCGCGCGCGGAATTTTTTGACATTTTTCGTTGACCTTTGACCTGAAGTTGATGTATACCAAATATGGTTGATTTTTGATGACTCGTTATCGAGATATGATAATGACCTGATTTTTACAAAATGGCGCCTGGATGACGTCACGATGACCTAATGACCTTGAAAAAGTTGATTTAACTTGAAATCATAGGGCTTGATGACTGACAGAAATTTGAAGGAAATTGACCTTGTCGATTTCGAGTGAACGTGTGGACAAAAAAGTGTACGGAAGAAATAAAAACTAGAATTTAAATCGTCACGAGGACGATTAAGGTGGTCTGTCTTCAAGTCTTATGATAGATTATAATATTTACTTTATTGAGAAAGGGAGAAGTTATATAGACATGTAAACAATGATGATCATCATGATGATGATGATGATGATCTTGATAGTAATGGTGATGACGATGATGATGATGATGATGATCATGATGATGTTGATGATTATCATCAACAGACCATGATGACATCAGACTGACAAAAATGAGAGAACATTTAGATAGTATATAGTCACAGCTACAACATACTCAAAAATCAACAAAAATCAAGCCGAAATAACGGCGATATTGCTCGCAAAAGACAAGATTTTGTAGAATCCAGATTTGAGAAAAAGTCATCTCCCATAAGGATTGCACGCAAAAAATATTGGATCAAGTGATAATTGGGTAATAATAAAGTAAATATGGTTGTTTATTACATTATTTACGATTGTACGTGTTTTAATATTGAAAGGAGATGGTACAGTGAAAGGTCAAAAAGAAAAAAAAGTGAAGAAAACAAATTGTTGGAGACGCCCGGACTCGAACCAGGGACCTCGAGGTCGGAAGTCAAGTGCGTTACGGATATACCTAAACATTTCCCATAGAGATTACACGTAAACGGGAAATGGAATTCTCAAATCCCACTTTGGAAGTGAAATATGAGCATGATCCCGGCATCTGAATGAAAAATAAAGGGCACACTTATGATAGCTTATTGTCTCAGCTACAACATACTCAAAGTTCAGCGTAAATAAAGATAAAACGACGGAGATATTGCTCGCGAAAGACGAGAATGTAGAATCCAGTTTTGAGAAAAAGTCATGTCCCATAGAGAATACACGCAAAATGTGAAAAATTGACATGCCACCTTTAATCGCAAAAATACGCCATGATACCTTTGTCAAAATGAAATATTGTGTTGACTGCATTTGTAGAGAATTGTCTAAGCTAGATCATATCAAAATTTGGAAGAAAATTGATCATTGCTTACAGAGATAAAGTCAATTTTCCAGAAATATGCTGACGTCATAATATGCAAATTGAAATTTTGAGTTTGGAGGCCATTATGATGACGTCGTGAGTTAATTGAGGGTCAAATGAGACATGAAATCATACCTCCAACTCATAATCTATTTAAATATGAAAGAAATTGGGGGTTATCTATCAATTCTGAAGAGTTAAAATGAATTTTGTATAGGCATGTTTTTGCCCATGTATTGTTGATACAGATAGCGCAGGTCGGCGCGTGCGTTCAACTTTGACAGCCGCTAATTGCGGTATTACTGGTCGGAAACAGGTAAACAAGGTATCAAAATGCTTGGAAAAATGTAATAAATATGATAACAGAAAAAATTTGGCGATTCTATGTTGCAAAATGCCAGGACGCGCGCGCATAATTACGCGCGCGCAAATTTTGAAAATGCTTAAAATGGCCTGAAACGTATGCAAAATTAATTTGGAACGAATTTGACCATTTTAAAATTTTAATGCGCGCGTACGTGCGCGTCGAGGTGCGCGCGCGGAATTTTTTGACATTTTTCGTTGACCTTTGACCTGAAGTTGATGTATACCAAATATGGTTGATTTTTGATGACTCGTTATCGAGATATGATAATGACCTGATTTTTACAAAATGGCGCCTGGATGACGTCACGATGACCTAATGACCTTGAAAAAGTTGATTTAACTTGAAATCATAGGGCTTGATGACTGACAGAAATTTGAAGGAAATTGACCTTGTCGATTTCGAGTGAACGTGTGGACAAAAAAGTGTACGGAAGAAATAAAAACTAGAATTTAAATCGTCACGAGGACGATTAAGGTGGTCTGTCTTCAAGTCTTATAATAGATTATAATATTTACTTTATTGAGAAAGGGAGAAGTTATATAGACATGTAAACAATGATGATCATCATGATGATGATGATGATGATCTTGATAGTAATGGTGATGACGATGATGATGATGATGATGATCATGATGATGTTGATGATTATCATCAACAGACCATGATGACATCAGACTGACAAAAATGAGAGAACATTTAGATAGTATATAGTCACAGCTACAACATACTCAAAAATCAACAAAAATCAAGCCGAAATAACGGCGATATTGCTCGCAAAAGACAAGATTTTGTAGAATCCAGATTTGAGAAAAAGTCATCTCCCATAAGGATTGCACGCAAAAAATATTGGATCAAGTGATAATTGGGTAATAATAAAGTAAATATGGTTGTTTATTACATTATTTACGATTGTACGTGTTTTAATATTGAAAGGAGATGGTACAGTGAAAGGTCAAAAAGAAAAAAAAGTGAAGAAAACAAATTGTTGGAGACGCCCGGACTCGAACCAGGGACCTCGAGGTCGGAAGTCAAGTGCGTTACGGATATACCTAAACATTTCCCATAGAGATTACAGGTAAACGGGAAATGGAATTCTCAAATCCCACTTTGGAAGTGAAATATGAGCATGATCCCGGCATCTGAATAAAAAATAAAGGGCACACTTATGATAGCTTATTGTCTCAGCTACAACATACTCAAAGTTCAGCGTAAATAAAGATAAAACGACGGAGATATTGCTCGCGAAAGACGAGAATGTAGAATCCAGTTTTGAGAAAAAGTCATGTCCCATAGAGAATACACGCAAAATGTGAAAAATTGACATGCCACCTTTAATCGCAAAAATACGCCATGATACCTTTGTCAAAATGAAATATTGTGTTGACTGCATTTGTAGAGAATTGTCTAAGCTAGATCATATCAAAATTTGGAAGAAAATTGATCATTGCTTACAGAGATAAAGTCAATTTTCCAGAAATATGCTGACGTCATAATATGCAAATTGAAATTTTGAGTTTGGAGGCCATTATGATGACGTCGTGAGTTAATTGAGGGTCAAATGAGACATGAAATCATACCTCCAACTCATAATCTATTTAAATATGAAAGAAATTGGGGGTTATCTATCAATTCTGAAGAGTTAAAATGAATTTTGTATAGGCATGTTTTTGCCCATGTATTGTGGATACAGATAGCGCAGGTCGGCGCGTGCGTTCAACTTTGACAGCCGCTAATTGCGGTATTACTGGTCGGAAACAGGTAAACAAGGTATCAAAATGCTTGGAAAAATGTAATAAATATGATAACAGAAAAAATTTGGCGATTCTATGTTGCAAAATGCCAGGACGCGCGCGCATAATTACGCGCGCGCAAATTTTGAAAATGCTTAAAATGGCCTGAAACGTATGCAAAATTAATTTGGAACGAATTTGACCATTTTAAAATTTTAATGCGCGCGTACGTGCGCGGAATTTTTTGACATTTTTCGTTGACCTTTGACCTGAAGTTGATGTATACCAAATATGGTTGATTTTTGATGACTCGTTATCGAGATATGATAATGACCTGATTTTTACAAAATGGCGCCTGGATGACGTCACGATGACCTAATGACCTTGAAAAAGTTGATTTAACTTGAAATCATAGGGCTTGATGACTGACAGAAATTTGAAGGAAATTGACCTTGTCGATTTCGAGTGAACGTGTGGACAAAAAAGTGTACGGAAGAAATAAAAACTAGAATTTAAATCGTCACGAGGACGATTAAGGTGGTCTGTCTTCAAGTCTTATGATAGATTATAATATTTACTTTATTGAGAAAGGGAGAAGTTATATAGACATGTAAACAATGATGATCATCATGATGATGATGATGATGATCTTGATAGTAATGGTGATGACGATGATGATGATGATGATGATCATGATGATGTTGATGATTATCATCAACAGACCATGATGACATCAGACTGACAAAAATGAGAGAACATTTAGATAGTATATAGTCACAGCTACAACATACTCAAAAATCAACAAAAATCAAGCCGAAATAACGGCGATATTGCTCGCAAAAGACAAGATTTTGTAGAATCCAGATTTGAGAAAAAGTCATCTCCCATAAGGATTGCACGCAAAAAATATTGGATCAAGTGATAATTGGGTAATAATAAAGTAAATATGGTTGTTTATTACATTATTTACGATTGTACGTGTTTTAATATTGAAAGGAGATGGTACAGTGAAAGGTCAAAAAGAAAAAAAAGTGAAGAAAACAAATTGTTGGAGACGCCCGGACTCGAACCAGGGACCTCGAGGTCGGAAGTCAAGTGCGTTACGGATATACCTAAACATTTCCCATAGAGATTACACGTAAACGGGAAATGGAATTCTCAAATCCCACTTTGGAAGTGAAATATGAGCATGATCCAGGCATCTGAATGAAAAAAAGGGCACACTTATGATAGCTTATTGTCTCAGCTACAACATACTCAAAGCTCAGCGTAAATAAAGATAAAACGACGGAGATATTGCTCGCGAAATACGAGAATGTAGAATCCAGTTTTGAGAAAAAGTCATGTCCCATAGAGAATACACGCAAAATGTGAAAAATTGACATGCCACCTTTAATCGCAAAAATACGCCATGATACCTTTGTCAAAATGAAATATTGTGTTGACTGCATTTGTAGAGAATTGTCTAAGCTAGATCATATCAAAATTTGGAAGAAAATTGATCATTGTTTACAGAGATACAGTCAATTTTCCAGAAATATGCTGACGTCATAATATGCAAATTGAAATTTTGAGTTTGGAGGCCATTATGATGACGTCATGAGTTAATTGAGGGTCAAATGAGACATGAAATCATACCTCCAACTCATACTCTATCAAAATATGAAAAAAAAACTTGGGGTCACCTTACATCCTAAAGCGCTACAATGGATTTTGTACAGGCATGTTTTTGCCCATGTATGCTATGTATTACAAAAGCTCGCGCGCACGGTAATTATCTTAAACGGACGCTCATTCCGTTATTAATGGGCAGAAAAAGTTGAACAAGGTATCAAAATGCTTGAAAAAATGTGCCAAATATGATGACAGAAAAAATTTGGCGATTCTATGTTGGAAGATGCAATTACGCGCGAAAACGCGCGCGCATGTGCGTGCGCGCGTTTTTTTGCAAAATGCTTAAAATGGCCTGAAACGTAAAGAAAATTAATTTAGAACGAATTTGAGCATTTTAAAATTTTAATGCGCGCGTACGTGCGCGTCGAGGTGCGCGCGCAAAATTTGATGACATTTTTAGTTGACCTTTGACCTGAAATTGATGTATACCAAATATGGTTGATTTTTGATGACTCGTTATTGAGATATGATAATGACCTGATTTTTACAAAATGGCGCCTGGATGACGTCACGATGACCTAATGACCTTGAAAAAGTTGATTTAACTTGAAATCATAGGGCTTGATGACTGACAGAAATTTGAAGGAAATTGACCATGTCGATTTCGAGTGAACGTGTGTACAAAAAAGTGTACGGAAGAAATAAAAATAAATAAAGAATAAAGAATAAACTAGAATTTAAATCGTCACGAGGACGATTAAGGTGGTCTGTCTTCAAGTCTTATGATAGATTATAATATTTACTTTATTGAGAAAGGGAGAAGTTATATAGACATGTAAACAATGATGATCATCATGATGATGATGATGATGATCTTGATAGTAATGGTGATGACGATGATGATGATGATGATGATCATGATGATGTTGATGATTATCATCAACAGACCATGATGACATCAGACTGACAAAAATGAGAGAACATTTAGATAGTATATAGTCACAGCTACAACATACTCAAAAATCAACAAAAATCAAGCCGAAATAACGGCGATATTGCTCGCAAAAGACAAGATTTTGTAGAATCCAGATTTGAGAAAAAGTCATCTCCCAGAAGGATTGCACGCAAAAAATATTGGATCAAGTGATAATAGGGTAATAATAAAGTAAATATGGTTGTTTATTACATTATTTACGATTGTACGTGTTTTAATATTGAAAGGAGATGGTACAGTGATAGGTCAAAAAGAAAAAAAATTGAAGAAAACAAATTGTTGGAGACGCCCGGACTCGAACCAGGGACCTCGAGGTCGGAAGTCAAGTGCGTTACGGATATACCAAAACATTTCCCATAGAGATTACAGGTAAACGGGAAATGGAATTCTGAAATCCCACTTTGGAAGTGAAATATGAGCATGATCCCGGCTCAATGAAAAATAAAGGGCACACTTATGATAGCTTATTGTCTCAGCTACAACATACTCAAAGTTCAGCGTAAATAAAGATAAAACGACGGAGATATTGCTCGCGAAAGACGAGAATGTAGAATCCAGTTTTGAGAAAAAGTCATGTCCCATAGAGAATACACGCAAAATGTGAAAAATTGACATGCCACCTTTAATCGCAAAAATACGCCATGATACCTTTGTCAAAATGAAATATTGTGTTGACTGCATTTGTAGAGAATTGTCTAAGCTAGATCATATCAAAATTTGGAAGAAAATTGATCATTGCTTACAGAGATAAAGTCAATTTTCCAGAAATATGCTGACGTCATAATATGCAAATTGAAATTTTGAGTTTGGAGGCCATTATGATGACGTCGTGAGTTAATTGAGGGTCAAATGAGACATGAAATCATACCTCCAACTCATAATCTATTTAAATATGAAAGAAATTGGGGGTTATCTATCAATTCTGAAGAGTTAAAATGAATTTTGTATAGGCATGTTTTTGCCCATGTATTGTGGATACAGATAGCGCAGGTCGGCGCGTGCGTTCAACTTTGACAGCCGCTAATTGCGGTATTACTGGTCGGAAACAGGTAAACAAGGTATCAAAATGCTTGGAAAAATGTAATAAATATGATAACAGAAAAAATTTGGCGATTCTATGTTGCAAAATGCCAGGACGCGCGCGCATAATTACGCGCGCGCAAATTTTGAAAATGCTTAAAATGGCCTGAAACGTATGCAAAATTAATTTGGAACGAATTTGACCATTTTAAAATTTTAATGCGCGCGTACGTGCGCGTCGAGGTGCGCGCGCGGAATTTTTTGACATTTTTCGTTGACCTTTGACCTGAAGTTGATGTATACCAAATATGGTTGATTTTTGATGACTCGTTATCGAGATATGATAATGACCTGATTTTTACAAAATGGCGCCTGGATGACGTCACGATGACCTAATGACCTTGAAAAAGTTGATTTAACTTGAAATCATAGGGCTTGATGACTGACAGAAATTTGAAGGAAATTGACCTTGTCGATTTCGAGTGAACGTGTGGACAAAAAAGTGTACGGAAGAAATAAAAACTAGAATTTAAATCGTCACGAGGACGATTAAGGTGGTCTGTCTTCAAGTCTTATGATAGATTATAATATTTACTTTATTGAGAAAGGGAGAAGTTATATAGACATGTAAACAATGATGATCATCATGATGATGATGATGATGATCTTGATAGTAATGGTGATGACGATGATGATGATGATGATGATCATGATGATGTTGATGATTATCATCAACAGACCATGATGACATCAGACTGACAAAAATGAGAGAACATTTAGATAGTATATAGTCACAGCTACAACATACTCAAAAATCAACAAAAATCAAGCCGAAATAACGGCGATATTGCTCGCAAAAGACAAGATTTTGTAGAATCCAGATTTGAGAAAAAGTCATCTCCCATAAGGATTGCACGCAAAAAATATTGGATCAAGTGATAATTGGGTAATAATAAAGTAAATATGGTTGTTTATTACATTATTTACGATTGTACGTGTTTTAATATTGAAAGGAGATGGTACAGTGAAAGGTCAAAAAGAAAAAAAAGTGAAGAAAACAAATTGTTGGAGACGCCCGGACTCGAACCAGGGACCTCGAGGTCGGAAGTCAAGTGCGTTACGGATATACCTAAACATTTCCCATAGAGATTACACGTAAACGGGAAATGGAATTCTCAAATCCCACTTTGGAAGTGAAATATGAGCATGATCCCGGCATCTGAATGAAAAATAAAGGGCACACTTATGATAGCTTATTGTCTCAGCTACAACATACTCAAAGTTCAGCGTAAATAAAGATAAAACGACGGAGATATTGCTCGCGAAAGACGAGAATGTAGAATCCAGTTTTGAGAAAAAGTCATGTCCCATAGAGAATACACGCAAAATGTGAAAAATTGACATGCCACCTTTAATCGCAAAAATACGCCATGATACCTTTGTCAAAATGAAATATTGTGTTGACTGCATTTGTAGAGAATTGTCTAAGCTAGATCATATCAAAATTTGGAAGAAAATTGATCATTGCTTACAGAGATAAAGTCAATTTTCCAGAAATATGCTGACGTCATAATATGCAAATTGAAATTTTGAGTTTGGAGGCCATTATGATGACGTCGTGAGTTAATTGAGGGTCAAATGAGACATGAAATCATACCTCCAACTCATAATCTATTTAAATATGAAAGAAATTGGGGGTTATCTATCAATTCTGAAGAGTTAAAATGAATTTTGTATAGGCATGTTTTTGCCCATGTATTGTGGATACAGATAGCGCAGGTCGGCGCGTGCGTTCAACTTTGACAGCCGCTAATTGCGGTATTACTGGTCGGAAACAGGTAAACAAGGTATCAAAATGCTTGGAAAAATGTAATAAATATGATAACAGAAAAAATTTGGCGATTCTATGTTGCAAAATGCCAGGACGCGCGCGCATAATTACGCGCGCGCAAATTTTGAAAATGCTTAAAATGGCCTGAAACGTATGCAAAATTAATTTGGAACGAATTTGACCATTTTAAAATTTTAATGCGCGCGTACGTGCGCGTCGAGGTGCGCGCGCGGAATTTTTTGACATTTTTCGTTGACCTTTGACCTGAAGTTGATGTATACCAAATATGGTTGATTTTTGATGACTCGTTATCGAGATATGATAATGACCTGATTTTTACAAAATGGCGCCTGGATGACGTCACGATGACCTAATGACCTTGAAAAAGTTGATTTAACTTGAAATCATAGGGCTTGATGACTGACAGAAATTTGAAGGAAATTGACCTTGTCGATTTCGAGTGAACGTGTGGACAAAAAAGTGTACGGAAGAAATAAAAACTAGAATTTAAATCGTCACGAGGACGATTAAGGTGGTCTGTCTTCAAGTCTTATGATAGATTATAATATTTACTTTATTGAGAAAGGGAGAAGTTATATAGACATGTAAACAATGATGATCATCATGATGATGATGATGATGATCTTGATAGTAATGGTGATGACGATGATGATGATGATGATGATCATGATGATGTTGATGATTATCATCAACAGACCATGATGACATCAGACTGACAAAAATGAGAGAACATTTAGATAGTATATAGTCACAGCTACAACATACTCAAAAATCAACAAAAATCAAGCCGAAATAACGGCGATATTGCTCGCAAAAGACAAGATTTTGTAGAATCCAGATTTGAGAAAAAGTCATCTCCCATAAGGATTGCACGCAAAAAATATTGGATCAAGTGATAATTGGGTAATAATAAAGTAAATATGGTTGTTTATTACATTATTTACGATTGTACGTGTTTTAATATTGAAAGGAGATGGTACAGTGAAAGGTCAAAAAGAAAAAAAAGTGAAGAAAACAAATTGTTGGAGACGCCCGGACTCGAACCAGGGACCTCGAGGTCGGAAGTCAAGTGCGTTACGGATATACCTAAACATTTCCCATAGAGATTACACGTAAACGGGAAATGGAATTCTCAAATCCCACTTTGGAAGTGAAATATGAGCATGATCCAGGCATCTGAATGAAAAAAAGGGCACACTTATGATAGCTTATTGTCTCAGCTACAACATACTCAAAGCTCAGCGTAAATAAAGATAAAACGACGGAGATATTGCTCGCGAAATACGAGAATGTAGAATCCAGTTTTGAGAAAAAGTCATGTCCCATAGAGAATACACGCAAAATGTGAAAAATTGACATGCCACCTTTAATCGCAAAAATACGCCATGATACCTTTGTCAAAATGAAATATTGTGTTGACTGCATTTGTAGAGAATTGTCTAAGCTAGATCATATCAAAATTTGGAAGAAAATTGATCATTGTTTACAGAGATACAGTCAATTTTCCAGAAATATGCTGACGTCATAATATGCAAATTGAAATTTTGAGTTTGGAGGCCATTATGATGACGTCATGAGTTAATTGAGGGTCAAATGAGACATGAAATCATACCTCCAACTCATACTCTATCAAAATATGAAAAAAAAACTTGGGGTCACCTTACATCCTAAAGCGCTACAATGGATTTTGTACAGGCATGTTTTTGCCCATGTATGCTATGTATTACAAAAGCTCGCGCGCACGGTAATTATCTTAAACGGACGCTCATTCCGTTATTAATTGGCAGAAAAAGTTGAACAAGGTATCAAAATGCTTGAAAAAATGTGCCAAATATGATGACAGAAAAAATTTGGCGATTCTATGTTGGAAGATGCAATTACGCGCGAAAACGCGCGCGCATGTGCGTGCGCGCGTTTTTTTGCAAAATGCTTAAAATGGCCTGAAACGTAAAGAAAATTAATTTAGAACGAATTTGAGCATTTTAAAATTTTAATGCGCGCGTACGTGCGCGTCGAGGTGCGCGCGCAAAATTTGATGACATTTTTAGTTGACCTTTGACCTGAAGTTGATGTATACCAAATATGGTTGATTTTTGATGACTCGTTATTGAGATATGATAATGACCTGATTTTTACAAAATGGCGCCTGGATGACGTCACGATGACCTAATGACCTTGAAAAAGTTGATTTAACTTGAAATCATAGGGCTTGATGACTGACAGAAATTTGAAGGAAATTGACCATGTCGATTTCGAGTGAACGTGTGTACAAAAAAGTGTACGGAAGAAATAAAAATAAATAAAGAATAAAGAATAAACTAGAATTTAAATCGTCACGAGGACGATTAAGGTGGTCTGTCTTCAAGTCTTATGATAGATTATAATATTTACTTTATTGAGAAAGGGAGAAGTTATATAGACATGTAAACAATGATGATCATCATGATGATGATGATGATGATCTTGATAGTAATGGTGATGACGATGATGATGATGATGATGATCATGATGATGTTGATGATTATCATCAACAGACCATGATGACATCAGACTGACAAAAATGAGAGAACATTTAGATAGTATATAGTCACAGCTACAACATACTCAAAAATCAACAAAAATCAAGCCGAAATAACGGCGATATTGCTCGCAAAAGACAAGATTTTGTAGAATCCAGATTTGAGAAAAAGTCATCTCCCAGAAGGATTGCACGCAAAAAATATTGGATCAAGTGATAATAGGGTAATAATAAAGTAAATATGGTTGTTTATTACATTATTTACGATTGTACGTGTTTTAATATTGAAAGGAGATGGTACAGTGATAGGTCAAAAAGATAAAAAATTGAAGAAAACAAATTGTTGGAGACGCCCGGACTCGAACCAGGGACCTCGAGGTCGGAAGTCAAGTGCGTTACGGATATACCAAAACATTTCCCATAGAGATTACAGGTAAACGGGAAATGGAATTCTGAAATCCCACTTTGGAAGTGAAATATGAGCATGATCCCGGCATCTGAATGAAAAATAAAGGGCACACTTATGATAGCTTATTGTCTCAGCTACAACATACTCAAAGTTCAGCGTAAATAAAGATAAAACGACGGAGATATTGCTCGCGAAAGACGAGAATGTAGAATCCAGTTTTGAGAAAAAGTCATGTCCCATAGAGAATACACGCAAAATGTGAAAAATTGACATGCCACCTTTAATCGCAAAAATACGCCATGATACCTTTGTCAAAATGAAATATTGTGTTGACTGCATTTGTAGAGAATTGTCTAAGCTAGATCATATCAAAATTTGGAAGAAAATTGATCATTGCTTACAGAGATAAAGTCAATTTTCCAGAAATATGCTGACGTCATAATATGCAAATTGAAATTTTGAGTTTGGAGGCCATTATGATGACGTCGTGAGTTAATTGAGGGTCAAATGAGACATGAAATCATACCTCCAACTCATAATCTATTTAAATATGAAAGAAATTGGGGGTTATCTATCAATTCTGAAGAGTTAAAATGAATTTTGTATAGGCATGTTTTTGCCCATGTATTGTGGATACAGATAGCGCAGGTCGGCGCGTGCGTTCAACTTTGACAGCCGCTAATTGCGGTATTACTGGTCGGAAACAGGTAAACAAGGTATCAAAATGCTTGGAAAAATGTAATAAATATGATAACAGAAAAAAATTTGGCGATTCTATGTTGCAAAATGCCAGGACGCGCGCGCATAATTACGCGCGCGCAAATTTTGAAAATGCTTAAAATGGCCTGAAACGTATGCAAAATTAATTTGGAACGAATTTGACCATTTTAAAATTTTAATGCGCGCGTACGTGCGCGTCGAGGTGCGCGCGCGGAATTTTTTGACATTTTTCGTTGACCTTTGACCTGAAGTTGATGTATACCAAATATGGTTGATTTTTGATGACTCGTTATCGAGATATGATAATGACCTGATTTTTACAAAATGGCGCCTGGATGACGTCACGATGACCTAATGACCTTGAAAAAGTTGATTTAACTTGAAATCATAGGGCTTGATGACTGACAGAAATTTGAAGGAAATTGACCTTGTCGATTTCGAGTGAACGTGTGGACAAAAAAGTGTACGGAAGAAATAAAAACTAGAATTTAAATCGTCACGAGGACGATTAAGGTGGTCTGTCTTCAAGTCTTATGATAGATTATAATATTTACTTTATTGAGAAAGGGAGAAGTTATATAGACATGTAAACAATGATGATCATCATGATGATGATGATGATGATCTTGATAGTAATGGTGATGACGATGATGATGATGATGATGATCATGATGATGTTGATGATTATCATCAACAGACCATGATGACATCAGACTGACAAAAATGAGAGAACATTTAGATAGTATATAGTCACAGCTACAACATACTCAAAAATCAACAAAAATCAAGCCGAAATAACGGCGATATTGCTCGCAAAAGACAAGATTTTGTAGAATCCAGATTTGAGAAAAAGTCATCTCCCATAAGGATTGCACGCAAAAAATATTGGATCAAGTGATAATTGGGTAATAATAAAGTAAATATGGTTGTTTATTACATTATTTACGATTGTACGTGTTTTAATATTGAAAGGAGATGGTACAGTGAAAGGTCAAAAAGAAAAAAAAGTGAAGAAAACAAATTGTTGGAGACGCCCGGACTCGAACCAGGGACCTCGAGGTCGGAAGTCAAGTGCGTTACGGATATACCTAAACATTTCCCATAGAGATTACACGTAAACGGGAAATGGAATTCTCAAATCCCACTTTGGAAGTGAAATATGAGCATGATCCAGGCATCTGAATGAAAAAAAGGGCACACTTATGATAGCTTATTGTCTCAGCTACAACATACTCAAAGCTCAGCGTAAATAAAGATAAAACGACGGAGATATTGCTCGCGAAATACGAGAATGTAGAATCCAGTTTTGAGAAAAAGTCATGTCCCATAGAGAATACACGCAAAATGTGAAAAATTGACATGCCACCTTTAATCGCAAAAATACGCCATGATACCTTTGTCAAAATGAAATATTGTGTTGACTGCATTTGTAGAGAATTGTCTAAGCTAGATCATATCAAAATTTGGAAGAAAATTGATCATTGTTTACAGAGATACAGTCAATTTTCCAGAAATATGCTGACGTCATAATATGCAAATTGAAATTTTGAGTTTGGAGGCCATTATGATGACGTCATGAGTTAATTGAGGGTCAAATGAGACATGAAATCATACCTCCAACTCATACTCTATCAAAATATGAAAAAAAAACTTGGGGTCACCTTACATCCTAAAGCGCTACAATGGATTTTGTACAGGCATGTTTTTGCCCATGTATGCTATGTATTACAAAAGCTCGCGCGCACGGTAATTATCTTAAACGGACGCTCATTCCGTTATTAATTGGCAGAAAAAGTTGAACAAGGTATCAAAATGCTTGAAAAAATGTGCCAAATATGATGACAGAAAAAATTTGGCGATTCTATGTTGGAAGATGCAATTACGCGCGAAAACGCGCGCGCATGTGCGTGCGCGCGTTTTTTTGCAAAATGCTTAAAATGGCCTGAAACGTAAAGAAAATTAATTTAGAACGAATTTGAGCATTTTAAAATTTTAATGCGCGCGTACGTGCGCGTCGAGGTGCGCGCGCAAAATTTGATGACATTTTTAGTTGACCTTTGACCTGAAGTTGATGTATACCAAATATGGTTGATTTTTGATGACTCGTTATTGAGATATGATAATGACCTGATTTTTACAAAATGGCGCCTGGATGACGTCACGATGACCTAATGACCTTGAAAAAGTTGATTTAACTTGAAATCATAGGGCTTGATGACTGACAGAAATTTGAAGGAAATTGACCATGTCGATTTCGAGTGAACGTGTGTACAAAAAAGTGTACGGAAGAAATAAAAATAAACTAGAATTTAAATCGTCACGAGGACGATTAAGGTGGTCTGTCTTCAAGTCTTATGATAGATTATAATATTTACTTTATTGAGAAAGGGAGAACTTATATAGACATGTAAACAATGATGATCATGATGATCATGATGATGATGATCTTGATAGTAATGGTGATGACGATGATGATGATGATGATGATGTTGATGATTATCATTAACAGACCATGATGACATCAGACTGACAAAAATGAGAGAACATTTAGATAGTATATAGTCACAGCTACAACATACTAAAAATCAACAAAAATCAAGCCGAAATAACGGCGATATTGCTCGCAAAAGACAAAAGAGATTTGAGAAAAAGTCATCTCCCAGAAGGATTGCACGCAAAAAATATTGGATCAAGTGATAATAGGGTAATAATAAAGTAAATATGGTTGTTTATTACATTATTTACGATTGTACGTGTTTTAATATTGAAAGGAGATGGTACAGTGATAGGTCAAAAAGATAAAAAATTGAAGAAAACAAATTGTTGGAGACGCCCGGACTCGAACCAGGGACCTCGAGGTCGGAAGTCAAGTGCGTTACGGATATACCAAAACATTTCCCATAGAGATTACAGGTAAACGGGAAATGGAATTCTGAAATCCCACTTTGGAAGTGAAATATGAGCATGATCCCGGCATCTGAATGAAAAATAAAGGGCACACTTATGATAGCTTATTGTCTCAGCTACAACATACTCAAAGTTCAGCGTAAATAAAGATAAAACGACGGAGATATTGCTCGCGAAAGACGAGAATGTAGAATCCAGTTTTGAGAAAAAGTCATGTCCCATAGAGAATACACGCAAAATGTGAAAAATTGACATGCCACCTTTAATCGCAAAAATACGCCATGATACCTTTGTCAAAATGAAATATTGTGTTGACTGCATTTGTAGAGAATTGTCTAAGCTAGATCATATCAAAATTTGGAAGAAAATTGATCATTGCTTACAGAGATAAAGTCAATTTTCCAGAAATATGCTGACGTCATAATATGCAAATTGAAATTTTGAGTTTGGAGGCCATTATGATGACGTCGTGAGTTAATTGAGGGTCAAATGAGACATGAAATCATACCTCCAACTCATAATCTATTTAAATATGAAAGAAATTGGGGGTTATCTATCAATTCTGAAGAGTTAAAATGAATTTTGTATAGGCATGTTTTTGCCCATGTATTGTGGATACAGATAGCGCAGGTCGGCGCGTGCGTTCAACTTTGACAGCCGCTAATTGCGGTATTACTGGTCGGAAACAGGTAAACAAGGTATCAAAATGCTTGGAAAAATGTAATAAATATGATAACAGAAAAAATTTGGCGATTCTATGTTGCAAAATGCCAGGACGCGCGCGCATAATTACGCGCGCGCAAATTTTGAAAATGCTTAAAATGGCCTGAAACGTATGCAAAATTAATTTGGAACGAATTTGACCATTTTAAAATTTTAATGCGCGCGTACGTGCGCGTCGAGGTGCGCGCGCGGAATTTTTTGACATTTTTCGTTGACCTTTGACCTGAAGTTGATGTATACCAAATATGGTTGATTTTTGATGACTCGTTATCGAGATATGATAATGACCTGATTTTTACAAAATGGCGCCTGGATGACGTCACGATGACCTAATGACCTTGAAAAAGTTGATTTAACTTGAAATCATAGGGCTTGATGACTGACAGAAATTTGAAGGAAATTGACCTTGTCGATTTCGAGTGAACGTGTGGACAAAAAAGTGTACGGAAGAAATAAAAACTAGAATTTAAATCGTCACGAGGACGATTAAGGTGGTCTGTCTTCAAGTCTTATGATAGATTATAATATTTACTTTATTGAGAAAGGGAGAAGTTATATAGACATGTAAACAATGATGATCATCATGATGATGATGATGATGATCTTGATAGTAATGGTGATGACGATGATGATGATGATGATGATCATGATGATGTTGATGATTATCATCAACAGACCATGATGACATCAGACTGACAAAAATGAGAGAACATTTAGATAGTATATAGTCACAGCTACAACATACTCAAAAATCAACAAAAATCAAGCCGAAATAACGGCGATATTGCTCGCAAAAGACAAGATTTTGTAGAATCCAGATTTGAGAAAAAGTCATCTCCCATAAGGATTGCACGCAAAAAATATTGGATCAAGTGATAATTGGGTAATAATAAAGTAAATATGGTTGTTTATTACATTATTTACGATTGTACGTGTTTTAATATTGAAAGGAGATGGTACAGTGAAAGGTCAAAAAGAAAAAAAAGTGAAGAAAACAAATTGTTGGAGACGCCCGGACTCGAACCAGGGACCTCGAGGTCGGAAGTCAAGTGCGTTACGGATATACCTAAACATTTCCCATAGAGATTACAGGTAAACGGGAAATGGAATTCTGAAATCCCACTTTGGAAGTGAAATATGAGCATGATCCCGGCATCTGAATGAAAAATAAAGGGCACACTTATGATAGCTTATTGTCTCAGCTACAACATACTCAAAGTTCAGCGTAAATAAAGATAAAACGACGGAGATATTGCTCGCGAAAGACGAGAATGTAGAATCCAGTTTTGAGAAAAAGTCATGTCCCATAGAGAATACACGCAAAATGTGAAAAATTGACATGCCACCTTTAATCGCAAAAATACGCCATGATACCTTTGTCAAAATGAAATATTGTGTTGACTGCATTTGTAGAGAATTGTCTAAGCTAGATCATATCAAAATTTGGAAGAAAATTGATCATTGCTTACAGAGATAAAGTCAATTTTCCAGAAATATGCTGACGTCATAATATGCAAATTGAAATTTTGAGTTTGGAGGCCATTATGATGACGTCGTGAGTTAATTGAGGGTCAAATGAGACATGAAATCATACCTCCAACTCATAATCTATTTAAATATGAAAGAAATTGGGGGTTATCTATCAATTCTGAAGAGTTAAAATGAATTTTGTATAGGCATGTTTTTGCCCATGTATTGTGGATACAGATAGCGCAGGTCGGCGCGTGCGTTCAACTTTGACAGCCGCTAATTGCGGTATTACTGGTCGGAAACAGGTAAACAAGGTATCAAAATGCTTGGAAAAATGTAATAAATATGATAACAGAAAAAATTTGGCGATTCTATGTTGCAAAATGCCAGGACGCGCGCGCATAATTACGCGCGCGCAAATTTTGAAAATGCTTAAAATGGCCTGAAACGTATGCAAAATTAATTTGGAACGAATTTGACCATTTTAAAATTTTAATGCGCGCGTACGTGCGCGTCGAGGTGCGCGCGCGGAATTTTTTGACATTTTTCGTTGACCTTTGACCTGAAGTTGATGTATACCAAATATGGTTGATTTTTGATGACTCGTTATCGAGATATGATAATGACCTGATTTTTACAAAATGGCGCCTGGATGACGTCACGATGACCTAATGACCTTGAAAAAGTTGATTTAACTTGAAATCATAGGGCTTGATGACTGACAGAAATTTGAAGGAAATTGACCTTGTCGATTTCGAGTGAACGTGTGGACAAAAAAGTGTACGGAAGAAATAAAAACTAGAATTTAAATCGTCACGAGGACGATTAAGGTGGTCTGTCTTCAAGTCTTATGATAGATTATAATATTTACTTTATTGAGAAAGGGAGAAGTTATATAGACATGTAAACAATGATGATCATCATGATGATGATGATGATGATCTTGATAGTAATGGTGATGACGATGATGATGATGATGATGATCATGATGATGTTGATGATTATCATCAACAGACCATGATGACATCAGACTGACAAAAATGAGAGAACATTTAGATAGTATATAGTCACAGCTACAACATACTCAAAAATCAACAAAAATCAAGCCGAAATAACGGCGATATTGCTCGCAAAAGACAAGATTTTGTAGAATCCAGATTTGAGAAAAAGTCATCTCCCATAAGGATTGCACGCAAAAAATATTGGATCAAGTGATAATTGGGTAATAATAAAGTAAATATGGTTGTTTATTACATTATTTACGATTGTACGTGTTTTAATATTGAAAGGAGATGGTACAGTGAAAGGTCAAAAAGAAAAAAAAGTGAAGAAAACAAATTGTTGGAGACGCCCGGACTCGAACCAGGGACCTCGAGGTCGGAAGTCAAGTGCGTTACGGATATACCTAAACATTTCCCATAGAGATTACACGTAAACGGGAAATGGAATTCTCAAATCCCACTTTGGAAGTGAAATATGAGCATGATCCAGGCATCTGAATGAAAAAAAGGGCACAATTATGATAGCTTATTGTCTCAGCTACAACATACTCAAAGCTCAGCGTAAATAAAGATAAAACGACGGAGATATTGCTCGCGAAATACGAGAATGTAGAATCCAGTTTTGAGAAAAAGTCATGTCCCATAGAGAATACACGCAAAATGTGAAAAATTGACATGCCACCTTTAATCGCAAAAATACGCCATGATACCTTTGTCAAAATGAAATATTGTGTTGACTGCATTTGTAGAGAATTGTCTAAGCTAGATCATATCAAAATTTGGAAGAAAATTGATCATTGTTTACAGAGATACAGTCAATTTTCCAGAAATATGCTGACGTCATAATATGCAAATTGAAATTTTGAGTTTGGAGGCCATTATGATGACGTCATGAGTTAATTGAGGGTCAAATGAGACATGAAATCATACCTCCAACTCATACTCTATCAAAATATGAAAAAAAAACTTGGGGTCACCTTACATCCTAAAGCGCTACAATGGATTTTGTACAGGCATGTTTTTGCCCATGTATGCTATGTATTACAAAAGCTCGCGCGCACGGTAATTATCTTAAACGGACGCTCATTCCGTTATTAATTGGCAGAAAAAGTTGAACAAGGTATCAAAATGCTTGAAAAAATGTGCCAAATATGATGACAGAAAAAATTTGGCGATTCTATGTTGGAAGATGCAATTACGCGCGAAAACGCGCGCGCATGTGCGTGCGCGCGTTTTTTTGCAAAATGCTTAAAATGGCCTGAAACGTAAAGAAAATTAATTTAGAACGAATTTGAGCATTTTAAAATTTTAATGCGCGCGTACGTGCGCGTCGAGGTGCGCGCGCAAAATTTGATGACATTTTTAGTTGACCTTTGACCTGAAGTTGATGTATACCAAATATGGTTGATTTTTGATGACTCGTTATTGAGATATGATAATGACCTGATTTTTACAAAATGGCGCCTGGATGACGTCACGATGACCTAATGACCTTGAAAAAGTTGATTTAACTTGAAATCATAGGGCTTGATGACTGACAGAAATTTGAAGGAAATTGACCATGTCGATTTCGAGTGAACGTGTGTACAAAAAAGTGTACGGAAGAAATAAAAATAAATAAAGAATAAAGAATAAACTAGAATTTAAATCGTCACGAGGACGATTAAGGTGGTCTGTCTTCAAGTCTTATGATAGATTATAATATTTACTTTATTGAGAAAGGGAGAAGTTATATAGACATGTAAACAATGATGATCATCATGATGATGATGATGATGATCTTGATAGTAATGGTGATGACGATGATGATGATGATGATGATCATGATGATGTTGATGATTATCATCAACAGACCATGATGACATCAGACTGACAAAAATGAGAGAACATTTAGATAGTATATAGTCACAGCTACAACATACTCAAAAATCAACAAAAATCAAGCCGAAATAACGGCGATATTGCTCGCAAAAGACAAGATTTTGTAGAATCCAGATTTGAGAAAAAGTCATCTCCCAGAAGGATTGCACGCAAAAAATATTGGATCAAGTGATAATAGGGTAATAATAAAGTAAATATGGTTGTTTATTACATTATTTACGATTGTACGTGTTTTAATATTGAAAGGAGATGGTACAGTGATAGGTCAAAAAGATAAAAAATTGAAGAAAACAAATTGTTGGAGACGCCCGGACTCGAACCAGGGACCTCGAGGTCGGAAGTCAAGTGCGTTACGGATATACCAAAACATTTCCCATAGAGATTACAGGTAAACGGGAAATGGAATTCTGAAATCCCACTTTGGAAGTGAAATATGAGCATGATCCCGGCATCTGAATGAAAAATAAAGGGCACACTTATGATAGCTTATTGTCTCAGCTACAACATACTCAAAGTTCAGCGTAAATAAAGATAAAACGACGGAGATATTGCTCGCGAAAGACGAGAATGTAGAATCCAGTTTTGAGAAAAAGTCATGTCCCATAGAGAATACACGCAAAATGTGAAAAATTGACATGCCACCTTTAATCGCAAAAATACGCCATGATACCTTTGTCAAAATGAAATATTGTGTTGACTGCATTTGTAGAGAATTGTCTAAGCTAGATCATATCAAAATTTGGAAGAAAATTGATCATTGCTTACAGAGATAAAGTCAATTTTCCAGAAATATGCTGACGTCATAATATGCAAATTGAAATTTTGAGTTTGGAGGCCATTATGATGACGTCGTGAGTTAATTGAGGGTCAAATGAGACATGAAATCATACCTCCAACTCATAATCTATTTAAATATGAAAGAAATTGGGGGTTATCTATCAATTCTGAAGAGTTAAAATGAATTTTGTATAGGCATGTTTTTGCCCATGTATTGTGGATACAGATAGCGCAGGTCGGCGCGTGCGTTCAACTTTGACAGCCGCTAATTGCGGTATTACTGGTCGGAAACAGGTAAACAAGGTATCAAAATGCTTGGAAAAATGTAATAAATATGATAACAGAAAAAATTTGGCGATTCTATGTTGCAAAATGCCAGGACGCGCGCGCATAATTACGCGCGCGCAAATTTTGAAAATGCTTAAAATGGCCTGAAACGTATGCAAAATTAATTTGGAACGAATTTGACCATTTTAAAATTTTAATGCGCGCGTACGTGCGCGCCGAGGTGCGCGCGCGGAATTTTTTGACATTTTTCGTTGACCTTTGACCTGAAATTGATGTATACCAAATATGGTTGATTTTTGATGACTCGTTATCGAGATATGATAATGACCTGATTTTTACAAAATGGCGCCTGGATGACGTCACGATGACCTAATGACCTTGAAAAAGTTGATTTAACTTGAAATCATAGGGCTTGATGACTGACAGAAATTTGAAGGAAATTGACCTTGTCGATTTCGAGTGAACGTGTGGACAAAAAAGTGTACGGAAGAAATAAAAACTAGAATTTAAATCGTCACGAGGACGATTAAGGTGGTCTGTCTTCAAGTCTTATGATAGATTATAATATTTACTTTATTGAGAAAGGGAGAAGTTATATAGACATGTAAACAATGATGATCATCATGATGATGATGATGATGATCTTGATAGTAATGGTGATGACGATGATGATGATGATGATGATCATGATGATGTTGATGATTATCATCAACAGACCATGATGACATCAGACTGACAAAAATGAGAGAACATTTAGATAGTATATAGTCACAGCTACAACATACTCAAAAATCAACAAAAATCAAGCCGAAATAACGGCGATATTGCTCGCAAAAGACAAGATTTTGTAGAATCCAGATTTGAGAAAAAGTCATCTCCCATAAGGATTGCACGCAAAAAATATTGGATCAAGTGATAATTGGGTAATAATAAAGTAAATATGGTTGTTTATTACATTATTTACGATTGTACGTGTTTTAATATTGAAAGGAGATGGTACAGTGAAAGGTCAAAAAGAAAAAAAAGTGAAGAAAACAAATTGTTGGAGACGCCCGGACTCGAACCAGGGACCTCGAGGTCGGAAGTCAAGTGCGTTACGGATATACCTAAACATTTCCCATAGAGATTACACGTAAACGGGAAATGGAATTCTCAAATCCCACTTTGGAAGTGAAATATGAGCATGATCCAGGCATCTGAATGAAAAAAAGGGCACACTTATGATAGCTTATTGTCTCAGCTACAACATACTCAAAGCTCAGCGTAAATAAAGATAAAACGACGGAGATATTGCTCGCGAAATACGAGAATGTAGAATCCAGTTTTGAGAAAAAGTCATGTCCCATAGAGAATACACGCAAAATGTGAAAAATTGACATGCCACCTTTAATCGCAAAAATACGCCATGATACCTTTGTCAAAATGAAATATTGTGTTGACTGCATTTGTAGAGAATTGTCTAAGCTAGATCATATCAAAATTTGGAAGAAAATTGATCATTGTTTACAGAGATACAGTCAATTTTCCAGAAATATGCTGACGTCATAATATGCAAATTGAAATTTTGAGTTTGGAGGCCATTATGATGACGTCATGAGTTAATTGAGGGTCAAATGAGACATGAAATCATACCTCCAACTCATACTCTATCAAAATATGAAAAAAAACTTGGGGTCACCTTACATCCTAAAGCGCTACAATGGATTTTGTACAGGCATGTTTTTGCCCATGTATGCTATGTATTACAAAAGCTCGCGCGCACGGTAATTATCTTAAACGGACGCTCATTCCGTTATTAATGGGCAGAAAAAGTTGAACAAGGTATCAAAATGCTTGAAAAAATGTGCCAAATATGATGACAGAAAAAATTTGGCGATTCTATGTTGGAAGATGCAATTACGCGCGAAAACGCGCGCGCATGTGCGTGCGCGCGTTTTTTTGCAAAATGCTTAAAATGGCCTGAAACGTGAAGAAAATTAATTTGGAACGAATTTGAGCATTTTAAAATTTTAATGCGCGCGTACGTGCGCGTCGAGGTGCGCGCGCAAAATTTGATGACATTTTTAGTTGACCTTTTACCTGAAGTTGATGTATACCAAATATGGTTGATTTTTGATGACTCGTTATTGAGATATGATAATGACCTGATTTTTACAAAATGGCGCCTGGATGACGTCACGATGACCTAAGAACCTTGAAAAAGTTGATTTAACTTGAAATCATAGGGCTTGATGACTGACAGAAATTTGAAGGAAATTGACCATGTCGATTTCGAGTGAACGTGTGTACAAAAAAGTGTACGGAAGAAATGAAAATAAACTAGAAATTTAATTCGTCATGGGGACGATTTAGGTGGTCTGTCTTCAATTTTCATGATCATTGACAAGTCAAAAAGTAAAACAAAATTCAAGTAAAAAAATTGTTGGAGACGCCCGGACTCGAACCAGGGACCTCGAGGTCGGAAGTCAAGTGCGTTACCGATATACCAAAACATTTCCCATAGAGATTACACGTAAACGGAAAATAGTTCTCAAATCCCACTTTGTTCGTGAAATATGAGCATGATCCCGGCATCTGATCGAAAGATAAAGGGCACACCATTGATAGCTCATTGTCTCAGCTACAACATACTCAAAGCTCAGCGTAAACAAAGATAAAACGACGGAGATATTGCTCGCGAAAGACAAGAATGTAGAATCCAGTTTTGAGAAAAAGTCATGTCCCGTAGAGAATACACGCAAAATGTAAAAGATTGACATGCCTCCTTTAATCGCAAAAATACGCCATGATGCCTTTGTCAAAATGAAATATCGTGGCGACTACATTTGTAGAGAATATTCTGAGGTAGAACATATCAAAATTTGAAAGAAAATTGATCAACATTTGCAGAGATACAATCAATTTTCCAAAAATCTGCTGACGTCATAATATGAAAATTGAAATTTTGAGTTCGGAGGCCATTATGATGACGTCATGAGTTAATTGAGGGTCAAATGAAACATGAAATCATATCTCCGATTCATACTCTATCAAAATATTGACAAAAACTATGGGTCACCTTGCATCCTAAAGCGCTACAATGGATTTTGTATAGGCATGTTTTTGCCCATGTATGCTATGTATTACAAAAGCTCGCGCGCACGGTAATTATCTTAAACGGACGCTCATTCCGTTATTAATGGGCAGAAAAAGTTGAACGAGGTATCAAAATGCTTGAAAAAATGTGCCAAATATGATGACAGAAAAAATTTGGCGATTCTATGTTGGAAGATGCAATTACGCGCGAAAACGCGCGCGCATGTCCGTGCGCGCGTTTTTTTACAAAATGCTTAAAATGGCCTGAAACGTATGCAAAATTAATTTGGAACGAATTTGAGCATTTTAAAATTTTAATGCGCGCGTACGTGCGCGTCGAGGTTCGCGCGCAGAATTTGTTGAAATTTTTAGTTGACCTTTGACCTGAAGTTGATGTATACCAAATATGGTTCATTTTTGATGACTCGTTATCGAGATATGATAATGACCTGATTTTTACAAAATGGCGCCTGGATGACGTCACGATGACCTAATGACCTTGAAAAATTTCATTTGACTTGAAATTATAGGGCTTGATAATTGACAGAAATTTGAGGGAAATTGACCATGTCAATTTTGAGTGAACGTGTGTACAAAAAAGTGTACGGAAGAAATAAAAATAAATAAAGAATAAATAAAGAAAGAAAATTCTAACGAAATCAATAGGTGATCTGTCATCGACAGACCACCTAATAAAGAATAAAGAATAAACTAGAATTTAAATCGTCACGAGGACGATTAAGGTGGTCTGTCTTCAAGTCTTATGATAGATTATAATATTTACTTTATTGAGAAAGGGAGAAGTTATATAGACATGTAAACAATGATGATCATCATGATGATGATGATGATGATCTTGATAGTAATGGTGATGACGATGATGATGATGATGATGATCATGATGATGTTGATGATTATCATCAACAGACCATGATGACATCAGACTGACAAAAATGAGAGAACATTTAGATAGTATATAGTCACAGCTACAACATACTCAAAAATCAACAAAAATCAAGCCGAAATAACGGCGATATTGCTCGCAAAAGACAAGATTTTGTAGAATCCAGATTTGAGAAAAAGTCATCTCCCATAAGGATTGCACGCAAAAAATATTGGATCAAGTGATAATAGGGTAATAATAAAGTAAATATGGTTGTTTATTACATTATTTACGATTGTACGTGTTTTAATATTGAAAGGAGATGGTACAGTGATAGGTCAAAAAGAAAAAAAAGTGAAGAAAACAAATTGTTGGAGACGCCCGGACTCGAACCAGGGACCTCGAGGTCGGAAGTCAAGTGCGTTACGGATATACCAAAACATTTCCCATAGAGATTACAGGTAAACGGGAAATGGAATTCTGAAATCCCACTTTGGAAGTGAAATATGAGCATGATCCCGGCATCTGAATGAAAAATAAAGGCCACACTTATGATAGCTTATTGTCTCAGCTACAACATACTCAAAGCTCAGCGTAAATAAAGATAAAACGACGGAGATATTGCTCGCGAAAGACGAGAATGTAGAATCCAGTTTTGAGAAAAAGTCATGTCCCATAGAGAATACACGCAAAATGTGAAAAATTGACATGCCACCTTTAATCGCAAAAATACGCCATGATACCTTTGTCAAAATGAAATATTGTGTTGACTGCATTTGTAGAGAATTGTCTAAGCTAGATCATATCAAAATTTGGAAGAAAATTGATCATTGCTTACAGAGATAAAGTCAATTTTCCAGAAATATGCTGACGTCATAATATGCAAATTGAAATTTTGAGTTTGGAGGCCATTATGATGACGTCGTGAGTTAATTGAGGGTCAAATGAGACATGAAATCATACCTCCAACTCATAATCTATTTAAATATGAAAGAAATTGGGGGTTATCTATCAATTCTGAAGAGTTAAAATGAATTTTGTATAGGCATGTTTTTGCCCATGTATTGTGGATACAGATAGCGCAGGTCGGCGCGTGCGTTCAACTTTGACAGCCGCTAATTGCGGTATTACTGGTCGGAAACAGGTAAACAAGGTATCAAAATGCTTGGAAAAATGTAATAAATATGATAACAGAAAAAATTTGGCGATTCTATGTTGCAAAATGCCAGGACGCGCGCGCATAATTACGCGCGCGCAAATTTTGAAAATGCTTAAAATGGCCTGAAACGTATGCAAAATTAATTTGGAACGAATTTGACCATTTTAAAATTTTAATGCGCGCGTACGTGCGCGTCGAGGTGCGCGCGCGGAATTTTTTGACATTTTTCGTTGACCTTTGACCTGAAGTTGATGTATACCAAATATGGTTGATTTTTGATGACTCGTTATCGAGATATGATAATGACCTGATTTTTACAAAATGGCGCCTGGATGACGTCACGATGACCTAATGACCTTGAAAAAGTTGATTTAACTTGAAATCATAGGGCTTGATGACTGACAGAAATTTGAAGGAAATTGACCTTGTCGATTTCGAGTGAACGTGTGTACAAAAAAGTGTACGGAAGAAATAAAAACTAGAATTTAAATCGTCACGAGGACGATTAAGGTGGTCTGTCTTCAAGTCTTATGATAGATTATAATATTTACTATATTGAGAAAGGGAGAAATTATATAGACATGTAAACAATAATGATCATGATGATGATCATGATGATCTTGATAGTAATAGTGATGACGATGATGATGATGATGATCATGATCATGATGATGTTGATGATTATCATCAACATACCATGATGACATCAGACTGAAAAAAATGAGAGAACATTTAGATAGTATAAAGTCTCAGCTACAACATACTCAAAAATCAACAAAAATCAAGCCAAAATAACGGCGATATTGCTCGCAAAAGACAAGAATGTAGAATCCAGATTTAAGAAAAAGTCATCTCCCATAAGGATTACACGCAAAAAGTAATGGATCAAGTGATAATAGGGTAATAATAAAGTAAATATGGTTATTTATTACATTATTTGCGATTGTACGTGTTTTAATGAGCAAAGGAGATGGTACAGTGAAAGGTCAAAAAGAAAAAAAAAGTGAAGAAAAAAAATTGTTGGAGACGCCCGGACTCGAACCAGGGGTCTCGAGGTCCGAAGTCAAGTGCGTTACTTATATATATCAAAACATTTCCCATAGCGATTAAACGTAAACGAGAAATGGAATTCTCAAATCCCACGTTGCAAGTGAAATATGAGCATGATCTCGGCATCTGATCGAAAAATAAAGGGCACACTTGTGATAGCTTATTGTCTCAGCTACAACATACTCAAAGCTCAGCGTAAACAAAGATAAAACGACGGAGATATTGCTCGCGAAAGACGAAAATGTAGAATCCAGTTTTGAGAAAAAGTCATGTCCCATAGAGAATACACGCAAAATGTGAAAAATTGACATGCCTCCTTTAATTGCAAAAATACGCCATGATGCCTTTGTCAAAATGAAATATTGTGTTGACTTCATTTGTAGAGAATATTCTAAGGTAGAACATATCAAAATTTTAAAGAAAATTGATCAACATTTGCAGAGATACAATCAATTTTCCAAAAATCTGCTGACGTCATAATATGAAAATTGAAATTTTGAGTTCGGAGGCCATTATGATGACGTCATGAGTTAATTGAGGGTCAAATGAAACATGAAATCATATCTCCGATTTATACTCTATCAAAATATGAAAAAAAACTTGGGGTCACCTTACATCCTAAAGCGCTACAATGGATTTTGTACAGGCATGTTTTTGCCCATGTATGCTATGTATTACAAAAGCTCGCGCGCACGGTAATTATCTTAAACGGACGCTCATTCCGTTATTAATGGGCAGAAAAAGTTGAACAAGGTATCAAAATGCTTGAAAAAATGTGCCAAATATGATGACAGAAAAAATTTGGCGATTCTATGTTGGAAGATGAAATTACGCGCGAAAACAAACGCGCATGTGCGTGCGCGCGTTTTTTTGCAAAATGCTTAAAATGGCCTGAAACGTATAGAAAACTAATTTGGAACGAATTTGAGCATTTAAAAATTTTAATGCGCGCGTACGTGCGCGTCGAGGTGCGCGCGCAAAATTTGATGAAATTTTTAGTTGACCTTTGACCTTAAGTTGATGTATACCAAATATGGTTGATTTTTGATGACTCGTTATTGAGATATGATAATGACCTGATTTTTACAAAATGGCGCCTGGATGACGTCACGATGACCTAATGACCTTGAAAAAGTTGATTTGACTTGAAATCATAGGGCTTGATGACTGACAGAAATTTGAAAGAAATTGACCATGTCGATTTCGAGTGAACGTGTGTACAAAAAAGTGTACGGAAGAAATAAAAATAAATAAAGAATAAAGAATAAATAAATAAATAAATAAAGAAAGAAAATTCTAGCGAAATCAATAGGTGATCTGTCGTTGACAGACCACCTAATAAATAAAGAATAAATAAAGAAAGAAAATTCTAGCGAAATCAATAGGTGATCTGTCGTTGACAGACCACCTAATAAATAAATAAAGAAAGAAAATTCTAACGAAATCAATAGGTGATCTGTCATCGACAGACCACCTAATAAAGAAAGAAAATTCTAGCGAAATCAATAGGTGATCTGTCGTTGACAGACCACCTAATAAAGAATAAAGAATAAAGAAAGAAAGAAAATTCTAACGAAATCAATAGGTGATCTGTCGTTGACAGACCACCTAATAAATAATAAAGAAATAAATAAAGGCGATTTTAACAAAAATATAAGGTGGTCTGTATTAGATACAGACCACCTGATTAATAAGATGTGCTCAGAAACAAAATAGCTGCCTCTGGCTAGCCCAAGCGTAAACCGAAGAAAAAGAATGAATAGCCTACTTGGCGAATTAAACAAATAAAGACTCGTATTTAATCCAGCGAAGAAAAGAAATACTACCGCAGACGATTAAATAGACCGAGAAAAATACAACGTCGCAAAAATCGTACGCGATATGTATGAAGTAAGGAAAATGACTAAAACCGTAGACACGTGTAGCTCTGACGAGTACAAACGGGATGAGTGCCGATAATCACGCTGCTTAGCCAAAAACACAAGACTATGGAACGCCGTGATTGGCGCTTAGAGAAAAACAAACCATGGAGACCACAAATGTCATATCGCAGGTGCGAGGTAATTTACAAGACAAAAAGGAAGTGCCGATATAAATGAAAAAAAGAAATGCCGATATCTTGCAATCTCCGAAAGTTTGTTGACCCACAACAAATGGGTGTATGGAGCACTACAAATGAAATTAGGATGTAAGATTTCCTTTAGGCATCCTCTGTAACTTTTTTAATCAGCTGATCGTGTATTTGTCTTTGTATGTATAAAGGGCCCTCATCCATGCCTCATCTATTTATTTCTGTTGTCATGCTCAAGTATAATATGTTTTCGTGTACGTAAAACTGTTTTGAAATAGATATTGCCTTCGAGTTATATGTACGGTGCCATGTCGAAAGAAAATAAATTGATTTTGTAAACAAAAAATCAAATACCAGAAACGGTTAAAATATTTAATTACATGAGAATTTAATTTTGAAGATATTAAAGTATCTTCCTTCCTCGCTCGCTGACAGTATTTTGACAGCAAGGCAAATAAGGGCAACGAGAGGCCCGAATATCCTCATATTCGTGTATCAAGGTCATGACCGAATATATCACTTTTTATTTATGTACATTCGGCGGGAAGGTGCCCGCATACAGTACTTTAAATAGTTTCTAGTTTGTGGATTACAAACTAATTTTTTACCAGTTTGAAAATGTCTTCAACTTTTTATTCTTAAATGTGCCTTTACGTGTGTGCATAGCACTTGACGAGAGCCAGAGTCATGCACAATTAATAGTCTGTAAAGACTTTGGGATTTGGGAGAAACTTATCATTTCTTAAGAGGGTACCGTGACTAACAAAAAGTTAAAATAACGCTGCTCTAAAGAAATGTATGTCTATGCATTTGAAAAGCGCTGGGCAATTACCTAAAACCTACATCCTTCGTGGTAATTAGCAACCGCACTGGCGTTGAATAAATTATAATAAAAGGGAAATGTGTAGTAATGAGAAACACAACGCTATAGTATTTGAAAGCATATGGGCTCATGCAGGGGATCTTATGGGCTCGTAGCCATCTCTTAATGTGTCAGATCGTCTTTTGCTATTGAATGCTGATTGTCCACGGGGGTAGTTGTCCTCGGGGGGTAATTGTCCTCGGAAGTGATAGTCATTCGGCGGGGGGAGGGGGTAGTTGTCTTCGGGGGGTAATTGTCCTATGGGGTAATTGTTCTTGGGGTAATTGTCCTAGGGGTAATTTTCCTCGGGGGGTAATTGTCCTTGGGGTAATTGTCCTAGGGGGTAATTGTCCTCTGGGTTAATTATCCTAGGGGGTAATTGTCCTCGGTTGGGTGATTCTTCGGGGGTTAATATTCCAGGGGGTAATTGTCCTTTAGTGGTAGTTTTCCGGGGGATAATTTTCCGGGGGTGATTGCCAAGAGGGTAATTGTCCTAGAACCGATAATCGCATATCGTGGAAATATTGTAAAAGCGTGTGTTTTTTTGTTATAGGGATGAGAAGACATGAGCCCCTGAACGCTGGCGTTCTGATAGGGGGGGGGGGGGGGTAGGTCATTTCTTATTCGATATCAATGATTTACAAATGCTGCTGAAACTGTGAAGGACATATTTTTCCGGGTAAGTCATTTCCTGTTAACTTTTCTTTGAATGGAATTTTATGTGTTTTAATTCAGGTTTTGTTTATAATTTTTATGTTCTTTGGGGTTAAAAATACAAACCATTTTTACTCCTTTACTGCTTTTCTTTTTTTTGGAGGGGGGGGGGGTCGTTTTTGGGGGGGGGGGGTAATAATGAATTTTGCCCCCCCCCCCTGCCACCCCACTCCCGGCGCCTATGTCCTACCCTTCCCCCGCCTCCTTATTATCATCATCATCATCCCCATCGTCACAATAATATATCATCATCATTATCACCACCACTATTATACCACCATTATCGTTTTCATCATCAACATCATCTTCATCATCATATCATCATCATCATTATCATCAGCATCATCATTATCATCATCATAATCTACATCAATATCTCCAATATAGAAACCGGTGATTTTCGCAAAGACGTGTAAAGAATATTTCGAAAATTCAAAAATTCGGAAAAGCAAATCTTATTTCATTTTTTTGAAAGTATAGACATTCGGAATAATGAACCCTATTTCACTTTTGGAATAAACGAAACTTCGGAATAACGCAACAAAATGTATAACATCCTATTTCATTTTTTCCGAATTATGACCCCCCCCCCCCCCCCCTGGTATAGAAATTTAAAATTCGGAATAACCATAATTATGATGATAAACCTACGGATTATCATGAGCATTTGGAAAATTGAACTTTCGGACAAATGAACGAACGAATGAATGAATTTATTACCATTTCTGAAAAGAATATATTTACAGGGTATAACCAAACTACATGTATATGGTAATGGGACACCACGAAATGGCTGAAATGGATAATGCCGGAAAATATGGTTCCTTGATCATGCTGATTATGATACGTCATAATACCATAATACTGGGATAATAATTAAATAATATTGACTGCCTTCAGGGCAATACGACATAATCGCCAGAACCGAAGGTGAGGGTGATATACAACTGTATGGATATGAGAAGCCGTATTGCCCTGAATTAAGCAATTAATAAATGTGCAATGAAAATTACAAATACTTTGAAGTTGGCTATGCATTATTGCCCGCTAGTTTAACACGCATTTTGCCGTTGACTTTTCTGATCGGGCAATAATATTTGTTCATTGGTTAACTGTGTATTATTATTCAATAATATTTCTTTCGCCCGTAGTTTTGTTGGCTTATCAATGAAAACTTGAAAATTGCCTTGCTCTGATGTTTAATAAGGTTAATAATATGATTTTTGTCAACACTAGTTAAAAAGAAAAGCACTGTATTTTATATCATAATAAATTAATATAGTAAACTGCTTTATGATTATATGCCTTGGAAATGGTTTATATTATGATGTATTTCAAAACTACTTAAAAAGCAAAGCACTATATTTTATCTCATAATAAATTAAGATAGCAAACTACTTTATGATTATACGACTTCGAAATGGTTAATAATATGATGCATTTCAACACTAGTTAAAAAGCAAAGCACTGTATTTTATCTCATAATAAATTAAGATAGCAAACAACTTTATGATTATACGCCTTGGAAATGGTTAATAATATGATGTATTTCAAAACTAGTTAAAAGGCAAAGCACTGTATTTTATCTCATAATAAATTAAGATAGCAAACTACTATGATTATACACCTTGGAAATGTGAAGAAAAAAAAAACGAGTGCTTCTCCATTGTTCTTGTTTTGTATTCTTTAGCTAATCTTTTCATATGTGACTAAAGAAATGAAATGAAATGACATAAAATCATTAAAATCTTGGTTGGAGTCGTTTGCCGACCAGCTCAAAACGGAATGAGATCAGTGTGGTCTTTGACGACCACCACGCCCACTGCGATATGATTGGTTTTCTTGGCTGTCGTTTGGGTTATCGGTGCCTTCATTATTATCATTCCTTCTGGGTTTCTAAATAAAAGTAATCATGACTTCATTACGATGAGGCTGAGGGTCCGTTGGTTTGTCATAAACTGTAAGAAAAATACAATAAATAAATAAGTACATCAAATTACTTGTACGTTTAATTTTTCTTAACTAAGGGTATACGTAGCCTCATCAGCTTCACGCTGTTCTTCCTGATGGCCCTTCAATTTGTTAATGTTGTTTGCTTGTTTGTTTGTTTTACCGGACTGCTAAAAAGTCATGTGTAAGTTTGAAGGAAGCAATGAGGGAACCGAATGCTTTAGGTCCTCTCCGAGGGACTTGTTATTGCCAGGTACACATTCACACTGAGGTGGAGAGTGGCAAATGTGGATTAGTGTCTGGCCAAAGGACGTTAGTGCCGGCACGCTGAGATTTGAACCCTCAACCCTTGGATATAAATTGAGTGAATGAACCACTATACCACGATACCCCCATGATGTGATAATGATGATGATGACAATTATAATAACAATAATAATTATAATCATAATCAATACTACTACTACTACTAAAATAAATAATAGTAATCATCATCACCATCACCATCTAAAATAATACACAATAAAGAAAATAATAATAGTATGGTTATCGGGAAAGTTTTCCTAAGTGGATGATTGCCACATGTACTACATAATTACTCACCTGCAACATCATAATAGCTTCCATAGTATAGAATGCCCTGCTCGTCGAGGTATTTACGAAGCTTTTCGTATTGCTCCTCCTCATTGTGATTGGGCCCAAGAAAGGTGATGCCGTAGATCTCAAAAGCATATGTGTGCATTAGCAAAATCCCAGAGTCCTTTAAAAAGAATGAAATCCACAATATCGATTAATTCGATTTGAAACATTTCCCGTTATTATCATGTTTTCAAACAGAAGTTGTAGCTTTTTTTCTGGGGGGGGGGGAGGGGGGGGTTTCAAATGTTCCCCCAATTGGTTCAGCCTTATTCAAGATTATTTAAGTAAAATTTGGGCCGTCAGTGCCTTTCAACAAGATGATAGTGAGAAAGAAAGAAATAACGAGTCCTTAGATCCTCAAAACTTTAGAAAGTAAGGATGACAGCAACTATAGCGGACCAGGCAGGTATGGCAGGCGGAACGTCCCATATTAATTACAGCTATAAAACTTTATATAACTCACTTAAGAAATCCAGCCGTCTGATTGGTCGGAATTGTAGACGTGATTTTAGCCATTCCCGTAAAGAAAAAGAAAAATGTCAATACCGGTTTAGTCCAAGATTGAGATCCCTCAAAACTCCGGTTACCATTAAAATAGCAAAATTTTGCTGCGATACCTATTAATTTACGTGCTAAAATGTTTCTTGTGCGAGCGCGGATACCATACAGTGCTTTTTGTCTGCGATTCCCAATGATTGAAATTTCAGTCATTTTTTAAGCAAAGATTACAGACAGTGTCTCAGATTTTCAGTGATGTTTTAACCAATCTCTACTCAATAAACGGATAAGGTAAGAATTTATGATAGATTTTTGTTTCAATTCGGCATATAAAAGACATATCGACTGCTTTGATATTCGAGGTCTGGCTGCTTTATATGCTGTCGGGAACTAGCACATCCTGCCATGATCCCTCGGTGGCCGGCGCAATTTTTGTGTACACGCTAGCCTCGCCAGTTTCGCAATAATACTCGTAAAAGTGCGCTGGTGGGAAAGCCTACACATAAATATAACATACTTTATAAATTTAGTCTTTATTTGTAGAGGACAAAGGTAGCCAGTCTAGCATTTTCTTATATTAGCAATGCCTTTACTCCTATGTGTAATTATAATTGAAGTAGTTATTAATTTAGGTATGTGCACACAACATGTTATGAGTTCAAAACTATCATTATGTCTCTCTATTTTTAGTCAAAATTGTTAAATTAATATCAATAATATTTTCATTAATTCATTAATTCATATAACAATTGACTGGTTCCAGTAACTTTCGTTTTCAATTGCTTCCATTTACAGGGGGTGGTTAATAATAACCCAAAGAGTAATGTTAAATCTCTGATTGTACAAAGACAACAAGCTTGGCATGAACATAACCAAGTCCTTTGGCGTCACTTAAAAAATAAGGTAATCTTTGCTATAAAAGCCGTAAAGTCTTACCCACCTACAATCGATGAGTTAATTAAAACCAATTGCACTTACTTCATATTTTGCGAAGATTGCAGAGTCATTTATTGCAAAATGGCTGTGGGAAGATATTTCAGCCAAATTGAACCAAATCAATTTGGAAATAGATAGAACATGGCTACATGTCACTATCTGATTGGACTATTACACGCCTTGTATATTAATGCTGAAAAACTTAAGTCACTGTCAACACTCATTCTGACTGATTTTTCAGCATTCGATCGGATTAACCATAATATCATCATTGCTAAATTATGTGAATAGATAATAGATTTTTTGAGTAGTCGTCAACAAACCGTTAAGTATAGAGGTCAGTTATCAGAATCAAAATACAATGGTTTAGGCGTGCCTTAAGGAAAAAACTTGGCCCAATTTTATTTTTGATAATGATAAATGATGCCTGCAGAGATACTTCGTTGTCATATTTATTATGTAGGTGATTTAACACTAGTAGAAAACCAACAAATACAATTTACGAAGCGTGAATAAGTATCAAGGATTTTCTTGTAAAACTAAGCGATTCCAGAACAGTGCTCTTCCCAATCTCACACGTATGTTAAACTTTTACTATGCAAATCCAAGCTTATAATTGGCTTAAGAACTGTGCAATAGTATGCTATTTTTAAAAGTATGGCAATATCTATCAGTCATTTTAAATTCAAATTTAAATGTACTACCTATCAAATTTTAAATGATGCTTGTACACATTATATTTAATTCCATTTTTCCTGATCTCATGTTGTTATTTTATACTTGCATTGCATTTTACCTGCACTGTGAAAGCATTACAATTCAGTCTTGACTGCCATTCATGTCTTTAATAAACCTTGATTGATTTGATTTGATTTGAGAGGGAGAAATTGACAAATTCAAACTGATTGTAAACTTCTCCAATACCCCAATGTGGGTGACATGAGAATACATTGTCATTGTCATTTGTTGCTCGCTGATAATTGGCATGCATGATGTGTATAATGCACCTAGCATGGAGGCTGCTAGACTCTATTACACTCACAGTAACAAAATGAAACGGGATGCGTTTTTGCGGGTACTTGAGATTTAATAGAGGATGGAATCTTGTTACCCCGAATATCAACATCATGACAATAATAACAACTACGACACAAACTTTCCCAACTGAATATAAAATACTTTTACTTAAACGTTACAATGCTCCAATCCGCCCCAGGGAAGGACCCGGGTATTATTTTCGAATCTTTTGATCAATTTATACAAGTTTCTGCACCTGAAAAAACTGGATGGAGCGCACAATCCAAAGTACTCACTGCATCGGGCCACCAACAGAAGAGAACTTGTATACAACCCCCCACAGCCTGTAAAAAGGCGACACTGTTTCCTCATTAAAGAGGGCGAGCAGAGTTTACCTTCTCATTTGGAATTTAACTGTGAGTACCACAAAGTGGGCTATACGTATAACACCCCTCTGCATACAAAGAAGACACACAGTTCCACTGCATCAAACAGGCGAACAGATGCCTACTTTACAGGCGGGTACATGTTATAAATAAACGACAGGACGAAATGCCTGTTATCATCGGGGCCCCAACCGGAAACCAATAAATATTGAGCTCTACAAGATGCAATGGCCAATTAAAATAATCCAATTCATATTCTCAAAAACACAACCTTCCCATGAGGTATTTTGCAGCAGTGCGTAATACACATAATAACCTTCATATGTATATATTAACATAAATTATACACACATATATATATATATATATGCGAAGAGGCAAAAATGCCAATTTCCGAAAGATATAGGGGAAAAAAGGAACTTGGACGAAGAGTTGTCATAGTTAATTTATGACAACCCCATGATCGGAACCACCAACGACTCCGCACCAGCCCGGGACGGCCCGTCGTCGCTCGCCATGGACAAGTTCGGCCAACATAAAGAAACGTACGCCCTCTTTCGAACTTGCCATCCTAAGTGCAACGAAAAAGCCGATCCGGCGTTAGTGCGGAGACGAAGGAGGTCCCGACCCTTACCCCAGGATTGGGTGAAACCCTGGTAAAACCGCAAAGCGCGAAAAAAAAATCGCAGGAAAGTCCCAACCTGCCAAGCATTGCTTCGACATCAAGATTACTTGACTGAGGTGAAAAAAACAATTATTACTAATCCGTTATATTAATCACTTGACACACTTCCAGACCACTTAATATTTAGTAAAACATACTATCGAATACACTTGAACAACGTAAGGAGGAATGAAGTTCGGGGTGTTGGAGGGTAAATTAATTTGCCACCTAATAAATTCTACGTCCATCCTCTAAAAAATCTGCAAGGTGAATGAGAATTCTCACGCCAACACCGTGGGAACCCAATACATCCCGGCTAAAATAATTCAATATATAGATTCGAAACATACCTTGCGCAAATTCCGTTTATAGATACGCGTACATGAAAGAAACCGCGCGGCTGACTCAAAGGGTGTCGGCATGTTATTGTTTTCTCCCAAGATGCCGCTAAGGGTCAACACAGAAGAGAAGCCGCCGCGAACTCGTGATGTCACTGATGAATGTATATCGCCCTACGTTCGACAAAATTTCTTATATACCTCACTTTAGAAATCCAGCCATTTGATTGGTCGAAATTAGAGTCGTGATTTTAGCCATTCCCGTAAAGAAACGTAAAATGCCAAAACCGGTCAATAGTCTTTTGAAAAAACGCCCCAGGGCACTTTTCAAAAGACTATTGACCGTTTTTGGCATGTTACGTATATGCGTGTAATCTCAATGGGAAGGATTTTAGCACACAAACTCGAGTGTTGCGTGATAAGGCAGCGTAAAAAAAATTGATTACCATAATTGGTGATCGCCACGACTGTATTCGGACCCTTTTTGGTATATAAAAGTTATAATGACTGCTTTTATATTCGACCATAGTTGTCGTTATAGGCTCTCGGGGAGGTTACATCGTGCTATCCTCCCTCGGCACGCCTCAGGGCGAAAGCACGATGTAACCTACCCTTGGGCGTATACAAAACTATGTCTCTCATAGCAATCATTATTTTACTATAATATTAGTCGCTTCCATGGTATTTATCACAAAAATGGCCAGGCTAGCGTGTATACCAAATTTGCCCGTGCCGCCCACCCAGGCGCATCTCAGGGTCATGACAGGAGGTGCGCGCGTTCCCTTGAGCATAAAAAAACAGCCAGGCTTCTTCAAGCAGTCGATATCTCTACATTTATTATATGGATGTATAGTTTTAACCAATCAGAACGCATGAAACTGTACGAATATACAACCATAACGGGCCAAGCAGGCCAATATTTGTATAATTATTCAACTATACGATTATACGTCTATCCAGCCATCCAATCAAAACGCAGGAAATTCTACATCTATACAACTATAATTTATATACAACTATAAATCCATTCGAAGGCTGTATAGTCGTATACAGTCGCACAGTTGTATAGTGTAAACACGTACAGTAGAAAGTACAGGTTCCTGCTGTACTGTACGTGCCGAGCAGGCCAATATTCGTACAATTATCCAACGATGATTATTATAAACTGTATTGCCCGAACTCACAAAGCCAAAGGAGGTTTGTCGACAAACCTTGGTTTTCGTGCGTCATAATGACGCGTTTCGACGCGTTTTTACAAACCAGGTTTGTAAAAAAAAACGTGTAAAAACGCGTGTATGGTGACATAAATTTCGTCGCTTATTTTTCTTCTTATTTCTCGGCTATTTCCCCGGACATTTTTCACCTACCCCTTTCACAGTGGCCGTTTCATCTGATGCGTCCGCACTAGACGCATCCGATGAAATTTTGGGCCCCGTTGCAAAAAAAACTTACCATTGATGGTAACTGTGCCATCAATGGTAACTACCATGGAAACCTTGATTTTGAATGGCTCTTGAGCCCTCTTACCATTTTATTTGCTATTGATGGCAAAGTTCCCATCAGTGGTAAGTTTTATGCAACGGGGCCTTCACTGTGCCCTAAACTTACCGCCATAAGGAATTCTCATTAAAAAAAAGGCTTCCCTAATCCAGGAGATATGGATTGACAAGCTGAAGTATTTTCTGGCGGGACAACGGGTTCACTGTCTGTTTAAGATGTTTAAGCGCAACCAAATCTGGTGTCAGCGAATTATGATGCAATACACCTGGACACTATACTACTGCGTGGTTTTAAAGGTACTATGTCCCATTTGCAGGCCAAACAAATTAAAAGGTAAAGACCAGTTATGGTCATGCGATTGCATTATGAAAGAAACGTTGTGGAATCGATCAGAAAAGGTTGATCATCTAGCATTTAAGTATTGGTGTGTACTGCAAGGTTCTGGAATCATCAAAATGATAAGAAATATGGCCCAGTCTTCGTAAAGTTACAAGCACTGTACACAGAAAGATATATATTGGACTATACGCACACATGGGCGACACGTGCGTTTATCTCTCACATACCATGTAGATAAACTAATTTACCCAATATATCAATTAGTAGGTGGTTTCCCGGCAAATTTGTTATCATCATGTATTAGTCAAAACATATTCCTTCACATGATTGGTAATTACAGCTTCCATTTCATTTTTTGAAATTGGGGCGTTTCCAATACTGGTCTTTACCTTTAAAATAAAAGGACTTGAAAATGTCTGTTGAATCGAATTTTAGCGAGCGCACTCGTTTAATTAAATAGTCTGATTTTCAGACCCTTGTACCCAATGGTCGTACGTTTTGTGCTGCGTAAAGATTCAATCAGTTTAAATTTAATTACAAGAAGTGTGTAATGGATGTAGACAAATGCTCATGTAGGCTACTGTATGTTATCACCACAGAAAGAAAAGTCTGTCAGTCAGTCACTCAACTAGTGCCTGACAGTGAAGTCTAGAAAGTAAACGAGTTTCCGTGCATAGTTTGAATACTAGGACACTGCTAACGTTTAAATATTACCGATATGATATACGTATTATTATGTATATTATATTCATAATTCCTGCAAAGTTCTACATAATTTGATGTTGGCTGAAAAAGGAATACACTACCTGGGATTTAATTTTTGTACCTGTGATGGGATTGGAGCGGTTTCTTCCGAAGCTTCAGGGATGAAGCGGAAAAGTTCGTAGATTTGGTCACAGCAAGGGAAAGATCCTGATTGGCCGGTACACGAGGAATTTGGCCCGGGTATGTTTTCCGCGACTTCCAAAATGATTGGTGTTGACTCATTTATGTTGTTGTCTAGCAAAACAATTCGACATGAAAGAAATGTTGATAAAATACAAGCCAAATACAATATTTATCTTTACAAGTGCCATATTATACATCCCTCCTATATTAGCTTGAAACAATTCATCAAGAATACAAAAAGAAACGGAATATTACATTGCCAAAAAAGAATGTAAATTGCCGTTTCATTTTAGGAAGCGGAAGTTTAAAATCTAATCTGCCATCTTCACTTTTCTCCCATGTCGAATGACTGATTTAAAATGATATCTATGCTTATATTTTAAAGGAGGAGAGGGAGTCATTTATTCTTGTTTGTTTTATTTAAAAAAGATAAAGTAGGCATAGTAAGATATCTGTAGAAGTCCTCATTCCATTTTCTTCCCTCGGCTTGTCCCCCTCCCCGCCCCTCCTCCCTTCCATATCTTTTCTCTTACTTTCTCTTTAAAAAGGCTTTTATATTCAAATAGATAAGGAAACAGGCTACTGGATTGCTATTTTCTATTTTTGGATAATGCTTACTATATATTATTCTTAATAATTAGAGGTATATTGTAAACAAAATATACGAATACATAAATTATGGCGATATTCTTCCAAAGCTAACGTAAAGAAAAGCAAGACGTTGGAAATCAAACGAGAATAAAAAAAATATACTAAATGTATAATTCGAATAGATGAAAATCATCAAGAAGTAATCATCAAAAAATGATGTAGAAGATAATTTTGATTTTATCAATTTCTTGCCTGGTTATGATTATTAATTACTTGTTAAATCCGATAAGGGTACGTCCTTTTTAGGAGTAGAATGCATTATGCTAGTGCACATAAACCTAATATTTGTTTGTTTTTGTTTTACGGCAGCTAACCAATGTTGTCCATTAATTATCAAATACCCGTTTAAACTTATTGTTTTAATCAAAGGTTTAGTATTGTAATGAACGATAATATCTTAAAATGGCTTTGAAATAATTGATCAACGATAAGCTAGACTTACGTTTGATAGAAAGCGTGTAGTATTTGGCGTATAAGATGATAAAATTAGATCGAATTCATTCACTTCCATGAAATCCAAACAAAAAGCTGACCGTATTTAAAGTAATTTTATCATCTAAAATCAAATGTTGGATAAACCTTCTTCTAAATTTGGCAATCTCAGTATAAGTGTTCTATGCTTTCTTCGGAATTATAACAAAATGTACAAAAGTCTGATTCTCAAAGCTTACCTTCAAGGTAGGCATCGAGGTCACCTACGACTAAACCTATTGCTTCAGTTCGGTCGCAGGTTGGAGCGACCTTATGCACCCATGCACTTTGTTCTATCCGTCTCTTCCACATATCTGAACCAATTTCTTCTAATGTAGTATAGACGGGGCACTCGTAGACTGCAGATAGATAATTAAATAAATTGATAGATAGGTAAATAGATGAAAAAACAAAAAAACAAACATGGATCAATAAATCAATAAATGCACAACTAGATAAATAAATGAATACATAAAAAATACTTTCATACATAGTCTACTAAATGCACAAATACATAATTATATACAAATAAATTAATATATCTATTGAAAGACTCACTTGCACATTTGGGAATTCCATTAGGAGGCTGTGGGGTCGTGGTCGGGGTCGTGGCCGGGACTGCGGCAATCGACATCGCGATGAAAGTGAGGAGACAAACTGCCAACATGATTAACGATTCTGTGTGAAGAAAACAAATATTGAAAAATCTTCTCAAACACGATGGCAAAGATTTTCAAAACAAATATTTTTAAAGGTAAAGACCAGTATTGGTAACGCCCCAATTTCAAAAAATGAAATGGAAGCTCTCATTACCAATCATGTGAAAGAATATGTTTAGACTAATACATGATGATAACAAATTTGCCGGGAAACCGCCTACTAATTCATATATCTGCTAAATTTATCTCTCTCATGGTCGTGTGAGAGAGATAGGGTAGTCCCATATACATCTTTCTGTGTATAGTGCTTGTAACTTTACGAAGAATGGGCCAAATTTCTTATCATTTTGATGATTCCAGAACCTTGCAGATGCTAGATGCTAGATGATCAACCTTTTCTGATCGATTCCACAACGTTTCTTTCACAATGCAATCGCATGACCATTACTGGTCTTTACCTTTAAGTAGATAAAGCAACTTTAATAACTAAACAAACGTGCTAAGGGTGGAAATTGAATTAATTCTTAATTTTTAAGCAAATAAGGTGGACGGTGCTCCGCATGTTAGTTGATGCCAAGAAAACAAAACTAACGGGTGTTAAAAAAAGCTACAAAAATCGGATCGCAGCTTTGCGGCTCGTAAACGATGCTCTGCATCGTAATTGGGTCACCCCCCCCCCCCCTGGGAAAAAGCTAGATCCGCCCCTGCTTTTTTGTAATATTCATATGGAAACGTTTGCTTGTATTTGTCTCATAAAAGAATTTGATCACGAACTGACTCCCACACGATGTTGAGTGCTCAGTGGTCATAGGCCACTGGCTTCATCGGGCAGGTAGTTCCATTATGTGAACGGGTAAATTAACTATTACAAAAAGAGGGGACACATTACATTGTACAATAGGGACACACATTGTTTTTATTGTGCAAAACATACTCTTTTATTGACTTACTTATTGCATGGAACTATAAAACCAAAATGCATTTTGTATTCTAACAATTGGAGTACAAAGAATAATAACAGGTGAATGAAATGCATAAACAGCACAAACACCTGGGGAGGAAGCATTCATAAATTTAAATACATATAGTTGATAAACGACTCCGATGAAACTATAAAACCAAAATGAAATTTGCGTTCTGGCAATTGGAGTACAAAGCATGATAGTAGGTGAATGAAATGCTTCAACAGCAACACAAACACCTGGGAAGCTAGGAAGTATCCCTAAGTTTGAATAATTTAGTTGATAAACGACTCCGCATGTGGACGTTTGTTGGAGCAGAAAGCAGTGGATTCTTAACAACACGAACCCATTTAACAGAATGTCGGAACGTTAATTAAATTTGGCGCGGTTGAAAAATGCATCTTTCTACCCTGCGACTTTAATGGTACGATCCAGTAAATTAAAACAGTAAAATGGGTCTTATTTTAAAATTACTCATTAAACAAAACCAAAAACTTCAGTGATAACAGAAAAAATATGTTATATCTTTAATACTAATAATTAAAAAAAGATGTATTAACATTGTGAAAGTGTCGCATTTTACGATAAAAGATACCGATTTAGCGAAGATGACGTCATTAGTGCGCTTGCATCAGGGAATTCAAGGTCAAAATGTCACTTCAGACGCTGATAAGTTATTGGTCGAGCCTTTTTGTTTCCTTTATTCCGACAAAATTATACAATCAATCAAAATAAGTTTGATACCAGAAGAAAGCTAACGATTAGTATTTTCATTAACCGCAGTGAAACGAGTGAGAGCTTGCGAGAGCGGCCAAAGTGTGATTGAAACTCGCTATTTGCTCTTCTCCAACGCAAAAAGAAACGACATTGTGCTGGATAAATGTATTTTTCCGACAAAAGTACAGAAAATTTGCATATGGTCTTTTTATATTATACTTTATGAAATGTTACCCGAGTGACTTCCGGGCGCCCCAATGATGGAAAGAAACGCACATTTTTAGAAAACTTCACTTTTTCATGGAAAAATGCTTATTTGTTCTATGCACGCAAGTCAGATTGAGCGGATGATACAACGTTTCCATATGGTATGCAAGAAATTGCCACTCCCGGTGGTAACATTTCACACTGACTATATGCGTACGCATGATTATTATAACTTACGCGTAATTAATAAATGTAATTTTTAGAGCGGTTTGCAAACACTAAAAAGCCTACATGTACTTGTATTATTTTATTTTATTTTATTGAAATATATTTATTCAGGATAACAAGAATGAGATATACATTGTCGATACAAAATCTGTTTACATCATGGTCCTGAACACGATAAAAATGAAGTACACGGAAGTAATGACTATCTCCAAAGCTCACAAGCAAAGGTAAGAACAGTATAAAACTAACATATAAGCATAATACGCATTAAAAGTTGTAAAAAGCACAAAACAAAACAAAACAAAAACGACAATGTAATAATTGAAATTAACAGCGGAAAAAACATCAAATCACTTTAATAAAAGGCATTAAAATATCACCCCCCAAAAAAGAAGAGGAGAAAAGATATAAGTAAACTGGTAAAAAGTAAAGGAGGAAAAAGGGAAAGAAAGAAAGAGGGGAGAGGGAAATGGAGAGAGAGAGAGAGAGAGAGAGAAATAAGCCATCATGATGTCAAAGCAGTAATGAATCGGCATTGTATCACACAGGTTTAAAAAATTGTCCTTGTACATACGTTTAAAAACATCGATAGATTTAGCATTTTGAAAAGCAGAAGGTAAACTAGTCCTGTCATTTTACCACCAGCGTATCTAAAACAATTCTTAAAACATTCAAGATTAGGCTTGGGTAAAACAACATCCAGCGTATTGCCAAGTCTAGTGTTAAAACCATGTCTGTCAAAAACCATTTCCACTTCATTGCATAATCGTACTGGGGCTTTTACATGAATACAGTTGTTGTTGTTTGGTATTATCGGCGTTTCATTCTTTATTCTGTACATTATACATGATAAAAAATAGTCCCGTCATTTTGGATTGCCATTTTAATGAATTCATTATATTCAAGCTATGTACATCATAATCAAAGTTCCCTACGACAATACGTGCGGCTCTTTTTTTGTAGTCTTAAAATAAATTTCTGTTTTGTAAAGAACAGTTTCCCCATACGGAACAAGAATAATCTAAGATTGGCTGTATGGTACATTTGTATATTTTATTCAAAATGGAAGAGCTTAAAAATTTACTGAGCTTTCTCAAAGTAAAAATCTTATAACTTAATGATTTGGTAAGAGATTTAATGCGGATATCCCAAAATAATCTATTATCAATTTCAATCCCTAAATATCTGATACTTCTTACTTGTTTTATTGTTTCAGTATCAATATGCACCTTCAGACTTAATTCATCGTTACCTCGTGTGTTACTACTCAACAGCAACACACTACTCTTATTAGTATTAATACGTAATCCATTTTTACAATATCGTTCATTTATAGCATATAAATCTGCTTGGAGCTTAGATGATATAAATATCCATACCAGAAACATATATTTGTAAAGCGCTTAGAGACATTTGTATTAAGCGCTATATAAAAATTAAATATTATTATTATTTTTATTTTTATATACGACAACATCATCAGCGTATATATTACATGTACTTAACCGTAAGCAATCAGTTATATCATTTATAAAAACTAGAAAGAGGGAGGGGCCTAAAATACTCCCCTGAGGAATTCCTATAGTAATGTCCTTTGTTTCGGACAGTTTACCATGACAGTAAACTGCTTGTTTCCGACCAGATAAAAAAACTAGAAAACCATTTCAGTTCAGTATTTAAAATACTTTACTTATTCAATTTGGACAACAAAAGTTCATGGTCAATACGATCCAATTTTTTTGAAATATCAAGGTAAAAATCCACAATTTAAACCTTCATTAAAAGGACAGTTAAGAGAAACATTAATATAAGGAGCTGAAATTTGAAGTAATTTTCTATCAAATTCTAAGATATCAAGGCTACTCTCTTTCGACAATAGAGAGAGATTATGTTTAGTTTTCCCGGGACTGATTGATTTCAAGACGAAGTATGTATACTTTCAGGATCGTTCCATGATAGATCATGATTACTGAGAGCTTCTGAATTTTTTTTACCAATATTTACAAAATAATCGTTCAATTTATCACTGTGTAAATCAGATGGTAAAACATAATCCGCATGGCACTTCTTTCAAAGAAATGAAACAGTTTCGCGTCACCCCAATCCTAAATAATTTACAGAAGATTCAGTTAGGATCACTCTAACACGCGTCAAGTACCATCTACACTATGGCAAATTTTTTCTTCTAAATTTTGCGACCGACCGGAGCAAGCGAGCAAAAAATTATGATACTTTTGTTATGATAACAAAATTTACCTTATGATTAACACACATGATAAAATATAGAATTAAGAGCGCGAGAATCTCGCTGCAGAAAACATGAATGCCAAAATCATTTGATGCGGTCGATTCGATGCACGAACATGAAGAGATTCGGGTTTCTCATTGGTCAGAATAATTATCATCTTTCTAAATGTTGCGAGCGAGTGAAGCAAATGAGCGTGGTCAAAATGTAATTTGATATAAAGGATGTAATATATATTCAGGCAACTCTCTATTAAATAAAAGTCTATTTAATGGGCACTTCATTGCTCAACGATGAAGGTATTCAGGCACTTCGCCTGCCAGAAATTATCCTGTTTTTAAAAGTTGTGAGCAGCGAAGCGAGCGAGGAACAAAGACACTCTATCACCTTCGAAATGCTATTTCCTCATCAAATTACATACTCTAACGGTTTGTAATAATTTGGTTTTCATATAATCGACATTATTCCCAAATAATGATTTTTAAAAAGTATTACTCAAATTCTCTCGCGGCACCCCGGTTGAAAATTAGGTGCCTTCTTAGATAGCACAAAATCTAATAAAATCTTATTCAATGCGCTCAATGTTCACGAACTCGAAAACGGGTATTTCTTTGTAAAGATCAATTAATTTGAGGAAAAGCGACATATTCTCAGTATCGATGTTCGCAGACTTTGCAGATCGACATGTGAATGTGTATATATATATATATATTTGTTTTGTTGTGTGTGTATGTTGCGAATGAAACATGGCACTACTTTTAAATGTGTACTCAATTAGCAAAAAAAGGGTTAGACCTATAATTTATATAGTTCCCATTTTGTACTTGTAAAGTTAAAAAAGGGGTCACGTACGTATTGAGGTAAATATTCTTGAACGTATGCAAAATTAAAGGGTCATTAAAGGGACTTTGTAACATTGTACAGATCAGAGATAGCAGTGCTAAGGTAGTGACTTTAATGCTAGATGTACAATTGAAGATAATCTGAAAATCTGAGTGAAAACGGATCATTATTCATGGTACAAATTAGGAAAAACTGATCTGATCGATTCCTTAATTCTCCCAACTATATTATTCTACTTCTATTCTGCTACTTGTCAAAGCCCGTTCAGCATCAATACAAGGACAATTTAATTACATTTTAGGTGAATGTAAATCGTCACAAAGCAATAAAATGGCTCTACATTCCATTCCAAACAGTTAAGAGTTGACATATTTTTATAGCCTGTTTTATGTATTTTTCTCATGGAAAAACGGTTGGGAAAATTCAAAAATGGTTGGGAGAATTTACTGTTAATCACTGTAAGAGGGTGCCTCACATCGACGCCTTAAAAAAAACCCATAAATATCTTTGTGGTTTAAGAATTTGTTCAGGATTTGTTGCATGTCAAAGGGTTAGTAAAGTAGAAGGAATATAGTAAGTAACATTTTATACAACAAATTTAAGCAATTTTTTTCATCAACCTTCAACAATGTTACCGAGTCATTTTAAGTTATTGACTCCGCGCTAACCAGCGTGATCGAAAACTTTAGAACAGTTGTTAAAAGTGAATTGGCATCACTGCGTCCACTAAACGTAACTTACCAATGGTTTACTGTATTTGTAGAGAGTCTTTAGAGTCTTGCAAACGGCCACCCTTTGTGCTGCTCAGTGTATGACGTTCTGGTTTGCCCGTATCAACAGCTTTGACTCCAAGCTGAGGATACTGGTGGTTTTATGGCTTTCCAATAGTAGCGTATGAAAAGGCCAGGCCGGGCGGCGATTTTTTTTTCCCAAACAGTTTTACCTATGAGCGTAAAATCCTACCTGATTGGTTCAGAGGTATACGCATCATGAGTATTCATGACTGAGCTGCAAAGATACTAGTAGTATTACGCATGCGCGTGACACAAGTCGAATTAGCTGCTTATATCATGCAGCTATATGCTAGCTAGCTGTGTACGTACGTACTCTGCATGCATGCGCAGTGATTGCTTCAAAGATGTAACTTTTACATGAGCAATTATGGCGGCGTCTGAATCTTAGAATAAATAGTGAGAGTTCAGGTTTTATTTAAAATTGGGATATTTTAATGCTTAAATTCATGAAAGTAGGTCAAAGGTTATGAACCTGCTGATTGTATTTATTGTTGAAAGCTCAAATTAATGCAAAGAAATATAAGTCCTTTAAATATTGTTTCGTTTCTGATTTAAGTTGGATGATCTTGAGAAAAGGAGTTTGAAGATATATAAAAGATTGCAAAAGGACTTAGTCAGATAAATCAGTATAATGTGCACTAGGTATGCATATTTATAATAAAAGCTTGTCTTTGACACGACTTATGTAGAGCCTGTATGTATTACTTTATTTTCTTTGTTTTTTCTGGCCAGGTTCTTCTGTCACAAAGGAACCAGAACCACTGATATGTCAGGATATCACGTCCAGAGCAACACAGTAGCTTTGACCCACACCTTAGGCGCCTTGGATTAATTCTCATGTGCGAGAAGCTGTGTGTTTTTAACCTGAGAGCGCATGCATGAAAGCCGTATTGAGTTAATCCCGGATGCACGATTTGCCCACGAGAAGACGCATTGTGTGTGTCCGAACACCGTGACGTCCTTTTCAAGCCAGAAAATTTTCAACCCATTGAAAGATTCGTCATACTTGTTTAGCTCCCTCTGCGGCTAAACTAAGTTATTTAGCTTAGCTTGAGTTCGTGTCTAATTAACACTGTACTCAGTATGTTTGGAATGGATCATTATGCACAATAAAAATACCGTTTAAAAGGGTTGTTTACAAGTAATAAGGCCTGTTTAAAAAATTCAACAAGCTGTTGTATTGTAATGAACTGTTAGCATTTTAAACAATTACGTTTTTATCTGTGTATATATAACCGAATTAATTTTTAAAAAGGAGATTTTTTTCGGGGAGGTAACTTGGAGGTGTCAATCTAGACACACGGGTTATGGGCGCCCCATTCAAATTTAATTCTCCAGCAATTAATGGAAATAAAGACTAGTGGGGTTTTTTCTATCTCGCCGTTAAAAACAATTACGTGCTGGCCATAAAGCCAATGTGTTGATTCATGAATTCTTGTTTGGAGACTATGCTATTCCATTGTCATTTAACTTATAGAGGCAAAACACATTTTACGGAAGGTTTTAAATATTATTTTTTTCTTTGAACTTGGTATAAAGCCCTCTCCAAAGAAAACATTTTCTCTTGCTCTTGTTCATCTCTTTTCCTCTCTCTCTTCTCTTTCTCTCTCTTTTCTCCCCACTCTCTCTTTTGTTTCTTCACTGGCCACCCATTATGGGTGCAGTCTGCCTCTATATCAGCATTCTGCACCGTGCCCCCCCCCCCCGTACGCTAGTGTTTCTCCGGCTTATTATTATCATTATTATAATCATCATCATCATATTATTATTATCATTATTTAGATGGGGAGGGTGATGAATAATGAAAGGAAAGCAATGAATTATAAAAATTCGTTTATAATCGTTTGAAAATTTGGGTTGATTTTACTCTTCCATTCAATAAATCTCATTAAAATGTGAAAACTGCACTCATTATACATTTTTTGTTTTCCTCCCTCCCCCAAGTATACGAATGTGTCTCCGGCTTTTCTTTGTTTGTTGTTAGGTGGGGGTAATGGAAGGAAGGTAACAAATCATTGATTTACATTCGTTTAGAAATTAGCGTTAATTTTGCTCACATCACAAAAAAAAATCTTTTTAGGATAAATCAATACTCTTGCACAAGATTCAAGATACTTTATTTCTCCAATCGTGCAACATATAAACTAACATTACCAATTGCTCCTGTTTCATATTATTCATTATAATCGTTTTTTTTTTCATAAGCATGTCCATTTTTCTTTCATAATGAAATTCTGATACTGCTGGTAATTCATTGGGAGCAGCGTAATCCGCGCTCGCCCTGAAGAAATCTCATGACGGCAAGCACCCTAGTACCTTATAATCCGCCCTTCCTTTGTTCGAGTTTATAACCATGACAACGAACTCTACCTTTGCCCAAGTTCATTGTTTCTCTTACGTAACATAGATGTAAATAGGCCTCAGACATAACTCTTTTCGTATAATCATTCTATATACCGGTAGTTCTAAAATCTTTCAAATATTTTGTGTCGTTTTTGTTTGTATATACTTTGTTAATTTACTTACAAACTATTATTGTCAAAATTTGCCAATACTACCAAACTATTACGTTTTCCCCATCATCTTCCGCTCTAGAATCTTCTTATTTATTCATTTTTATTTGTTGGGTCCTTTTCACATTTTTCTTGTCTCTCTCTCTTCAAGATTTATTCTGTTTTTGTAAGGGTATTTATGCTGTTAATGTTTGTATAAATAAAAGAGAAATCCTTATTCTTTCTCTTATAATGTTGTCCACCTTCTTCTATAGATAACCCTTTTGTGATTTGGTATAATGTCCGATGTATATTACATCTGTCAATAAGCTTTTGGAGCTTTGTTGGAGTACTTGTATGAAAGACAGCGTTATGAACTATATAATGCACATGATATGTATGACTTGATATTGATCGCGATCACTTTGCCATTCAGTCAAGTAATGAATAATAATTAATATTATAGAAATTCAAGTATTTATTATGTGTTTCTATTCAAGCTTGTATTATAGAAAACAATATAATATAAAGAAAGTACAAATTCAATTCATTATGTCTGTACGATGGACATAGTACAATCATAATCTAGTTCAAGCAAAGCGTGACCAAAGAAAATCATTTTAATAATATATCTTATAAATATATATATTTGTGTAGATTATTCATGTTTATTTATACAAGCATATAATGTAAGTATAAATACTTGAATTTGAATTCAAAACAAATTGTTCATAGTATTCGGCAATAATGGTCATAAACTGACTTGCTAAACAACAACAACAAAAACCCATTCACCGGCCTGTTTGTGTGTGAAGATGGAGCTGGGGGGTTATTCCAATGAAAGAAAACAATAGCCGGATTATCTGAACTACGGTCTGCCCATTTTCATTCGCTTTGTTATGATCTGCAGTGAAAAAGCAGGAAGTCTATTCATGTTATTGATTTTCGAACCAATCAGTTGCAATGTTTTGTTTGCATCCACTAAATACTAGCTTCTGGTGTTTATATTTCATCAAGAGATTAAGAAATATAACGTAAACATTCAGAAGAAGCTAAATGAACGGAGATAAGAATATAACAGTACAATAATAATTATCAGAAGTAAACTTTTAAATATAAATCTCTGTTGCATCAAACTGATATGACAACAAATGTTTATTATGCTATATTGAAGGTGTTAATATACGTCGGACGTTATACTTAGGCGAAAATACATAAACAAACAGAAAAGAAAGACAAAAAAAAAGAGCCCAGGGGAGGGGGGTGGGGATTAGAGAGACAAATATGATAATGATGAATACAGTACAGACTTCGTCCAACTTTTTGTCTCTCCAACCCCTCTCACTCATATTGTTTATTTCTGAACTCTAAATATGAAAGCCATCTTCCTTCGCTTGCTTTTATGTCAACCTCAACTGGCAATATGATTTTGTGTGTCTTGTTTCCCTGTTTAATACTTTTTTCCCATCTAGTTACCATTCTTTCGCTCAAAATCTATCACAATCACTAACATAATGGCGCATAAAATGTTAACGCAACGTATTACCATAGCATGAAAGGCGAGTTTGATAGAGAGGGGAGAGGGGAAGGGGGGACGGGGACTGGGGAGGGTGTCTAATCAATAAAGTACTGTTTAATGCGCGGAGTTCGGCAAAGGCAACGTTGAATGTCCGAGATAAAATCATTAGGAGCCAGAGCAAATAACACTGAGTTCCCATAGGAAATATATTTATTCAGATGGTCATATCTCAGCCAATACTGTTATAAATATTAGGACATTATTTTTTATGCTCTTTCGGAAAATTAAGAAAAATTGAGAAATTCAAAACATAGATTAATGATGACGTCACACTTCACCACTTATTTTAAATTTGTTTATTACCTGTGTAACTGTGTTAGATTCTTTTCATTTCATATACCTGGGGACAAACCTTTGATTTTTCCTTCCTCTCGATCACTCCTATTGTTTCATTTCATATTGTTTATTTCTGAACTCTAAATATAATATCCATCTTTCTTCGTTGATAAAATGTTACGTTAAAACGATTGTCTAGACTGAGTCGTTGGTAAGATTTTTTTTAGGCATGATTGTGCAATCAAAGAAAATAATAATAAGCTGGTAGAATTGTTGTGTATACTTTAATTTTGTATGTAATGTTTCACTCGTTTCACTCATGACAATCATTGAGTAATTAATGTAAATATGTATTGAAAAAAAACCTTGCTTGAGGATAAAAGAAAAAATGAAGTCTGCTGCTGTTGTTGTTGTTACTTATTTTTTTACGGCGCTTTCATTTAAAAAGCTCATATTTTGCGCCATTCATTTATAGATATTAAACAATCTTTTCATGATTAGTCAAGCGTATTGCCCATAAGTTTATAAATGTTCCAGAAGTCAAATATTGTTTAAGATAACCCAACACAGATTAATGAAGTTTGGAAACGAAAACGAGACAAATGAAGCTACAACAAAGCGAAACATATCAAAGGAAGAAAAAGCATTAATGTATGACTTGTATAAATGTGTGATAAATAATTTGTATTAATAAGTTATCCCTTTCAGGAAGGGAATCTGAATTCTGACCCTAAAAAGCAGGGGCCGCGGAGCGTTTTTGAGAGTAGGGTGGGGGGGGGGGGGAGGTCTGAACATGAAACGTGTCTACTAAAAAAAAAAAGACCCAGCCACTCGCTTCCGCGGCCCCTGCATAGTGTGTGTGTGTGTGTGTATTGGGTTTTTACAGACGTGTATCAATCAGATATGATTATTTACGTCTGGGACCGACCTTTAGACGTCACCATCCGAAAGACGTGACTCAGTTTCGAACCTGCGTCCTCGGCTGAATCAGTTTGTAACTTCCACTTTTTAGCTGGATTACAGGCGCACGCCACAACGCCTAGTTGTTTTAGAGTTTTAGAGTTACATGGCAGACTATAGAGGGCGGTCAACTGGTATCGGTTGAAAACATTACGAGTAGGTCAAGCTATGTTCTTAAGTCGTTGAAGCGGACGCACCTTTACACGGGATTTTCGCATCCGGCTTTTGAATAGAGGGGTGCGGACGATTGTGGCTTTCACGCAAACTAGGCCGCGTTGCATAAAGCCGCGTGTTTACTGCCACTCGAATTAATCCAAGGCGCCTTACTATCCAATTTTGTTGCTTATGTGTTTGTAAATACATGAGGGTGGGTTGGTATATGTTTAGAGAGAGAGGGAGAGAGAGAAAGAGAGAAAGAGAGAGAGAGAGAGAGAGAGAGAAAGAGAGTGTTTGTATGTATAGCCTATGTGTGAAATTGCAAATATAAGTGTGTGTACTGTAAGTGAACTGTGTGTCAAAAAATCCGCAGTGTAAAAAATAGATGTGGGAAACTATACAAACCAAACATGCACCAGAACAACCAGGAATATTCACAAACACACAGACACTCCCACCCTTTCTATGAACATGACTGACTAAGAAAGCGGACAAAATATACAGTTCCTCAGGTAGACAAAGGAACATCCCTTCACTGCTATTATGTAAAAAGGTGAATATGCATGTGAGTGACACCTGTTTTACATAATAGCAGTGAAGGGATGTTCCTTTGTCTATCTGAGGGTCAGGTACAAGTTGCCAACAAGTTGCGGATCGGGATTAGGGTGGGGCAAAAGGCCTTTGCCCCCTCCCGCCCCCGCTAAAAAAAGAAAGAAGGAAGGAAAAGGAAAAAAGGAGAGCTAAAAGGAACCAACAAAAAGGAGGAAGAAGACAAAAAAGGGTGAATTTTTTTTTCGATGCGGTATTCGAGTAGAATTCTGTGAGATGATGCTATACTTTCTGACTCGTAGCTTGAAGTGTCTATATCCAGATATCTGTTGATAGTATTATAGAATATAGGAGCCTGAAATGACCTTCTGCTCGTAACCGACAAGTCACCGCATTGAAATTAAATTGCAAATAGTGTTCAACAACACGATGGTGGATGAAGCTTTCTAATATTCGAAGATATATGACCCTGAGACCATATTGTTTCATTATTTTTTATTCAATCAATCAACGTCAAAGAATTGATTTATCATCGCTCTTCAATTTATTATTTCACCTTTGTATGTACTTTCATTCGTATGCATCACGACAGAACACTGAATTGGATTCTCCAATGTTTGTTTTGATTAATTTTCTCTCCTTTTCTTCTCCCTGTTAAACACTGATACAATTTTCAATTTTTCTTAATCAAGGCAAAATATTATTTTCATATTTACCTTTATGCAAGACAGGGAGAGAGAGAGAGAGGGAATATGTTAAAGGGAAAGTCCACCCTGAAATTAAGTTAGTTTTAATAGGAGTAGAAAAATGAGAGAAACAAGTCAGTGAAAGTTTGAGCAAATTCCGATTAAAAATAAGGAAGTTAGGATTTTTGAAGTTGTGATCAATCAAACACAAATTGGCAACTCTATGACGTATCACGCGAGCTCAACTTCCATTTGCTCAGTACTAAAAAAATCTAAAATTTTCATTTTTCCTCAAGAAAAATTTCAACCATACATGCACCCTAAATATAATAATTGCAAATATGTTTCTATACTCCCCCTGCAAGGAACAAATATATATTCCGACATCAATAACGAAGAAAACATGATTTTATGGAATATTATGCACAAAGCAAATGAAGGAGAGCTCGTATAATAAGTCACAGAGTTGCCAATTTGTATTTGATTGATCACAACTTCAATAATTCATAACTTTCTTATTTTCATTCAGAATTTGCTCAAACTTTCACTCACCTGATTTTCTTATTATTCTGCCTCTATCGAAACAAACTTATTTTGGGGGTGGACTTTCCCTTTAAGTGAGAATTATCGAGTACAACCATGAATTGCATCCTTTTTTAATATTATTCAATTCGCTGAAAATATTCAGAATATGAATATGATAAATCCACATAATACACCAACGCTGTTCAACGCATCCAACGCTCCAACCATAGCCCATATGCCAATGCACCATATTTATCAAATATGAAAAGATTTTTAAATGAAATGTGAAGAAAAATCAAATGTACAATGCACTAACGGGCATCAGTTGAAATCATGAATTCTCTGTGACTGGCTTAGCACTAGTTTCTGAGGGACCAGTCACTGAAGAGGAGATAAAGGGAAGGAAAATTAAGGAAGAAGTGAAGAAAAGAAGGGGGATATCAGTTGCAATTTTCCCGCCAACAAGTTGCGGATCGGGATTAGGGTGGGGCAAAAGGCCTTTGCCTCCCCCCGCCCCCGCTAAAAAAAGAGAGAAGAAAGGAAAAGGAAAAAAGGAGAGCTAAAAGGAACCACAAAAAAAGGAGGAAGAAGACAAAAAAAAGGTGAAAAGAATTTCGATGCGGTGTTCGAGTAGAATTCTGTGAGATGATGATATACTTTCTGACTCGTAGCTTGAAGTGTCTATATCCAGATATCTGTTGATAGTATTATAAAATATAGAAGCCTGAAATGACCTTCTGCTCGTAACCGACAAGTCACCGCATTGAAATTAAATTGCAAATAGTGTTCAACAACACGATGGTGGATGAAACTTTCTAATATTCGAAGATATATGACCCTGAGACCATATTGTTTAATTATTTTTTATTCAATCAATCAACGTCAAAGAATTGATTTATCATCGCTCTTCAATTTGTTATTTCACCTTTGTATGTACTTTCATTCGTATGCATCACGACAGAACACTGAATGGGATTCTCCAATGTTTGTTTTGATTAATTTTCTCACCTTTTCTTCTCCTTGTTAAACACTGATACAATGTTCAATTTTTCTTAATCAAGGCAAAATATTATTTTCATATTTACCTTTATGCAAGACAGGGAGAGAGAGAGAGAGAGAGAGAGAGAGAATATGTTAAGTGAGAATTATCGAGTACAACCATGAATTGCATCCTTTTTTAATATTATTCAATTCGCTGAAAATATTCAGAATTTGAATATGATAAATCCGCATAATACACCAACGCTGTTCAACGCATCCAACGCTCCAACCATAGCCCATATGCCAATGCACCATATTTATCAAATATGAAAAGATTTTTAAATGAAATGTGAAGAAAAATCAAATGTACAATGCACTAACGGGCATCAGTTGAAATCATGAATTCTCTGTGACTGGCTTAGCACTAGTTTCTGAGGGACCAGTCACTGAAGAGGAGATAAAGGGAAGGAAAATTAAGGAAGAAGTAAAGAAAAGAAGGGGGATATCAGTTGCAATTTTCCCGCCAACAAGTTGCGGATCAGGATTAGGGTGGGGCAAAAGGCCTTTGCCTCCCCCCGCCCCCACTAAAAAAAGAGAGAAGAGAGGAAAAGGAAAAAAGGAGAGCTAAAAGGAACCACAAAAAAAAGGAGGAAGAAGACCAAAAAAAAAGGTGAAAAGAATTTCGATGCGGTGTTCGAGTAGAATTCTGTGAGATGATGGTATACTTTCTGACTCGTAGCTTGAAGTGTCTATATCCAGATATCTGTTGATAGTATTATAAAATATAGAAGCCTGAAATGACCTTCTGCTCGTAACCGACAAGTCACCGCATTGAAATTAAATTGCAAATAGTGTTCAACAACACGATGGTGGATGAAACTTTCTAATATTCGAAGATATATGACCCTGAGACCATATTGTTTCATTATTTTTTATTCAATCAATCAACGTCAAAGAATTGATTTATCATCGCTCTTCAATTTGTTATTTCACCTTTGTATGTACTTTCATTCGTATGCATCACGACAGAACACTGAATGGGATTCTCCAATGTTTGTTTTGATTAATTTTCTCTCCTTTTCTTCTCCTTGTTAAACACTGATACAATGTTCAATTTTTCTTAATCAAGGCAAAATATTATTTTCATATTTACCTTTATGCAAGACAGGGAGAGAGAGAGAGAGAGAGAGAGAGAATATGTTAAGTGAGAATTATCGAGTACAACCATGAATTGCATCCTTTTTTAATATTATTCAATTCTCTGAAAATATTCAGAATATGAATATGATAAATCCGCATAATACACCAACGCTGTTCAACGCATCCAACGCTCCAACCATAGCCCATATGCCAATGCACCATATTTATCAAATATGAAAAGATTTTTAAATGAAATGTGAAGAAAAATCAAATGTACAATGCACTAACGGGCATCAGTTGAAATCATGAATTCTCTGTGACTGGCTTAGCACTAGTTTCTGAGGGACCAGTCACTGAAGAGGAGATAAAGGGAAGGAAAATTAAGGAAGAAGTAAAGAAAAGAAGGGGGATATCAGTTGCAATTTTCCCGCCAACAAGTTGCGGATCAGGATTAGGGTGGGGCAAAAGGCCTTTGCCTCCCCCCGCCCCCACTAAAAAAAGAGAGAAGAGAGGAAAAGGAAAAAAGGAGAGCTAAAAGGAACCACAAAAAAAGGAGGAAGAAGACCAAAAAAAAAGGTGAAAAGAATTTCGATGCGGTGTTCGAGTAGAATTCTGTGAGATGATGATATACTTTCTGACTCGTAGCTTGAAGTGTCTATATCCAGATATCTGTTGATAGTATTATAGAATATAGAAGCCTGAAATGACCTTCTGCTCGTAACCGACAAGTCACCGCATTAAAATTAAATTGCAAATAGTGTTCAACAACACGATGGTGGATGAAACTTTCTAATATTCGAAGATATATGACCCTGAGACCATATTGTTTCATTATTTTTTATTCAATCAATCAACGTCAAAGAATAGATTTATCATCGCTCTTCAATTTATTATTTCACCTTTGTATGTACTTTCATTTGTACGCATCACGACAGAACACTGATTCAGAATCGGATTCTTCAATGCTTTCTTTTGATTAATTTCCTCCCCTTTCCTACTCCCTGTTTAATACTGATACGATTTTCAAATTTTCTTAATCAAGGCAAAATATTTTTTTTCATATGTTCGTCTTATTTCTCTACTGATTTAATGAAACGTCAAAGCTTCCGCGCTTCGCGCGGACGGGGGAGGGGGGGGGGGGGTAAAATGAATTCAGTCGAGGATTAATTTTCGATAACGGTACAACGAAACGTCCCTGCAACATCCTTGCTGATGTTCTTCTCAATATTTATTTATTGGTCGAGTTACATTATTTGTTGTTCTTTTAGAACAACCATATTTCAGAGGATTCTTTTTACAACGAAAAACCTCTCTATGTTTCAGTCCTTGCGCGATCGTCTCCAGCTCCAGCAGATATTGGGCGTCAGCGTGCACATCGGTACTACCGGTGCAGTATAGCCACTGCTGACGGCCGCATTAGCTGCACTGCGAGCTTCCGTTGTTTGTACCGGTAATACATAGAGATGGGAGAGAAAGCGCCATCTAAGTTCCATTTCATTGGTTTAAGGTTTGAAAATTGAAACTTATTTTGTGTTAAAGTTATATAAGAAAATATAATCTTTATTTTATAATTCCACGGGGGTGACTTTTAATTTTGCAATCGTCCCCGTGGGCAACCTGACGGGGGCGATTATGGAGCTCACGAGGGCGAGATGCCCATCGCCCCCGTGTATTTTGGGCGCTGATAAGGAGTAATATGAAAGTACAACAAACAGGAGCAATTGATAATGTTAGATTATATTTTGCACGATTGGAGAAATAAAGTATCTTGAATCGTAATCTTGAATTTTGTGCAAGAGTATTGATTTAACTTAACCCGTTCAGCTCGGCATTATTTAGCCTGATAGCCACCTCACAAACGAGATTAAAAATCGAACATGCCGTACCGTGAGACCGCTCAGCGCGCGCCACAATGCGTGTGCGTTCAAGCGGCCAGAGGCTTCGACTAACGGGAACCTAGCGCATGCGCAGATCATTTGCCAATCTGGTCTTGTCATGTCGAGAACACGTTGCATGGCCGTTCTCTGCTGTGCTCCAAGCCTCTCAGTTCTTTCAGCTCTTTCGTAGGGTTTTCTTCTTCGTTATCTTTTCTTCTTCTTCTTCGCCTCATTCTTATTTTGTTCTTCTTCTTTCTCTTTTTATTTAGATACTCAATTTTATGAGAAAAATACACAATTTATAAGAAATTAAGGATTTGAATGTAAATCTCTGTTGCATCTTATTCATATGAAATAATTTACCAGCCTAAATTGACGGTTATAATATTATTTTGTCGGACATTATACTATAGCGAAAAGATATAGACATGATAAAATGAAACTAAAGAAGAATCCAGAATGGGGGAGGGTTGGGGTGAAAGGAGAGACAAAATAGAATAATAATAAATAAATACAGTACAGACTATACCGATGTGCCATTTGGAGAGCAAAATAATTAGTTTGTTTTATTTACTAATGTAAAGCGCTTTGAGCATGTTTATGCCATATAAATATCAATATGTATGAATATATTGCCAAATTTTGACAATTGTAGTTTGTAAGTATATGTATTGACAAAGTATAAATACAAATAAAACCGATACAGAAATGTCTGCAAGTATTTGGGACCTATATAGAATGTGCGAAAAGAGCTTTGTCTTTGTCTTTGGCCCATGCATGTTCCCACAGCTGAGTTACGTAAGAGGAACAATGAACGTTGCTGAGGGTACGGGTCGTTGTCAAGGCTATAAACTCTAAAGAGCGGAAGTAAGGTAAGGGTATAATTGAATAATTGGATGACAGATCTGAGATTATATTATCAAAAAAAAAAAGAGAAGAGTATGAATTTACAAATAGTACCAAAAAATAGAAGAAAAAAATAAATAAAGTGAAAGGCGTAAATATTCTAAAAAAAGAATGAAACGCCGATAATACCAAACAACAACAACAACAACAATGAACTGACTTTGTATTCATGTATAACCCTGCTTTATGTTGTTTTGGGGGAGGGAAGGGTCTTGTTGTTATTGCAGTTGTCGTTGCTGTTTTTTAAATTTTTAAATGGGATCACGTTCCGACATTCTCATAAATAAAAATCATATAACGTAAAGCCAGACTTTACCCTATCTGAAACACTCATTCAAAGACAACAATCATGCACGATAAAGGAATGGACAAGAATATGTGATAAAGATAAAATGTCACAGACAAATAGATAATTATAAGAAATGATTGTTTCTCTCTCTCTTTCTCTCTGCTTATGTGTCTCTCTCTCTCTCCCTCTATCTCTCACTCGGTCGCTTTCTCTGTCTATCTGCCAATTTTGTTCCGCCGTTTGCTTGTATGCCGGCAACATTCCTTTTTTGAGATAGATTATTATAAAATAATGATGATGTACACACTTTATTATACCTTATATTTATTATAGCGAGCGAAGTGAAAAACGAGCGGCTGATAATGTCTAAATGCGAATAATTATATTTCCAAAGTAAAACTTTTGAATGAAAATTTCTGTTGCAACAATTTGATATAAACACTGTTTATTATGCTATATTGACTATACTATTATACGTCGGACATTATACTTCAGCGAAAAGATATCTATATGATAACAAAAAGGACAGACTAAAGGCGACAAAAATCGGAGCTGGGGTGGGGGGGGGGGGAGGATGATCGGAGAGACAAATATCATATAAATAAATACAGTACGGACTACGTCCAACTTTCTATCTTTCTCTCCCCCTTCCCCCTCCCCTTTCTCTCTCTCTCTCTCTCTCTCCCTCTCTCTCGCTCGTTCTCTCTTTCTCTTTCTATTCCCCTTCTCTCTCTCTCTCCCTCTATATGTCTCTCTGTTTATCTGGCAATGTCGTTTTCCATCTTCATCTTTTTTTATTAAATGTTTTCTATTCCTCCGTTTGCTTGTATGCCGACATCATCTCTTCCTTGAGATTAATTATTATAACGTAATTATCCCTGATGATGTACACATTATACCTTATATTTATTATAGGAAACGAAATAGAGAACGAGCGGCTGATAATGTCGAAATGCGAAGAATATTACTGAACAATAATTATATTTCCAAAGTAAAACTTTTGAATGAAAATTTCTGTTGCATCGAATTTATTGATATAAAAAAAATGTTTAAAATGCTATATTTACAATACTATTATACGTCGGACATTATACTTCAGTGAAAAGATATCTATATGATGAAGAAAAAAAAGGGCAAACTAAAGGGTAAAAAAAAAATCGGAGCTGGGGGGGGGGGGGGGTGATCAGAGAGACAAATATTATATAAATAAATACAGTACGGACTACGTCCAACTTTCTATCTCTCCCGCCCCCTAGCTTTCCCCTCCCCTTTCTCTCTCCCTCGTTCTCTCTCTCTCTCTCTCTCTCTCTTTCCCCCTCTCTCTCTCTCTCTCTCTCTCTCTGTCTTTCTGTCTATCTGGCAATGTCGTTTTCCATCTTCATCTTTTTTATAATGTTTTCTATTCCTCCATTTGCCTGTACGCCGGCAGCATCTCTTCCTTGAGATTAATTATTATAACGTAATATCCCTGATGATGTACACATTATATCTTATATTTATTATAGGAAACGAAATAGAGAACGAGCGGCTGATAATGTCGAAATGAGAAGAACATTACCGAACAACAATTATACCAAGTAAAACTTTTGATTGTAAATCCCTGTTGCATCAAACTGATTGATACAAAAAGTGTTTATTATGCTATGTTGACGGTACTATTATACGTCGGATATTATACTTTAGCCCAAAGATATAAACAAAACAAAACAAAAAAATGGAAAGAAAAAATGTGAGCTTGAGGGGGGGGGGGGGGGGGGTCGGTGAGAAAAATATCATAGTAATAATTACAGTACAGACTACGTCCAACTTTCTATCTCCCCCGCCCCCCCCCCCCCCCTCTCTCTCTCTCTCTCTCCCTGTCCGTCTGTCTCTCTGTCTATGTCGTTTTCCATCTTCATCTTCATAATGTTGTCTATTCCGCCATTTGCATGTATGCCGACATCATCCCTTCCTTGAGATTAATTATTATAACATATCCTTGATGTTATATACGTCGGACATTTTACTTTAGCAAAAAGATATAATCAAACAAAAAGGAGACAAAATAAAGAAGAAAAAAAAAATCAGAGTTGGGGGGGGGGGGGGGGGTGACCGGAGAGACAAATATCATTAAACATCATTGTACGCATATTTTATTTGTTTTGTATGTAATGGAAAGAGATAAATAAATGACAGAGATTAGAACAAAATCATAATTCATCACAATCATCTCTCTCTCTCTCTCTCTCTTTCTATCTATTTATCTATCTTTCTCTGTCTGTCTCTGTCTGTCTGTCTCTATCCTCCCCCTTCCCTCTCTGAATACGTCAGGAATTTCGTGAAATTGGAATTGTGCTTCAGTGTATTTTATTTCCGTATCGCGTTGTTGTGTTTGTTTTTTGTTTTTTGAAAGGGTGCGGCTAATAAGGAGTTAATCGCAGTAGTATTGGTAGTCTTTTATTTATTCGAAAATAAATGATATTGAAAATATAGTAATTCATTATATTACGGAACAATAAAGAAAGAAGTGCAAACAACGTGATAATTCACTTTATTTGTCTTCGTCTCCATCTGTGTCCTTGTTCAACCTATCGTGTCAATAAAACTTAGATAATCCTCGTTTCATGATCAGTTCTGTAGATGGCATGTACATGCGATGATGATGATGATGATGAAGATGATGCTTACAATATTGTAATAAAATAGTAAGAATAATAATAACAATTATTTTCTTCATCTTGCACTCGCTTTTCTTCATTGTCAGAAAACTTGTTTTATGTTGCCTTGCATTTTTTCAACAATGGTAGCATCTTTGCCCGGGAAAAGTCTCATATTCGTGGCTTTACCGCCGGAGTTGCTCAAGACAAGAGTAATATTCCGTAGGGAGAGAGAGGAAGAGTAAGGGGTCGTTTTTCAGAACATAACATTTGAACATTTCATATGCTCGCTCAATCCAAGACCGGCTTTAGGTTGATCAAGATATTTTACTTCAACCTGCTCTAAAACTGGTACATGCCCTCGTAAAGGTGTATAAGTTAGAGTGGTTGTTTGTATTGTAATGTAAATTGACCTATTTACGCCTACATCCTCTTCTTTCAAAACGGCAATCTTCCAGAGTAGTTACTTCTTTACATTCTTTTGTTCCCCCTTAGCGTGGGGCAGCTGAGGGAGCCTGGATAAGCCTTTCATAAAAGAGGAGGTCCATACATGAATGATTCGCTAAATTGGTCAAGTTGATAACATGAAAAGCGTATTGTCATGTAAATACAATGACGTAAAAGATAGCTGTGGAGTCAAAACTTTTGAGACGACAGGCTTTATAGATAACTTATGGAAATATCATCGAATGTCGTTGTTTCATATTCTTCATTTTCTACGTCCGATGAATACTCTTCTTCGCTTGATAAGTCCATTTGTATCATATTCATTTTCTGAGTCCGAGTCAAGGATCGCTTCTCGAGCATCTTCAACGCTAAAAATTGGCTTTCTCCGATGACGAGACATTTTGAGAAACTATCTTACATAGATAAAGAGCAGTTATAAGCAAATAATTGAGAACTAATTTGTGCAACCAACTATCATGAAAATCAAAAAGCTGAACTAAATAGTAAAACTCTGACACTTTATAGCACGATAAGTAAATAATAGCCGACAACCTTGAAACGAAACAATGGGATGGACTATATCGAGACTAGCTAATCTCCCCAATGATAGGTCGGCCCGGTACCCTGTATACGTACGCATGAGTAAACTGAACTGAGAGCGCTAGGTCGAACGAGACTGTAATATACTATAAGCTTTTCAATAATCAGCCCGTTACTATGAATAGGCGTCAATGACCATAAGGCCAAGGCTCATGCATTGAACGGTGTATCCGCGCGTGCCGAGTACAAAGGTATCCAGAGCGATTGTGGAATTCGCTGCTTGCAAAATCATTATGTCCGGCTTACACAGTCCTAGGCATAGTAGACCCAGCTAGCTAGCAGCAGCGAATCCGAAAATCTATGAAAATAACGTAAACTGACTTGCATGTGTTCTATACGAATATCCTGAAAGAGGACTCGTGCATTCTCATACTAAACTTGTAATAAAACAAAAATTACGCATCTACAGTCGGTAAAAAATGAGATGCATGTAGCCAAAGGTTCAAGGTTTGTATACAGGTAGTTTATATTGTATTTAGAAGGTGAATAGATGTACTTTTCTGCAATAAAAGAAGCCCTTGCTCGGACCCGAGAAATCTCGGTTCCCGTTTGTGAGTACGTACCTCGGGACCCGAGAAATCTCGGTTCCCGAGTTGAACGGGTTAATAAGATTTCGTTTGTGATGTGAGCAAAATCAACGCAAATTTCTAAACGAATGTCAATCAATGATTTGTTACCTTCCTTCCATTACCCCCACCTAACAAAACAAACAAAAAACCGGATACACATTATTATACTTGGGAGAGGGAGGAAGAAAAAATAATGAGTGCAGTTTTCACATTTTAATGAGATTTATTGAATGGAAGAGTCAAATCAACTTAATTCATTGCTTTCCTTTCATTATTCATCACCCTCCCCATCTAAATAATGATAATAATAATACCAAGATGATGATTATAATGATAATAACAATCCGGAGAAACACTAGCGTACCGGGGGAAGGGGGGGGGGCACGGGGCAGAATGCGGATAGGAAGGCAGACTGCACCCATAATTGGTGGCCAGTGAAGAAACAAAAGAGAGGGAGAAAAGAGAGAGAAAGAGAAGAGAGGGAGGAAAAGAGATGATCAAGAGCAAGAGAAAATATTTTCTTTGGAGAGGGCTTTATACCAAGTTCAAAGAAAAAAAAATATTTAAAACCTTCCGTAAAATGTGTTTTGCCTCAATGAGTCAAATGACAATGGAATAGCATAGTCTCCAAACAAGAATTCATGAATCAACACATTGGCTGTATGGGCAGCACGCAATTGTTTATACCGGCGAGAGAGAGAAAAAAAAAACACTAGTCTTTATTTCCATGAATTGCTGAAATTAAATATGAATGGGGCTCCCATAACCCGTGTGTCTAGACACCTCCAAGTTACCTCCCCGAAAAAATCTACTTTTTAAATATTCATTCGGTTATATATACACAGATAAAACGTTGTTTAAAATGCTAACAGTTCATTATAATACAACAGCTTGTTGAATTTTTTGAACAGGTGTTATTATTTGTAAACAACCCTTTTAAACGGTGTTTTGATTGTGCATAATGATCCATTCCAAACATACAGTGTGCAGTGCTAATTAGACACGAAATCAAGCATAGATAAAATAACTTAGTTTAGCCGCAGAGGGAGTATGACGAGTATGACGAATCTTTCAATGGGTTGAAAATTAATCGCGGTTTTTCTGGCTTGAAAAAGACGTCACAATCTTCGTACACACACAATGCGGCTTTTCGTGGGCAAATCGCACATCTGGGTTAACTCAATACAGTTTTCATGCATGCGCTCTCAGGTTAAAAGGCTGCAGCTTCTCGCACATGAGAATTAATCCAAGGCGCCTTAGGAGGGTCTGCGCTGTTAAGTGGAACTATAATAATATGCAATCCATCGATATTTTTTAAAAGTGCCCCAAGAGTGAAGGCCTTTAGAAGAAAAACAGCAATTAATGATATTTATGCACATGACAAACGGCAGACTTACCCGCGACTACGTCACAATCCACTGATCAAACTGCAAATTTGGGATTCGCATATAATTAGTGAACTCATATTTCAAACATCCATAACTTTCTTATCATTGGCCCGATTTGTTTTAAACTTTCGCCATTGTGTTTATCTTTTTTTTTATGCTTTAATACTAATGAACTTATTACAAGGGTTGGATTGTTCTTTAAGAAAATGCTCATTTACAATCACAATTCATGATATTCTCTTTGCAATGATCACATAATCTTGAATATCTTTTTCATGAAAGTATATTTTCAATTTTTTGGGTAATTTATCAACAAGTTTTCTTTCTTGTACTTACTAAATCTTTGAGGTTAGTACACTTATGAGTTTTCATGTGCTGTTCGTGACAAAAACTTGCATGCACCTTTAATACACATCTTATGCAATTTGAAATGATGCAACGGACAAGTGAACAGGTAGATCTTAGATAATAAGACAATACGTTAGTAGGCTGTTTCAAATAATTTTAGGTTATCCTGTCGATTGAAACTATGTCCTTTGAAAGCTTAGACAAATTGGATCACTTTAAACAGAGTGCGCCCCACATTCTCGAGCACCCCCAAAAGTACCCCTTTATTTCTTTCTGGAAAATGCCCCTTTACTTCAAATTAGTGTCCCACCCCCTTTTCAAAAGTGCCCCTTTTCACCTCTGATGAGTGCCCCTTTTTAAATAGGAAGATTGTATCTTTGTACTTTGTACTTCGTACAAATGAGTGCCCTTTTTACTTTCTAACAAGTGCCCAACGTTCCCTATTCTTATATAATAGGTTCCCTTTTTACTTTGACAAGTGCACTATTGTAATAATTTGTAATAAATGCACCCATTTCACATTTTATAAGTGCGCCTTTTCAGGTGCAAGAAGTGCTCTTGTTTACCTCTGAAAAGTGCCCCTTTTCCTTAGCTTGCAATAATTGCATTTCCCCTTCAAAGAAGTGTACCCTTACATCTCTGATGAGTGCCCCTTTTTACGTATGAGAATTACCCATTTTAAGCTTTGATTATCAAGATATTTATGATTGGAATTACAAATTTACAATTTTCATAACACTACCCATAGGAAAGAAATGAGCCTGCCGCATACTCCTGCGGCAGACTTGCGGCAGACTTGCCGCAGATCTGCAGCAGACCTGCCGCAGACAGTCATCTTTTTCACATGCAAATTAGTTTTGCCGCAGACTTGCCGCAGACAGTCATCTTTTTCACATGCAAATTAGTTTTGCCGCAGACTTGCTGCAGACTTGCCGCATACTCTTTCAGTATGATAAAGAGTCTGCGGCAGGTCTGCCGCAGACTTACTGCAGACCTGCCGCATACTCTTTCATATCCAGTACGTGGCAATAAAGTATGCATGTAGAAGAACCAGTGATAAACTGATCGATACTTCATAATTGATATTGGCAATATCGATATTACCAATTAGGTAATACCAATATATATCGATATTACCAATTAAGTATATTCTATTCTCAATTGTATTAACTCCATCACATAGATCATTTGAAGTGTATTCAACAGTAACATTCAAAGTGACACAGGCTCGTACACTTATAATATATACTAAATATGTATATTGTTTCTTGGTTAGTAATCATATAATCAATATCAATCTATCAATCTATTGCTAAAACGTGAATGTAATTGTAACATGATCAGACAAAATAATCTATTGGTTATTAATGGCAAAAGGAAAAAAGAAATCACAAAAATGATGTACATGGTCTTAATTTGCTTAACAAATCATGATAAATGTATTTTTCTGTCACACATGTAAAGTAATAATGAATATGCATGAGATGATTGGTTTCAATTGGTTTCAATTGGCCCTATTAGACTTTAATGGGATTTCAATTGGACCAATCTGCCCCATTAGACTTTAAAAGGTTTTCGATTGGTTTCAATTGGACCAATTGAAGTCCAACTTCAGGCCAATGGGGTCCCATTAAAGTCTAATGGGCGTAGGCCAATGGGGCCAATGGGCCCAATTGGTTCAAAAGGGACAATCTGGACCAATTGAAACCATCTGAAGTCCTATTAAAGTCCCATTGAAACCTGTTAAAACCTATTGAGACCAATTGAAACCAATTGAAAATTCAATTGGTGTTCAATTAGTTTCAATTGGATTTTCGTCTTGGGTAGTTACAACAAAAAAGTGAGTTAGTGGGGCTGAAGATAAGATCACATATGGCACAACAAAAAAGTTTGAAACAGTCCGTTAATTCCTCAGTCTCCTCTTATGTAATAAATTCCTCTTATGGTACCAGTTGAACTTGAAGCAAATTGTTTGGTTTGACAGAAGCTAAAAGGACAATTAACAGTGTTAATTAACACAGGAATTTACAAGATCATGGGCTCAGCCTTCAACCTCATATGGTACTGCATGTCCTACAAAATGGCCGCCTTTAGCCTTGCTTCAGACTGTATAATTTCCCACATTTCTGTGGCAGACCTGCCGCAGACTGTTCCTGTGGCGTACTGGTATGCGGCAAGTCTGGAGCAAAGTTTCGCCCTGCCGCAGACCGTTCCTGTGGCATACTAGTATGCAGCAAGTCTGGAGCAAAGTTTCATCCTACCGCAGATCTGCCGCAGACTGTTCCTGTGGCATACTAGTATGCGGGCGGCAAGTCTGGAGCAAAGTTTCATCCTGCCGCAGATCTGCCGCAGACTGTTCCTGTGGCATACTAGTATGCGGCAAGTCTGGAGCAAAGTTTCATTCTGCCTCAGATCTGCCGCAAGCTGTTCCTGTGGCGTACTGGTATGCGGCAAGTCTGCAGCAAAATGTCATCCTGCCGCAGATCTGCCGCAGACTGTTCCTGTGGCATACTGGTATGCGGCAAGTCTGCAGCAAAATTTCCTTCTGCCGCATACTTCGGCATACTCTTTGCCGCAGACTAAAAGTCTCTGCGGCAGGTCTGCGGCAGGTCTGCGGCATACTTTTCACTTTCCTATGGGTACATTCTAAAGGGGAAAACGAGGCACTTCTTGATCATTATGTAGCGCCTCTTTTTTAGGGATCCAATATTACATCATATCACCTCTTACACACCCCCCCCCCCCCCTTGAAAAAATCCTGCGTACGCCACTGGTTACATGGGATGTTGTACAGAACCCTCCGAGGAGTCTTTCATTGTGCGCTCATCCTTGGGATGCACTAAGGAACCACGTAGTTTTTGAGAAGGGTGTTGTCGTGGTGGCAATGTTGTACTTCTTGAGGACCCTCTGGAAGCTAGCTTCTGATGTTCCCTTGACCTATGATGGTAACCATGTCATCCAGGGGTTGTGGGTTTCATGGCTGCTTCCGTTCTTCTGAAGACCCATTAATCCGGGTAGCCACACCTCTTAAGGCATGCTTCGATGTGGTTGCTTTCTGTCTCTAGACAGTGTCTGTGAGTGGAGACTTGGCATCCCATCGAGGCTCCGAACTTCTTGCGGTAGATCTGACCATCGAATTAGAAATAGGTGGTGGTGACAGTGGCGGATCCAGGGGGGGGGGGGCCGCCCCCCGGGAAAAAACGTGTAAAAACACGTGATTTTTAGCCCTTTTTGGGGATGCCCCCCCCCCCCCCTCAGGGGACCAAGGGTGGGGGGGGGGTTGCAAATTTTTAAATTTTCGAGGCCCCCCCCCCCAAAAAAAAAAAAAAAAAAAAAAAAAAAAAAACTGTGCTCACACAGCGCTAATATTGCTGTAAGTTGGTATTCTGAACCTTGTTGTATCCCTGTGTTATCTCTTGAAGGACCGCCTCTATCTTATCTTTGATCACTTTTGACACGCCCATCTTTATGGACCCTACCAATCAAAATCTGTTTTATATAAGCATGATAAGTAGGTTAACCAATATGAATACTTTATGCCATATCAGAAGATGCGCCTAGCGCATACTAATCTTGGGCGTAATTAGTTAATTGAGCGCTTATTACGCGTGTCATCATATGCGCTGTGGTATGAACACATGTTCATGAACATGAACACAAGTCACGCTTTCACTTTTATTGGTATGATGAGAGCATTAAAATCGTCATATCCTAGCTTGTAATATCTTTAAAAGTTCTCATCTGTGATGTTTCTGGTCAACACACAATCTTCTTCCAACTCGTCTATTGGCACGTAGTTTGTTATGGGCAAGAAAGATTGCCGCCATTATATCACCACAACAGATACAACAACCCCCTGCCTGTTGTAAATATTGTTGTAAATATCATACATGTGAAAAACCAAAAAAAAAAACGGCCTAAAAACCCTCTATCCGGCGATGACTTGTCCAAATAAAAATTAAAAAATAAAAATAAACAAAAGAAACAGGTTAGTGTCACACTCTTCTTCAGTGGCCAGATGTGAGTATGTGACAGATGTTAAAAAAAAAATAAAAAAAATATTAAATCCGTTTCTGATGCAGGCACACATAAGGTGGTCTGCATCTGGCCAGACGGATTTCAAACTAACCTGGGGCGGTATTCTGAACCCTGTGTTATATCTTATATTGTTGTATCTTTGAAGATAAGATAAAGTTGGTATTCTGAACATTGTTGTAACTTTTGTGTTATCTTTTGTTGTATCTTTTCTCTCATCTTATTGGCCGCGCCTGCGCTCATACTTTGGTGCGCTTGTAATTGTGCGTATTATTAATAAAGTGGTATTTAATTCTCATTTGCATATGCGCAGGGGAGATAATATGTCGAGATAATTGGTATGCTGAAAGTTGTTGTATCTTTTATCTTATCTTATCTTGCATGGTATTTACCAAAGACGTTTAAATATAATTACTAGACGGAAAGCAGCACGCGCGGAAACCATGCAGACGAATGGGATTAGGCTCCGCCTCTTTTGGATCATTTGAAGACAAAATAAGCTACCGAGGCGGCTTTTTGATTGGATATGAGCCTCATGAATATGTATTTTATCGATAGTATCGTATAAGAAACCGGATAATATATTTGACCTCATTGCGTCACTTTAATTATGCAGATTTATGCACGACGCTACTACACTCGCACAAACTGAGAAGAGTTTAGTTCATTGAGAATGGGTGAGTAATTGATTGAAATATGAGTAGATTAAGTGAATTTAGTCATCAATTTTGAAAAAGCTGCAATAGTCTTCGTGATGTACGGTAATTTCGTTACATTTGGAGACAGTTCTCAACAGATTTTTGGGGAAAAGACTAGTAAAATATTGCTCTTGAAATTGCACTTTGATTTTCATCGTCATGAAGTAGTTTGACTGCGGCTTGCTGTCATTTCACCCTAGTACTCCAGTTAGGGCCCCGAGGGGTTCCGGCAGGCCCACCCCGGGGAATTTTGGTGCTCATTTGCATCAAGATCAAACTTTCTAATCAAGTTTTATTTGAGATTTGATCGTCATCATGAATCTATAATTCACCAATCACCGATTTAATTTAAATCTAGATTTAACGTTATACCTTAAAGTAATCTACGAAGCATGATTTTTTTGATAATCCAAGTGGATTAATTCTTGTTAAAATCTTTAGTAGGTCTAACAAAGTTAGATGTGGACTTGTGGCTTTACTTATCAATATCGGTGCCATCCGTTCGCTCAGTTGCATACGCGGTGCGTGTCAACTTTATTTAGACCAAAATTATCTGTGACCATTGATAATCAAACAACTCCAAATCCTATTCATTTAGATGTAAGCCTGAAACTTATTAATAAAATATAGATCTAGACCTAGACCTATTTAAAAAACATCAACACTAGGATTTGTTTATTTAATATTTAGATTTTGTGTGGGTCCAGCGTGCTTGTCAAGTTGTCTAGAGCCTAGATCTAGACCCTAGCTATCAGTGGCGTACGCAGGATTTTTTCAAGGGGGGGGGGGGTTTAACATTTTGAAATCGGGCCAAAAACTTTGCAACAACTCAGCCAGCCGCTGAATAAGCGGGGGGGGGGGAGTCATCTTTTTTAGGTCATCCATTAGGATTTTTTTTTTTTTTTTTTTATTTAAAAAAAAATCAACACTAAAAAAAGGGGGGGGGGTTCCAGAAAAAACATACATATAAAAAAAAAGCTCAAGGGGGGGGGGGGGGGTTAACCCCCCCCCCCCTGCATACGCGCCTGACCCCTATTAATTCTTTTAATATATTAGAGATTTTTTTTCTTCTCCAAATTGTGCAGTTCATGTTGATAAATCTATTTGTTTGTGTAAGAGAAGACCCCTACTAGTCCACAATTATGTTTACTTATGTAGTCCAATTCTTCTTGTCTTAATAAACCAATTTTACTTGAGACTACTTTATATGTATAGGCCATATAAAGCACTTCTTGAAGCACAAGTTTAATCTTCCATTTAATTTTAATTTGTACTGTGGTCCATTAAATTGGAATGTTGATTTCCACACCATATTAAAATTAAGGCCAACCATGACATGAAAAATAGTTAATATGCTAGATCTATTTTATTTTGTTATGGAGAAAGGGACGCCTTGATTGTCATATCGATTTTTTAAAATTTTTTGTTCCAACAGAATGAAACTGATGAAGATCTGGAAGGAGTTAACTGATGAGTGGACATTAAAACATTTCTTATATTTGCAAGATGAAGCAGAAAGTCCCATGCAGGTAAAATGTTCAGGCTATTTAGCACACAAATATTAAATGACCACCTGTTAATTCACTAAAAAGGAAATGGAACTAAGTTTTTGTTGACAGCATATATTGTGGAGGTATATTTTATTCTAGTTCTGCACTTAGCACACAAATATTGATATCTTTCCTTTCTTTGTTTACAAAGGAAATTTGTCCTTATTTACAGGAGGTCCTGTGTGTAAAAGAACCATATCTAATGCACATTCAAAGCACTACATGATCATACATGTAGGGTATACACAGAACCCCTCATCACTTTTTTTTGTAAGTGGTCCTTTCACTTCTTGAGCAATTAAGATGACGAAGAACACAAAATAAAATTAAAGAAAGTCTGTTAATAGGATGTATTATGGTTGATGTATATCCATTATTATCGCTTTTAAATTGAAGTACCTACATTGTTTTCTCTCATGTAGGATGATGCTTCTCTACAGTGGACGATGAAGGCATGCTGGTTTACAAACTCAGGAGAGGAACAAAGAACAGATATTGACGGATCATATCTAGAAATGCGGGCCTACTACACTTCATACAAGCAAGTGTGCTAATATACATGTAGGTACCCCAAATAAACTATTTTGGAATACATATCATGCAGAAAGTTATAGATATGACAAATATATTTTTCATTGTCCGTTGACTTGTAAAAGAATACTTGACTGAATATCACAATTGTGATTTAGATTAAAAATAAAATGTCAATATAGATGAAATAAAAGTCTACATAACGTATGTTTCAATAGCATTATTTCCAGTACATTCTCTGTTCCAAGTTGTTTGGTCATTTTATGTCCCATACTTAACTGAGTATTATTCAATTATGAGCACAAGTTTACATTACAAGTACATTGTACATGTATTACTTATTTCATACCTTGTCTGATCCAAGCTCTAGCAGGCCTATCGTCTTAATGGAATCATCAGAAATAATCTAACATGAGCAGTAACTAGTCTTGTAGGAAAAATAGTTTAGGTTTGCCCACTAGAACTCCAAGTGAATTTTAGTCCTTCCTCTTTTTTGTCAGGGCAGGTATCAGGGTGTATGTTATTATTTATTAATCGTTGTTGATTTTCTTATACACTGTATCTTATTTTATTTTTCCATTCAACAGACTTGGGTTATCATTACAGCCCTTTCTTCTGAAAACTAGGCTACAACTTTATTGATGAATGCAGAAGACATCTACATGGGACTACCTCTTAAAGATGCCACCCTCATATAATGAAAGAGGACAGTAGAGATGGGTTTAAACTTGAACATTTACATACTATTCATTTGTTACTTGTATTATATGTTTGTAGAATACCACATACAAAACTAATGAATTTATCACCTTGTCAACATTCAAATAATTAAAGATAAACTAATCATCAGTGAATAAACATTAACATTTTAACAATGTCAACTACCATCTTATAGGATGAAACTGAGGACTGGGCAGAAAGAAATTTCCTTGAAAATTGAGTGATAAAGATCAGTCTAAATCAAAGATTGAATTAATCAATGATATTTTAATTGTAATTATACATGTTTAAATTCATTTACCTCTATGGACTTCTGTATTAGAAGTTTTTTAGATTATTATATTATTGCTGCTTCAAGTATTGTATGTAAGAAGGTTTGAAAGACAACCCTCTAAATGCACTAAATATGAAAACTGCTAATCATCCATGCCTTTCGTATCCAAACTGCTAATTTTAATAGAATCATGTTTTTATACTTCCTAGCTAAAGAAAACATGGGGGGGGGGGGCTTGCTATCCTCTTGTTGTTTCTACATGGACCATGTAACAGGTTGCAAAAGTGTAAACAATATTATGTTTGTTATATTAGTTTATATTAGAAGGATTTAGAAAATGAAAACTTTTGAATTATAGAATTACTGTTGCTAGAAGTAATGGCAGTATTGATTTTTAAGGGAAGGGGGTAGTTTTCCCAGAGAAATTAACGGTATACCAATGTAAAATTAATACAAAAGAGAAAACTATTCTTAAAAATAAAATTAGAAAGGACATGGGCCTCCTAACTAAAACCCTGGAAACACTTCTGGGTCTTTTTTTTTTCAAATTCGAAATTTCCAGTGTTAAATTCCATTGTCTTACAAAAAAATTATGTCAAGATGTTGAAATCAAACAATGTTTCACTTTCCAAGTTAACAAAATTGAATAAAATAATTAACATACTTTCCGGTCTCTCTGGTCTCTAAATTAAAAATGTTCAAAGCTCCTGCAAAGGTTGCAAAAAGGAAAAGTGAAGAGAATCCAATTGAAATGTGGACAGTAATGGAGTGAATATGGAATGGTTGATCATAGTTGATAACGAGTGCATGTAAATGAGTGGTAATAACAAGTACGACTAAAAGTGAGACGGAAAAGAACTGCAACAGGTTATTTAGTCAAGACAACAAACCTTCAGTTGCAGAAGATAATTTACGAAAGATAGAGAAAGAGAGAGAAAGGGAATCATTAAGGTACTACGATGAGAGTGGGTGGGGAAAAAACATCCACTGTGCCACATAATTTGTTTGTCTAAAATAAGGAAACTTTATACATGAGCATATTAAAAATGTAAAATCATAGCCAGAGAATGTGTTGTTATATGGCTTATAGCATGTTTGATTTAATAAACAAAAACAGACCCAGTTATTGATAGACTAAAAAGGGAATAGATCGATCGACACAGTATTTCTTATTCAATGAAGTTAAGGCCACTCCCCCATATCGCGATGCATCCTGGGTATGAGGGGTGGAGCTTAGCAAGCCTGAGATCTGTGAAACTGGATGGTTATTATTATTTTTTGGACAATAAAGAGATTTTCAGAAAAATTTATGCTGGAATAATAATAATTAGAGGTGTAATGATGTTTTCAAAGGCTACTTAGTTGGCGTAAATATTCAGAAATGAATTATACACGCCATTAAAACCTTAAAAAAAAAAAAAAACACACAACAACGAGTGGAACTTTAAGGTCCATGCACTTCCCGATGCATCCTGGGTACACCAGCTGTTATACTGGTGAACGATAATACAAGTTCGAGCGCGTATTTCACCTAACGGTGATCGCATCAGAATATTCCACGCTGATTCGCTGAATCACTTGCGTTGCTAGCGCGCAGCGTGATGAATAAATTACCCATAATTCCGTACAGTAGATTATTTGACCTTTCTTATTACGCTGATACGCGCATTGTCTTTTACCATGTAGTGAACATCATTCCAGTACACTTTTCGCGGGGAGCATCCTACAGAATGCATAATTCATAAGGCTCATGAATTATGCAAGGTAGCTTATTTTGGCTTCTAATGGATCCGGACAAAATGGCGGAGCTTGGGGGGCCTGGTATTTACAACAATATTTACAACAGGTAGGGGGTTGTTGTATCTTTCGTGGTGATATAATGGCGGCAATATTTTTTGCCCAGAACCAACTTCGTGCCAATAGACGAGTTAGAAGAAGATTGTGTGTTGACCGGAAACATCACAGATGAGAACTTTCTAAGATATTACATGCTAGGATAGGACTATTTTAATGCTCTCATCTTAACCAATATAGTGAAAGCGTGATTTGTCTTCATGATCCACATTCAACAGCGCATAATGATGACGCGCGTAATAAGTGCTCAAATAACTAATTACGCTCAAGATTAGTATGCGCTAGGCGCATCTTCAGATATGGCATAAAGTATTCCTATTGGTTGATCTACTTATCATGCTTATATAAAATAGATTTTGATTGGTAGGGTCCATAAAAATGGGCGTGTCATCAATGGTCAAAGATAAGATAGAGGCGGTCCTTCAAGAGATAACACAGGGATAAAACAATGTTCAGAATACCAACTTACAACAATATTAGCGCTGTGTTATCTCTGGAAGATACAACAAAAGATAACACAAAACTTACAACAATGTTCAGAATACCACCCCTGTTTCTTGAATAATGCGTCTATGTTGTTGCTTCAAAACTGCGCAGCTAGTGATATGCTGTGCGTATGTAGCAACGACGCGTTGTCATGTCTGATTAAGTAGATACAGGGCGTGTCCACTCTCGCTCATCCTTCCTGAGCCATAGATGAAATGACGCCTTTACTGCGCATGAGCAAGAAAGTGACACTATCTTGTTTCTCAGCCTTGCGCCCACACCAATTTGACCGAGAGCCCGGAGGAGTGTGTTGTTGGAGAAACCACGACAACCTATTTCTTTGGGCCAAAGTTCAATTCTCCAACCGTTCTGCTCAGCCTCTAGGAGTAGCTCTTCGTATTTCCTGCTCTTCCTCTCGTGAGCTCACTGCATATTTGCCTCATGAGGTACCGTCAACTCCAGAAGAATTGCCCTCTTTGAAGTAGGGGACCAAATTACGACATCAGGCCGCAGGTTTGTCACGACAATGGCTGGAGGAAAAATCAACTTCTCCCCCAAGTCGATTCGAATGTTCCAATCGCTAGCTCCATCAAGACAAGTCCTCTGCCTTCCTATAGACCTTCTGCCTGAAACGTTTGTAGCCTCTCCTTCCCTGACGAAATGGATAAAGGATGCTTGTGTTTGGGTCGGCTTTTGATTGTGTTCTGATAACCTCGTCTTCAAAGCATCCCCGATGATACCCAGTACACGGTTGTGACGCCAAGTATACCGGCCTTGTTTAAGACCTATCGGGCAGCCAGCAAGAATATGAGTAGTCGTTCCTTGACACAGCTTGCAAGATAAGATAAGATAAAAGATACAACAACTTCCAGAATAACAATTATATCAACATATTATCTCTCTTGCGCATATGCAAATGAGGATTAAATTTTATGAATAATACGCACAATTACAAGCGCACCAAAGTATGAGCGCGGGCACTAGGCGCGGCCAAAGAGATGAGAAGAAAGATGCAACAAAAGATGACACAAAAGATATAACAATGTTCAGAATATCAAATTTATCTTATTTTCAAAGATACAACAATATTAGAGATAACACAGGGTTCAGAATACCGCCCCAGGCCACGTACGACTTTCCCTACCCGGCGGCTTGCCGTGGATTTTTTAGACCATAAGGGACCCTTCCGATTTTAATTTCTACGGCATGTGCGGTCACATATAATGAGGCGCCCGGGAGGTTCCCGGTAAGAATTGGTCGAGTGAAAATGCAAGTTGCCCATAAGCTTGCCGATGTCCGATGAACAGGTGCTCCCTATGGCTCCCGGGGCCTGGCCGGGGTCCTCAAGACGCCCGGCTGGGTGCCGTGCGGTGCACTGAACTATTTTTCCTCGTACATCCGCGCCTCCATTGAGAATTGACAGAAAAAAAATCGTGAGGGTTCTGTCCGGGCAACGTCCGGAGCTCACACGGTGCGCGTACGGTGTCCCACGCGCCCTTTACGGGCTTTCTACGGCCTGTCAGATGAAAACGCCGGTAGAACTGGGAGCAGCCAACTCAGCACCACGGCGCCCGTTCGGCTGGTGAAAAATGTCCCATATTGTCTCATTTTCGCTCGCTGGATGTATATATCAGACGGCAATCGGTGGAATAGACGACACTTGGTAGTGAATTTGTATGTGAGATTGCTTAGCTATACATAAAATACAAGAACATTTTCCATATCTTTAAACTATCATTGATATCTGATAATTAAACAGTTAGTAAAATAAACCTACCAAACTACATAATACAATGACATAATTGACTGAAAGTAGGGGAGTTTGATGATGTGCACAATTGCACCCCTCAGTTAATAATCGAATAGTCCATGGTGTGTCATGAATATTCATGTTTTTGCTTACATCGGCAAAACGTTTGCCCATACTAAATGGATAAATTACGGTGGGGGGGGGGGGGGGGGGGTTGGCTGAAGTGGACATAATGAACCGAGCAGTACTGATCTCTGATAATTCATGCTTCTCATCCTTCGTGTGCTTGACCTATAATCTTACAATCTCGTGGTAAATTGCGTCCAAAGTTCGACTTGTTACACATGCGTTATATATGCAATGGCGACCTATTTTACACAAATTACGATGGGTGAACTTTCAAAAGTCAATGGGACATGAGGGTTCCAATGAAAGAGCTAGTGATAACGTACGTCGGTGGTTGACCTTTTCGTTTAAACAGTAAATGAATTTTTAACGATTTTGGGGGGTAAAAGTCCATAGGCTAAGATGTTAGGCTGCTGACTCTGACGATAGGGGGCGTTGTCAAATGAGACTAAACGGAGCTATATGCGGCCTCGTAGAAAATGTCAGTTTTTTACTCGCCGTACGGGCCCCAGATTATGTGATTAGTTTAAACCTTTCGCTAATATTGATGTTTCCGTTGGCGAAAGCTTGTGTTTGGAGACATTGACGACCCGCTTTCTCATGTGTGATCCTGATTAGTCGATGTCGTCCGGTGTCTGGTGACGATGTCGAACAATCAGGCATTGTAGTTTGAACCTGAGCCATCTATACACATCCTAATCGATGGCACTGGCTTGAACTGTCGTACTACCCCATCTAGTGGCGGTAAAATGTCAGTCTGATGATGCCTACAGCAACGAGAAGGCGAAAGTGTCACAGGTAAAACAACATTTTTTATTGTGATACAGTGACGATTAAATTTATATAAACATTCATGATTACACAGTATATTAGAAAACAGCATTCTTTTCACTGCTACTTTGAATGCAAACTTTGACTGAATATTCATTTGATCCAAAGGCAGGGAATTTCATATGTTCGGGCCTCTATGTGTAATTGATTTATATGCCGTAGTGGTTTTGGGGATTACATATGTGAAAGCTATTTGACTATCTTGTTGGATAAGAATGACATTTTTTTATTCTTAAAAAGGACAGTTAGAGCAGGAGGCAGTTGGCCGTGGTAACGACGACACATAAAGAGCGAATTAAGTCTGTAAAAGTAAATATATGGAATTAGAAATATGATTGATAAAAAGTCCAAAAAAGAGTGGGCCTAATATTGAGCCCTGGTGGACTCAACATTTCATATCTAATATTTCAGAATTAACATGATTATAAGAACTAAACTGTTTCCTTTTTGACAATTACCGTATCCGGACACCTACCCCCTGGACATCCACCCCGGGATAACCACCCCATGCAGTCAACTATCCACTTGGAAAACTACCCCCTAGGGCAATGACCGCCTTCTAGGAAGACAAGCCCCGGGACAACTACCCCCAGACACCGACCCGCTAGGACAACTACCCCCTTGGACAACTACCCCCCTAGGATAGTTGTCCTAGAGGACGGTTGTCGTAGGGGGTAGTTGTCGTGGGGGTAATTGAACGGGGGTAGTTGTCCTCCTGCAAAATATAAAATGTATTCTCTTCCTCGACACTCTCATAAAATAAAGATCAAACTTCCTAAGGTGAGTTCTCGTTTAATCTTACTTAACATTTCATTACAAAGAATCGGTAATAAACGTGCCTTGCGTATTTTGACGATATATCTAACAATCCACTGTTTGTACTGTGCATTTACTACTTTCCATTTTGATGCGAACTACCATTAGTCTTCCCCACAATGCCTACTCGATCCAACAAACATCGAAATATTTATACCAGTATTCCTTGTACAATGTACATGTATATCAAAACTGCTCGTTCTAAAATGAAATAATCGCTCATCCTCCAACCTCACTTCACATTTTATACCGTAGAGTGACGAATAAAAAGCCACAGTAGAATTGCAATACAAACCGTGCACGATTCCTAAATATATTCTTCCGACATGTTTATATATATATATATATATATATATATATATATATAAATATCATCACTATTCCCAAATGTATCAGACTTGTATTCGCCCTGCCCTCTATCACAGTTTTAGAATTTCGGGAAATTTTGAAAACTAAATAATAATAATAATAATAATAATAATAGCCTAATAGTCCACTCCAAATTTTTATTAAACTGAAACGGAAATTCTTTTTGCCCAATTGATCATGAGCCCGGCAGCCACTGAGCAGTGCCAGATCGACGTTGCTCTATCCCTTATTGTTGAACACCAAACAAGGTAGCAAGAACTCCCATCTTTTAACGTCTTTTGGTATGACGCGACCTCGATAAAGTCATTTATTTATCCTCTTTCATGTGTTTAAAATAGTATTTGATTCATTGCCTTCTTTCCTTTCTTTAGGATTTAGCAATTTCTAGAAAGTAAATTTAATGTCAAACTAAAATGAAATGTTAGCGCTATTTTTTAAAACATTTATCGAAAAAAGGGTCAATGTTTACAAATGTATCATTTTTGTAATCACGTTCCCTTTTATCAAATGTCTACAAATTTTAGGAAATGAAATTTTTCTTGTTTATAATATCATTTTACATGAAACCAATCAATAACAACCTTTGATAAAGAACTTTCCTATTTCAACAATTAATAACGAAATTATTTTCAAAATAACAAATTACATTACTATGGCGTCCAATTGTCAAACAACTGAGATAATTGAAAATAATCAAACCGATCATTTACTAATTCCGATCACCTGTTTACAAAACATATCATTAATTCCTATTATCCTAAAGGAATTTCTGTCTTCCGATAATTTCCCCGCTTGAAAAACGTTTGACTCGAATGATTCTATATAAACAATACTATTTCGTCAATACACACTGAACGCTCATTCCTTCTATAAATTCAAACACAATCAGATCTTCTATACTTTTCTGCAGAGACATGTACTAATCTTCAATAAATATTTTGTGAATATAGCTCTATACTGAAACACAATAACAAATGGGAATCAAACTCGCCACAATTTGCTCTGTGCACTTCATACAAATTTTCAAGAAACTATTATTTGCAATATTTCTATCCTTTTATTTTCTTTTACAAGAAAAACTCCTGAAACACATCAGTTTTGCCTGAAAGGGTAGTTTCTTCCCCACATTTATAATTGTTATCTAAATAGGATCAATGTTAACAAATGTATTATTCTTTCTGTTTCTGTTTCTATTCTGTTTTATCTTTCCTTTTAATCAAAGTTGTACAAATTCTAGAAAATGAAAACTATAACCCTTACTCAATATTTTACATTTCTTTATGATATTTAATTTTTTTTTTGTCTTGTTGCCTCATTTTATATCTTTAGCCGAGCAAGTAAAAGTTAGAATCACAATAAAGTCACTTGTTCAAAGTACTTGTCCTACTTAAATTTCAACCATAATTACAACGGTTAACAAATGTACATGTATTAGACTTGTTTTTCACTCATTTTAATCACATCTACACACGTTCTAGAAAGCGAAAGCTAAATACCCCTCTTGTATACAATGTTCGTCTATTTTTTTAATTAACAAGACCTTCATCGAGGAGTGTAGTCATTTAGAAGATCCTCGATCGAAGAACGTGACAGAGCGAGTCCTTGGCATGAGCGGAAATCGGAGGAGGGGGTGGTGCGAAGCCCCAAGATTTTAAATAGTTTCTAAGTGGCACACAATTTCTAAACCACTCCCCACGACTTATGTTTGCTTTATTATATTTATAGGGGTAGAAAGAAGTAACGAATTTACATAACCTATTGCAATTCCAAATGCTTTTTAAAAATATTATTGCAAGAGAACTTGGGAAGAAAATAACTCCCAAAGTTATGGTGACATTTTTAATGTATATTCTTATTTCCATTCTGCAAAATAAAACGATCGGGAATAACAATGTTTCTCCTAAAATCCTAGGTTTTAATCGTAAAAAGCTTTGAAATTTGAAAGTATACTAAAATATTATAAATTTCCAATTGACTCCCAAATTTCTTCTCTAAGAAGACACGTGCAGAAAATGCTAATCATGCTGTTCTTTTAGAGAAGACAATAAAGGAAACCGAGTAAAATTAGTCGGTACAAAATGTCAATGAGAAAAAAAATATTTCTATCATAATATATAACTATATGGGAGTTGCTGTACAGTATATATGATAGTGATTAAACGAATCTAGCCATGAGAGATTCCCATAATTATTTACAAAAGGTTGTATTGCAGAGTTTAAAATAAAAAAGAATGTCCCTTGTGTAAAGCTCCACTGTGACCAAATAGTTAGTCAGAAAAGTTTGGCCGAATGCGATTTTTCTTCCAGTTAGAACATGTCGATACAACAACAAAATTTGTCCAAACTTGTTAATACCGAATCTTTAGAATCAAACATCGGGTTCCTTTTCAGTAGGCACATTGTATCTTGATTGTAAATCATTACGAACGGTCTTATATGCTTCATATGCAATCATGGCTGAATGAATACCATACAGCGAGGTTAGGGGCTCCAGAAGAACACCGATGACCATGCCTTGGGTATGTCCGTAAAATGTTGTCAGCTCTACCCAGGAAGCAATTTCCAAACTTTCAATGGCCCACTGAGTCGCGTTTAGGATACCGGTGTAGATCAGGCATATAAGGGTCCATCTCGCTTGATCCGTACCAACAATCTTCTGCCGCTGAACGACGACTAAGAAGGATGTCATGACCCAGGCTGAGTAGGTTTGGAAGATGGCGAATATACCAGTGTAGCATGCGAGAACTGTGTTCTCACGAGGTCCGGAGATTTCTGCAAGGATACCTGCTGCACTGGCAAAGCGGAATATGTTCAATGTGAAAATACCAACACAGCTTATCAGGATAACGCGGTCTTGTTCTCCTATTAAACCCGATACGAGAGATACTGTGTGTCTCGGACGAAAGGTCTTGGCACTATCAGTCAGAAATATACGAAAGTGATACATCACCAGCAAGGGCAGATAAAATACAATATGCAGGAACCATTTGAGATATGTTAGAGTTATTTCGCTTGAAGGAAGTGATTCTTGTAATCCCAAGCTGGAATAATAAAAAACCTGGCGTAAGGAAAAATAAGTGATTCCAAGAAATACATAGAAGGCCACCGTTAAAGTAATGTTGAATGGGGGTTCTCGGAATTCGCTTTCTCTTCGGTCTTTTGGTGTTGGCACGAGGCTTCGTCTTTCTTCTTTAGATGATCCTAATAAAAGGAACTTCAACTTTCTACAGCGGAAGATATTCTTCAGCCAAGCACGAATCGTTCCCCAGAATGGTCCAACGTAGGTTGGACCGAGACTCTGACACTGTGAGGTGCTTTGAGCCGTCTTCAGAAGGGCTTCCGGAAGTGTAGAGTACCACATCTGCCACATCATTGCAGCAGCAATAATGGCACTTTCAGCATAAAAAGGAGTCAGAGCTAACTCATGGTGTTTTGAAAAAAGTTCGAAGTTTCCAGGAAGGGAACAAGAATAGTCCGGCTGCCCGTAGTTTGAAGTCATCAATTCACCTAAGGGTAGTATTATCTTGACGGCGGCGATCCAGAAGCAACCGGCGACCGCTACTGATAGTGGGAAAGTAAACTTTTGTTTGTCGACGAAAGCTGCATCATAGTAGTTCCTGAAGAAAAATATCGTAAATAATATCGAAGTGGCGAATGTGAAATCTAGCAGCACTTGCCCTACAAGGACAACATTGGCAACTACGGAACCGTCTAAGGTTATAAGGCACATGATGTTGTCAAGGAATGGTATGGGAAGGTTGATCACGGCAATTGTGCCAAAAATGTAGAATGTGTTCAGCAGAGACATGTGTGGTTTGTGATACAGTTGATGAACTTCACTGAATGGATTCGCCTTTCTATCCGGAGAAGACGAAAGAGGTTCGGCCTCACCATCTTCATCGTTATCCGTAAGGTACGGTAGAAGGCCTACGGCATGGGCACAGTGTCGGCATCTCAATGGCCAAAAGACTTCCTGCTTCTTATGAAAACTGTCTCTCTTCCGAACAACATACCACACAAACATTTCAAAGAATATCAGGACGACTGTGAGACAGGACCGAGTGATGGCGTAGGTTAAATCCCCGCGTGGCGAATTTTTGTCGTTTTCTCCGAACGGTAAGCTCGGGAGGACAGCGGCGCATATTCCCAAACTGAGTATAAAGCACAGCATTAGCGAGTTGTGGTAGACAGACCGTTTTACCCCGGCATCTACCTGCTCTGAATTGCACTCCATTTCTTTTATTTTTTGCGGAGTTCAATCATTGAGTTTATTTTCCTCCTTTACTCGATACAAAAAAAGGTATGAAGTACTAACAATAGCTGACTGGAGAATAGTACCTCGGAGGTTGTGTTCAACCCAATCTTTGAAACTGACTGCTGGAGCTAGGCCAAATCATGAAGTTATAATTGTTTTTAAGATCAAGAAGCTGATGCATATGATATGTAATTTAAAAAGAAATAGGTAATTGATACAAACATTACTTGTAACTTGACGATAACAAACTCCTGATATTTTATATCCCTAATAAAATTTGTACAGCGAAACCAAAACACCCATAAATAATTTGTTCGTCAATATCATGTAAACAATATATACAAATAAATTAAACTTTTTTTTATAATATGCATTGAAGATAATATCTTCAATGCATATTATAAAAACAATTTTTTGTTCTTCTTCTCATTATTATTATTATCATCATTACTTACACCACGCTTTTTCCATAAGGCCCAACGCGTTTACAGTAGATTACAATTACACACATACACATACTGATCAAATCAGCAACGCAACAGGGTATGGGGTATTAGCGGCGATTGTAGTTCCTGTAGCTTTAGAGACCGTGGATAGGGATTGCAGTAGGATATGATTATATAAATTATATAATTAATTGGTGTAGTGTTGTTTATTAATGTATTTTGAAGAGGCTCTCATATAATATGATGTGCTTAATAAAGACTTCGAGATGATCTTCATTATTACATTGTCATTGAATTCATGCAGATCTAATTTGAAATATCTTTCAAGTTCATTTATTCAAAAGTTCATTTATTCAAAACCACACAAAACATGATATAATCTTTTACATGAAAAAGAGACTGGTAATAGTACACCATTAAGTGAATGGTTTTAGGACCCCTGTAGAAGCTAAGCTTGTGAGCGGGGCCCTATAGTCAACAAAATACATACATTAACGATATGGCAAGGTGAATAAAAAGAATGTAATGTTTATACAAGGGATGGAAAGAAACTAAGCTACAGAATATAGAACACAAACAAATATTCACACACACGCGCGCACCCTCACACACACACACACACACACACACACACACACAGTCCTTAGTGGTCTATAAGCATTTAAGAATGAGAAATTATTAAGATACAAAGTAAAATTATGTCAGTCTTCCAAGTAGGTACGTTTTAGATAACCTTCTAAACCTAGAAAGAGTTGTACTATATTTTATATCATCAGGCAAACTGTTCCATTCTTTGATGCAAGAGATATGGAAAGAGGTCAGAGTGATATTTGTTCTTGCAAAAGGCTGATGAATAAGACCCCTTTGACGTGTATTATAATTATGAATTTGTGAGTTTTTACGGAATAAATCTTTTAACGTACATTCATGAGGCATAAACTGAAGTTTATACATAAACAATACGCAATTGATTGACACAAGTCCACTTAGTGGTAACATTCTTAAGCGAAGGAACAATGGAGAACTTGGATGTCTATAATTAGAATTAGTAATAAGCCTTATTGCCTTCTTCTGCAATACTCTTAACTTATCAAGATATGACTTAAAAGTGTTTCCCCAAGCAACATTACAATATGTCAAATAAGGAAGAATAATACTATTATATAATGTTATCAGCACTCTTTCAGGTAAAATCAATTTCAATCTAAAAATGACACCTACACTTCGAGACAACTTAGTGCATACAACATCTAAATGATTCTTCCAAGATAAATGTTCATCCATAGTTAACCCTAAGAACTGAACATTGTCACTAAGCGCAACATCATGGCCTCCAACATTAAGAAAAGTAATACCATCTGGAAGCGTTTTACCCTTTGAGCGAAAAATAACACATTTGGTCTTTTGAACATTCAACAATAACTTATTACAACAATACCATGCATACAGTTTCTGAATCTCTTGATTTGCAATTAGTAATAAATCTTCAGCCTTCTTATCAACCAGCATCAAGCTGGTATCATCAGCAAACAGGGAGTATGAGAATAATGTTGACGAGTGTATTATATCATTTATATAAATTAAAAACAACAGGGGACCAAGAACAGAACCCTGAGGTACACCATATTTAATAGAAGCAAGTTGGGAACTACTACCATCCACCACAACAAATTGAGTCCTGTCAAACAAATAGCTTTGGAACCAAGACAATGCTACACCACGTATTCCATAATGCTCTAGTTTTCTGAGGAGGATACCATGGTCAATGGTATCAAACGCCTTAGATAGATCTAAGAACATCCCCAGACAATACTTGTCTCCATCAATAGCTTTTATGATATTACTTAATAAATTAAACACACCCATTTGTGTGGAGAAGTGCTTACGAAAACCGCACTGCTGAGGAATCAAGATATTCTTTTTAGATAGAAACTCATTTAAGCGTTTATAAATTATTTTCTCAAGAATTTTAGAAAAGATTGGTGACAGTGCTATTGGCCTATAATTAATGACATTTTTACGGTCAGATTTTGTATATACTGGTACCACTTTAGCTACCTTGAGTTTATCTGGAACAACTCCCTGAGATAAAGACATATTAAAGATTTTACATAAGGGATCAATCAAAAGGTGAATGCACTCCTTTATAATTCTAGGTGAAATATCATCAGAACCACTAGATTTAGATGGTTTCAAAGATGACACAATATCAATGATCTCAGAGTTTGAAGTTGAAGTTTGAAGTCTTTATTGTAAACCGAAAGTTAATTGGGTTTGTTTATTGTAACAATTAATTGGTGTAGTGTTAATAATTAATGTATTTTGAAGAGGCTCTCATATAATATGATGTGCTTAATAAAGACTTGAAGATGATCTTCATTATTACATTGTCATTGAATTCATGCAGATCTAATTTGAAATATATTTATTGTAAACCAAAAGTTAATTGGGTTTGTTTATTGTAACCGAGAGAACAAGAGACTGCAACTCGGTAATTGGGGGTTGGGATTGGAACATTTTAATATGTTTGCAAGTTTCAATAAGAAGCCTATACGCCTACACTGATAATTAATAATTATCTATCTAGTTACCTCGCCTACATTGTAAGTTGTCAGTGATGAATGATGATCCTGCAAAACTGACTGGTTAAACATGTTGATGAGAATCTGTACTTGCATTTATAACTGCCATTTCTTTATTGATTTGCGGGGTTTATAATTACTGCTGCAGTAGATGATCATCAAATAAATTGGCTCATCACCCACTCCTCACGTACTAGCTGCTTGGTTGAGTGATTCTTTGTGGCTTCTGTACTACGCTCTACTTTTAGTCTTACCCCGTATTACGACATTTCGAGAGAGAATAAAGTCCATCAAGCGTACCTTTACAGATAATTACGTATCAATTATTCATGATCGATTTTAATATTTTTAGCCAAGGTAGCCTACTCAGAAATTAGCTGGTCTACCGGGGAAGCCCTGGAAAACATGATAACAACCTAATACATGTAAGGCCATGAAATAAATACTCATAAATGTGTAAAAGCATTAAAATACAATTGAATTCGATATAAAGTATAGATGAACATAAATTGAAAATAATACTAAAAATTACAAAAGATTTGTATGTCATGTCTTTAAATAACTCACTGCTAGAGAACAATAATCATTAAATCGTATGCAAAACCGTTTTGTGGATGATTTTTGTTATATCTTGCGTGAAAATGATTGGAATTGTCAGCACACTTAAACATATTATAAAAGATTTGTACATACAAGCCAATTAATATATACGTCACACGATCGTTGGATGAGAGCCATTTCATGTTATGAAAGTTTTCTTTTGAGGGCGTATAAAAGTTGCATGTTAGGATTATTCTAGCCGTTATTTTTGCAAGTTTGATGATGCGTCAAGTGTTCATTAAAAAAAACAGCCTCCATCTTTCATAGCAATAATTTGGACTTGATTTGACAAATCATAGGTACATTATTGTTAATTCATCAACATAAGGTCTGACCCTTCGTTACCAAATTATCAATATAGATTAAGAAAAGAAGGGGTCCTAGAATGGACCCTTGCGGCACTCCTAAAGAAACAGAATGTTTACATCAGGGTGTTTTTACTCTTTTCAGACAGATTTAGACTTTATTTTGTTGTTTGTTTTGTTTCATGAGATTCATTGGAAGCATCGTGATAATGTTGACAATGTATAAAGAAAACTGCACATAATTTCTAGCTATGTCTTCCTTGCCTAATTTCTAGTGTTTTCCCCTCCGCATAATCACATTATTTAACTCAAGTGTGACGTCGAATGTTAGTTTCAAAACGGCAGTTTAGTTATTTGGGATTCATCTCTCTGCAGTTAAAGCAGGATCTGTATCTTATGTCAAACTTGTGCAAATACCATGCAGTGTTTCCACTCGTCTGTGAGAATAACATTTTCTGAAATAGAACATCGGATTTCGTTGGTTTGAATTCCCTTACATTTCTCAAAATTCCTCTTACGTTTCATTTATGTTGTTTACTAGGCCGAGGATAACGTCATACGTCTTTTGGTACACCATACTAATCAACTAAAACCTCCAGTTTTGCGAGAAAAATTAATATACTGATTTCATGGTTCGCTAAACACTCAACTGTCAAAGCGGTCTGGGTGGGCACTGTGGGGATATGTCAAGTGTTCCTCGCGTTGATTGGTTACTTGAAACGGGCATGTCTCTTCCTGATCAGGGTTCCTGTTAGCCGCGACATCCGCATATTGGATATTAACCCGTGAAAGTTGGCATTAAACCCCGAGTGTTTCGAAAGAAGTGTTTATTGTTTCTCATTTTGTTGTCAAAATAGAATTAGGCAAATTGTATTGTAAGTCTCATTTCGAAACAAAATAAACAGACTAGTTGCAATACTGGATCTTTTATTCACGTTTTTACTTCATTTCGAGGAGTTCGGGAGTAAAGACTACATTGCAAGAAAAACTTTACAGAAACTATAATGCTGCTGGATAAACACGTGTCGAGTCGTATTTGAGTTATAAAGACAACACAGCAAGGAAGTTGAGCAAAATCTTCCGAAAACCTAAACTATGGTATTTTTGGAATGTTGCTTCGCATTTTAAATATATTTGGTCTTCTGAGAGTTAACTTTATTTGAGATGTGAAGACAACGTTGCAAAAACAAAATACAAATCAACCAACTGTTGTTCGACTGGATTTTATCGAATAATTGGGATTTTTGTTCCATCGGTCAAAATGGTGAGTCCTCGCCTTTATTTATTTAATTACAAACATAGGCATATATGCCCATGTATTTTTTCGCTTTGGGAAGCCCCTTGTAGGTGCCCCTATTTTCTGTAAAAAGTCCCCTTGTTGTTGGTGTCTCCACTTTGAAAGGTGCCCCGCCACCCCTACATAAATGAGGATATTGCTAAAATGAATACAAAGAAAATGTATAAATTATTACTTTCATCTGCAAATAGCTGGACAAACATATGCTTGGTATATAAGTGGTATAAAATACGATATCGTTTTGAGAAAATGTTTAAAAGATCGTGGATAAATATCTTGGATGTTTTTCTTTCCCCGTTTAAGTTATCACACGCATTAAATATTCATATTAATGGATGATACTTTTACTTCAGATAAGAGTCGAAAAGAACGCCTTGCCTGTTTTATTAAGAATATCTCAAATTTCATGGTATTTTTAATAATTCATTTTGTAATGCAACCAAATCTATTCTTGTGAAGCGCCTCGATACGAATTATTGTATCTCAATAGTCAGAATTCAAATTGGATACATTAGTTGTTGATAAGTAGGACAAACATTATGGTTCGCCTTACCTTATACAACACCTAATACATGAAATTCTGACTATTGAAATGCTGTGCAATCATTCGTTTGGAGGCCCTTAAGTATAAATTGGGTTACATTACAAAAATGGCCTATTTAGAGGGACTGAGGTCTTGAAGATGAATGTCCATTTACTGGATTTATCTGCAGGGAAGTAGAGTTAATTGTCCTGAAATGGCAACATATTACATGTAGTCTTTGTATTCTTATGTCCATGTACGTCAACTGTGCTGCATTTATCTGTATTAACTAATAGACATTTTGATCATCGAACTTTATGCCTCTTATCATCTAATATGAAGCCTTTTCCATTTCTTTTTTTTTCACATGGAAAGGAAAAATATCTCAAACGAGGCGTAATCCTTGTTTTCCTGACATGTGTATCCTTCGGTACGTATGATTCTGGTAAACGATGATTTATCAATATCATTATTATTATCATCATTATTATTACAGTGATAGTAGTAGTAGTAGCATCAGTAGTTGTATTCAACGTTAAAAAAATAAAACATTGATATTGACATTATTAATCAAAATTTGTCGTTATTATAATTTATTTATTTATTCATTTATTTGGCGCTTTCAATACACGTATAAACAAAAAGAACGTACAAATGAGTAAGCAAAATATGGAAATAATTTCATTTTCAATTTCAATTTTATCTCAATGGTGGATACACGTTCCGCTATTGGGTGTAGTTACGGGGTTCTAATGGGTTAACACCACAACAGATTTATACTCTTTACTCAATTTGTATTTTCTCCTGGTTTTATATCTCGTTCAAAGCCTCCGTCGTTTCTTCGAATGAGAACACGGGTACTTGTTGTTCGGACGGATTAGGGCTGAGTTACACCTTACCAATGTTCAACGAATGTAAGAAGGAACTAAATCCTAATGGCAGTATGGTACAGACAATTCCAAAGCTTATCCCATACACATCGAAGGAAGGTGCTTGTCCAAGAAGGAAGAGTAAACTTGGGATACCACCCGGACACAGAGTGTGCAGATTTTCTGGTAAGTAGTTGTTTCCGAGTTAAATGATGATGCCTGCTGTAATCGTGATAAATTGTATAATCTGTTCTCCAGCCCTTCTCCCACTTTACACACCAGAGATAGGGGTTGCTTTCAAAGGGAGGGAACATGCATACGCGTACCCTACATAACAATGAGTGTGTGTGTGTGTGTGTGTTGGGGGGGGGGGCTTGTTCTACTGTGCGATTCTTTTTAAAATGTAATCGTGTAAATCCTTGCCAAAAGTGTCATAAGATTCGACATCTATGTTAGAGACTATTTTAAAGACATTGGCAACAACGGTTAAAGTATATCCATAGCAACCGGGTGTTATATCCTGAGAGCAGCCGAAAAATGCCCCCCCCCCCCTTCCTCCCAAAGATGGTGTGACTCCATCTAGTCCATGAAAAACCTTCGTCAAAAAATGAAGGAATTTTACTGTACATCACAAAACACAAAAGACTGACAAAAGCCTAATTTAAAAAAAAACCTAGGAAGATGATTAATCCCTGGTAAAACGAGTAAAGATGGTTACATAATCCTCTACAGTCAATGATAAGTTTATTTACCTCTTTTTAGTATTTTGAATGAATCTAGTCATCCGATTGGTCGAAATTGGTGTCGCGATTTAAGCCATGCCCACTTTACGGTCAATAGTTAATGAAAAAGATGTCCGTTGCCCCTGGTAACGGGCTTCATAGTTTAATTTTGCTGAAGACAAGATTGAATCGCCCAAACGGATAGGGTTTTTATAAGGGGGAGGGGGGGGGGGGCTTTAGGTAATAAACCGAAGGTTAACGGTTAGGTTGACTTATCACGATGGAGAAACTCTTTTTTATGAAGTTCTGAAATTAATTGTCATATGATTCAATTATTTTAATTTGATTGATTAATTTATGTGTAGTTTTATTTTACAGGGTAACATTGCCAATTTCAAAATTGCTTTCCACAAAAGCCTTTGCGGTCATGAATAAGTATGTATACAATATGATTAAATACCAACATTATAATTTCTAATTTCTATTCAAGCCTATCTGCACTAGTTTGGCCAAGAGGGATTAGACCTCTCTGCGTGGTCACGGGCAGGTGGTTATCTCATCAAAAAGCTCTCAATTAACATGAAATAGAAGGGGATCAGGGGGACCAACGGGTACCACTTAGGCATTGTTGGCTATATAAAGGGCACAAGAAGCTACAAGTAGTGCAGTCCCGCTCTCAAGTGTTATTTCCTAAAAAAAAAGTTTAAATTCAATTATATTTCTAAAGGCAATTTGTTAACCAGAAATCGCTGATTATTGGAAATATGTCGGGGAAAAAAAATCATTATTTTGTGGGGGTGTAGGCGAATATGGACGAGTGTGCATGTGATCCTTTTTTCATATTTGGTACATGTTTAATTTACTGTACTTCCATACGAGGATTGGTCTGCCTGCCAACTCACGAATAATCATGAGATCAAGAACGAGCTACACTTACGTATATTAATACCATTTTGTTGGTGTGTATTACGCATGGCGTGTGGTTGTCTTAGCAACACAGTATGGCGAACAGGAGTAAGGTGGATACACTCGAGTGGTTCTAAAGCTAATCTTATTATTGGATTATTAACTAGCCAAGTGGTCCATTTACCAAGTTTACCATTATAAGTAGCACACTTTGTCAATGAGAGGTTTTCAAACAAGATCTGTATAAGTCAGTATTAATCAATTAGATTTAATAGCGGTGATCATGTGTTAGAAACTACTACTAACTCTACTACTACTATTACCACTACTACTACTACTACTACTACTACTACTACTACTACTACTACTACTACTACTACTACTACAACGAATACTACTACTACTACTGATGCTGCTATACTACTAATACTATACTACTACTACTACTACTACTACTACTACTACTACTAATACTATTTCAACTACTACTATTACTACAACAACTACTACTTCTACTATTACTAGAACTACTACTACTAATACAAATACTCCTACTGCTGCTGATGTTACTACTTCTGATAATACTAATACTACTTCTATACTACTACTACAAATACTATTAATTATAATAATAATAATCATTTATTACAATGCGTCGTTCCTATAATAATCTACAGCACTGGTGCAATTGTGAGAAATATGATACAATTGTATATAATTCATAATGATACATAGCAATACAAAATGTACGTCAGTAGTAGCAGACTAGTAGTAATACTGTGATGTAGCTGAAAGTCTACAAATTCTTATCATATGATCGGTTTTTCTGAATTATTTGTGAAACACATGAGGAAATAGCTGTGACGGTAATCCAAGTAATTTCCATCGCCATATTTTATTGGCATTGCTAAAATATTTGGAATTTAAGGTTAATATTTGGTGTAAATATGATCTATGAATATATAATTAAAAAAATGCCCCAAAAATGAACAGTTTGACTTTCCTAATTTGCATAATGAGTGCGCGAATATATAATTAGCTGTAATGACCTAATTTGCATATTTGATGAATATTCATGATTTTTTCTTTTCTTCAAATGAAATATATTTCCATACCTGTCTGATTTTGTTGTTTATTCATCTTTATTCAGGAAGGTATACATATAACATAATAATAAAGATGTGACATAAAACCCAGGACAGAGATTTGTATTACATTAAATGCATCTCATGCAGGGTTGAACACTTACAATACACAAAAACAAAACGGAAAAGAGAACATCATAACGTCAGTGTTTTAAATGAAAACATTAATAATTCCTAACAAAATAACAAAAACAAAAATAATTATTACTTTCTTAGTTAGCAATGCCTCATAATACATTTACATACCGTGGTCATATATATCAATCTTCTTAATGCGTAATCAACCACGGGAACCTATCTCCATAGAGAGAGAGAGAGAGAGAGAGAGTTGAAGAGGGGGAGAGAGCGAAAGAGAGAGAGAGAGAGAGAGAGAAGGAGAGAGAGAGAGAGAGAGAGAGAGAGATAAAGAGGGAGGTCCCGTTATACCAAGTTATATACGTATCCTAATTTAAAGTAATTACACCGCCAAGTGTTGTAGTGATTCCAAGTGAGTTCAGATAGGCTGTAAAAAACAATATAAACCCACAGAATATACTTTTGAAATATTACTTTTCCCAATTACATAATTATGCCACACCTTACATTTAGGTACCATCATCATATCTGTCAATATAGTAGCATGCGTAATCACACCACGAGAACCTGTCCCCATAGAGAGAGGGGGAGAAAGAGAGAGAGAGAGAGAGAGAGGGGAAGAGAGAGAAAGAAAGAAAGAGGGAAAGGAAGAGAGAGAGAAAGAGGGAGAGGGAGAGAAAGAGGCCTCGCTATTGCAAGTCATACAAATTAGTTAAACCACTTAGACTCCCAAGTAATGTTGTGATTGCCAGGTGCGTTCCGACCGGCTGTGAAAAATAACATACGACCCAAACAGTACGGTTTTCAAGATTTCATTTCTCAGTTGTGGATACCTTACTTTGCATTTACATGTTTTCAACATATCTATAAGTCTTTTCTTGTTGTCAGGAGTTATCAAACCTCGGGAACCTATCTCTATACACATTAATTTGGGAGTCCAGCCGGCTTCTGAGATATCATGTATAAGTCCGGCGTACCTGTCAAGCTTTCTTTGGTGAGCCTGTTGAATGTTTGTTTCAAATGGAATTGTCAACTCAAATACTAGTATTTCCTTTTTTCTAAAATTAATGAAACATAAATCAGGTCTTTGTTGTGTTGGAACAATGGTTGGGGGAACCGTCCCTCCACTGATTGTCTCCCCTTCCACGTCAGCATATACTTGGTGATCACTATCAAGGCCGTTCTGTTTGATGGTCTTTAGCAGATTATGTACAATGTTATTGTGGCGCCACGTGTATCTATTTAACATTTCCTGACAATTATTCAATACGTGATGCAAAGTACCTTTGGCTTGACATAAACTACACAAGTCATTTATTCGCTTACCCCATCTATACAAGTTTTTATTACTCGGCAGACTATCAATCGCTGCATTTATTGCAAATTTCATAACTCCTTGTGGTAGATTGAAGATGATGGACTTCCAGGACAAGTCACAGTTTTCTATTTCTAGTACCTTCATGAATTCACCTTGGACTAGGAGAGGTTCTATTTCATTTTTCCACTTTTTCCTGCTTTCCTCTTTCAGGTTCATTTTGACTGATTTTTTAGTATCTTTCCAATTCGTTTGTAAACTGGTTTGATGAATTTGGTGTGCAACCTGAATTGTAGATGACTTTCTGGTCCAGTTTTCCTCTCTGGCCAGTTGTTGATCTAGGGCGTGAACTACCATTTCGTCGCCTTTAACTTTCGATCTACTGTAGGCAAGGCAATCACATGTTTGGTAGAGTTCAGAGATAGTGGGAATATTAAGCCCCGCTGGGGCATGAACTACAGCAATATTGGCACCACACCGGGGGATGCCCATCCATTTTTTAATGTATTTGTCTAGAAGTGTATCTAGTTGTCCAAGGTGTGTTGCATGAAGGTCATGTACAGTTAACATATATCTCATAGAGGAGAGAGCATAATCATTAAGAATTCTTAGCTTATACTCGTTTTTTATGTTTACACTATCTATATTCGTGAGGGTACTATCAACCTTATCTCTGATGAAATCATAAGTTTCTGAAGTCTTCATCCTGAAAGTTATTTGAGATCCGAAAAATTTAATAGGATTATTTTGTACAGATGCAATTTGTTCCCTAGCTAAGCAAAAATCAATAACTGTTGGTTTACAGCCTAAAATTGATAAGGAACGACACTTCTTAGCTTTGACTGTTAAGCCCATACTACTGATAAGTTTATCTACTTCTTGGACAAGTTTTTGATGATACCTTTTATTTCCAGTTATCAGGTTGAAGTCGTCGGCATACGGGGTAGTTATTAATTTCTGGCCGGCGAAATCGTAACCATATTGCTGCTTCTGGGTTTCAAGATATTCAATAATTGGGTTGAAGCACATGAGAAATGCAATTGGGGATAGAGGGTCTCCTTGAAAAACCCCTTTCCTGAAAGCAAAGCGTTCCGATTGCCACCCCGGACCGCATACTCTGCCATTCAGTCTTGAGTAGAGAACATCAATGTAACGGGCTACTGGTTGAGGTATTGCGTAACGGCTTAATGACGTAGAGATCAGCTGATGACTCACGCTGCCAAACGCGTCGGCCAGGTCGAAGAATGTGATGTGCAATGTTTTTTGTTTACATCGAGCATGTTTCAGAATTTCATGTACGACTTGGTTGTGTTCTATACAGCCGTTCACTCCGTTAATGAATGCCTTCTGGACCCGTTTATCTATGAATTCATTGGCTGTGAGATAGGTTGACATTCTCTCCGATAAGATCTGATTAAATATTTTACCAATGCAACACGTCAAAGATATCATCCGGAAATTTTCTGGTTTTGTTGTTTCACCAGATTTGAAAATTAAGGCAACTTTTGATTCGGACCACATTTCGGGGGGATCACCACTTTCCAAAATCTTATTATATAATGTTGCCAGGAAGTGGTGGGTACAGTACAAGTTTTTAGCATTCCATACATCAGACCATCATCACCGGGTGCTGATCTTGCTTTTTTCCGTTTCAGAACATTCTTAACATCCTTGGGTTTGAACGAGTTCATATCGAAGCTTTGGTAGTTTTCCGAATTCACGTTGACGTACGGGAACCAGGACAACGACGTAAGATCAATAACATTGGGGACGCTGTACTTTGTACAAAAATATTCGTCCGCTTCCATCTGAGAAAACGTTGGCCGAGGCGACTTTTCATGTAACGAGCCATTACAAACTTTCTTCGAGAAATCATAGAAGTTATCCCGAAATCTTTTCTCCAAGTGGGCTCTAGATTTTTCGTCCCTGTGTTCCTTTGTTTTTTTCTTTAAGTACGATATTGTTTTTATTGCAAGTTTAAATGCTTCCCGGTCCTCTTTGGTTGCATTTTTGCCGAATGCTTTTTTTCGTAGTAGGTTTTTCCGTTTCCTAGCCTGAGTAAGCGTTTTTGGTTCGTGTTCAATATACATCTGGTTGGTTTGATTTTCCAGAAATTCATTTTGCTCCTGAAAATATTCAGTCACGATATCGACAAAAGAGTTTGCTGCCACTTTAGGGCTAACAATGTTGGAGCCAAGATCATAATGAAGGGGGGCGATGCGATCTTTCACAGCTAGGTTGTGAACGTTCCATTCAGAATCACTCAAGTATGGGATAGTGAATCTTCTACCTTCTGTTCTTTTAATGGCAGCAATGCAGAGAATGACTATTGAGAGTACGTACCTGAACTCCATGGTTAGGCCTATATATCAAGCGGAGTCTTAACAAAGAAGCACGCCTGACGTAGCGGCGCAATGGAAGGTAATCTTCCGATAGGTGTAAATGATTCACAGTGAGATTTTTGTCCTCGTAAAATATCAAAATATCCACAATTTCGCACACTAATTGGTCTGCAATATACCGGTATACGAAGAGCACAATACAAACTCACAGAAAGTATCACACAAAACAGGATGAGGGGCAGCCTGCTGACAAAATTTGCAAATTTGCAGTGGTATCCTGGAACCGTGTCAGTGGCGCCGTATCCTCGCCGTATCCTCATCCCAAACATATATATAGGTTTCACTGATGTTATATGTTCTGTTTTGATTTGATTACATATGCGCATATTAATTAGGCGGACTTAGTTATTTTCACAATTTCGCAGATTTGCAAAAATGGCAAAAATGACTTATTTTGTTGGCTTCTGTTTTCAAAACGGTAATAGATATATGAATTTTCTTTTTTGTATTTTTTACCACAAAGATGATATTTTAGTGTCTTATAATTAAGTTGTCAACTTTGTCGAATTATGCCCTTTTTGCCAATTTGACCGTTTCTGGCAGGCAAGTTTTCGGTAATTTTGCGATATCAAAAAAATGGTATAAAATCACAACGCATTGACCGATTTCAATTCTGTTTTTTGTTTTTTGAAGCTTTCACCAAGCTTGATCATTTGCAACTATCAAATAACATGTGTTTGTTGTAATTATTTTGGGTGTGCTATACCTAGTAATATAATCAGCAGCAACAGCAGTAGTAGTAGTAGTAGTAATAGTAGTAGTAGAAGTAGTAGTGGTATTAGTGATATTAATTATTATAATAATAAACTAAGGTGTATTACAAAATATTGATATTGATAGAAAGAATTGAATGTTTTCAGCACCTTACAAGTGCAGTTTGGATAAAGTGATAGGTCAATAGATGGGGATGCTACAGGATGACCGTTATGTTTTATTATTATTGTTATTAACGTTATTTTTTATTATTATTTGTATTGTTACTATTATTATGATTATCAATATTTTTATTATCATTATCATTATTATTATTATTGTCATTTTCACTATAATTGAATTTGTCATTGTATGTTGATTTAAGTTTGGCCTGTAACTACGTGACTTCCTCTTTTTCATCATGTGCCTCTATTAGTGATTGGGAGCAGTAGGCCTACCTGAAACAATACAGTGATACATTATAATTATGCGTCAAGGGTATAGAGGGAGTTGCATATGAACCTGTATTCTTAAATAATCGATTTCCTAAGGTTGAACTATATAGTTGCAGTGTCTTGCCCTCCTCTTTTAACTATAGATTGTGGCGAAAATACTTGTCAAAACGGCTGGTGTGAGGAGACTATGGAAAACTACAAATGCCACTGCTCTGCCGGATATCGAGGGAAACGCTGCAATGAACGTGAGAATAATAGCAATCACAATAATTATCTGAAAAGTCGGTTTGACAAAATTAATTAAAAACCATCTATACAACTTATTTTATTTGATAAAAAATGAACAACTTTGTCAAAAGGAAAAGTAGCATGAGTATACATCATAATCAACCGATTGTCAGACCCAATTTCCATCGCTCTCTCTCTGTCCCCTCCCTTTCTCCCTCTTCTTCTCCCCCTTTGTCCTCCATACTTTCTGTCTGCCCCTCTCTCTTTTCCTCTCTCTCTCTCTCTCTCACACACACTCTCTCTCTCTCTCCTTTATCTTTCTCTCTCGATTTTTGCTTTTGTTTTTTCTCTTTCCTCTTTCCCCTTCTCTTTCTCCAATTTTCTCCTTCTCTCTTTCTATTTAACTTTTCGCCGCTCCTTATCTCTCTATCTCTCTCTTTTGTTATTCTTTCTCTCTTTCTCTATCTCTGTCTGCCTCTCTCTCTCTTACGTTTATAATTTTCTTAATTTGTTCATTCTCCGTCATTTTCTCTCTCTCTCTCTCTCTCTCTCTCTTTCTCTCTCTGTGTGTCCGTCTGTATGTCTGTCTGTCTGCCTGTATGTATGTCTATCGCTCTGCCTGTATGTCTGTCTGTCTGTCTCCATCTGTCTCTGTCTCTCTCTCTCTCTGTCAATCTCTCTCTGTGTCTCTCTGTCTCTCTCTCTCTCTCTCTCTGTCTCTGTATCTCTCTCTGTCTCTCTCTGTGTCTCTCTGTCTCTCTCTCTCTCTCGGCCTTTCTCTTTCTTTTCGATTTCTATTTTAGCTGTCTTTCTCCACTTCCCTACTCCATCTCTCAATGCCTGTCTCCTTCGCGTTCACTTTCATGTGTATATAAAATGCTACAACGTGAAGCAACATCTTGTTATCGGCAGCCGCTGAGGTGTCAAAAGCTAGAAATTGAATATCATGTAATGATTTGTTCAGGAAAAGTTTAGTAAATATAAATTTAAATGTGATTTGTCCCCGCTTGTATCATCAGGGCCCTGTCTTACAAAAAGTTGCGATTGGTCCAATAATCATCGCAAGTCCTCTAACCAATCTCAAGTCTGCAATCTCCTATCTCTTTTGTACATAGATATGATTGATATCAATCGCAAATAAGTTGCGACTAATATCAACTCTTTGTAAGACAGGGCCCCGGTGTATAAATCATATTTCTTCTTCAGAAACAACTACTACACAGGACACCAAAACGATGTCCACGGTGGATACCACCACTTCGCATCCTACCACTACTACTCGTAAGAAAACTACATTTTAATAAACTATCTCTTTCTCTCTCTATCTCTCTCTCTCATCCTTCTCTTTCCCTCTCGATTACTATTTTACATGTTTTCTCACTTCCCTTCTCTCTCTTTCTCTCTCTCTCTCTCTCTCTCTCTCTCTCTATCTCCTTTTTTTCTTCTCTATCTCTCTCTCCAATTTTCTCTCTCCGTCTCTCAATGCCTCTCTGTTTCACTTTCACTTTCACATGTACAGAATATGGTACCACGTAAAGCAGCATGCATCTTGTTTTCGGCAGCCACCCAGGCTTTCAAAACCTATAATATCATGTGATGATTTATCCTGTAAAATTTGTTTAAGTAGGGTTAAAAAATGAATAGATTTTTATTAGGCCGAAGGTTGTATTGTCAGGTAAATATATATAAATCATATTTCTTCTTCAGAATCAACTACTACACAAGACACCACAACGATGTCCACGTTGGAAGCTACTACCTCACATCCTACAACTACGACTCGTAAGAAAACTGCATTTTACAATCTCTCTCTCTCTCTCTCTCTCCCTCTCTCTCTCTCTCTCTCCCTCTCTCTCTCTCTCTCTCTCTCTCTCTCTCTCTCTTCCTCCTTCGTTCTATCTAAACATGCTCACCCTTTTTCGGTTACAATTTCACAATTTTTGTCATTTACCCTCACTCTCTGTCCGCCTTCCTCTCTCTCTCCGCCTTTTCTTTCCTTCTCGAATATTATTCTTCATGATTTTCCTCTTCCCTTTTCTCCCTCAACAATTTTCTCTCTCCTTCTTTTTCCTCTTCTCTCTACATCCTCCTCTCTCTCTCTCTTTCTCTCTCTTTCTCTCTCTCTCTCTCTCTCTCTCTCTATTCCACTTTCCAAGCGTCATGTTATGATGTAGCCTGTAAGATTTGTTAAATTTGGGTAAATATGAATATGATTTTTGTTTTGCCACAGGTTGTATTATCAGGTGTATATATTATATTTCTTCTTCAGAATCAATTACTACACAAGACAGCACAACGATGTCCACGACTGAAGCCACCACCTCACATCCTACTACTACTACTCGTAAGAAAACTACATTTTCACAATGTCATTTAATTCGATTTGATTTAATGTATTCATCTTTTCACAGTAAAAGCCCAGTTCAGCTGTTAGGCTATTTTACAATGGGGCCGTGCAAATACAATAAAAATACAAAGTAAATATAAGAAAACATATATCATATAAAGAATAACAAGAAAGTAATACTGATGACACACCAAGAAGAGATAAATCTCTCTTTCTCTTTAATCTCTCTCTCTCTGTGTCTTTCTTTCACTCTCTGTTATTTTTTTCTCTCTCTCCCTCTCTCTTCATCCCCTTCTCTCTTTTATCACTCTCTTTCTCTCTTTCTTTCTCCTTGTTTTGTTCTCTCTAACCATACTCCCCCTTTTCAGTTACAATTTCACAATTTTTTCGTTTACCCTTACTCTTTGTCCGTGTCTTTATTTTTATCCGCCTTTTGTTTCCTTCTCGAATACTAACATGATTTTTTTCACTTCCCTTTTCTTCCTCAACAATTTTCTCTCTCCGCCTCTCTCCTCTCCTCTCTCTCTCTCTCTCTCTCTCTATACCACTTTTACTAACATGATTATAGTACATGCTACGATGCAAAGCAGCATCTTGTTCTCGGCAGCCACCCAGGCATCAAAATCTAGGAATTAAATAGCATGTGATGATTTGTATAGATCTTTTGTTAAATTTGGGTAAATGCATACGATTTTTGTTTTGCCCCAGGTTGTATTATCAGGTGTATATATTATATTTCTTCTTCAGAATCAACAACTACACAAGACACCACAACGATGTCCACGTTGGAAGCCACTACCTCACATCCTACCACTACTACTCGTAAGAAACTACATTCTCTCTTTCTCTCTCTATCTCTCTCTCTCATCCTTCTCTTTCCCTCTCGATTACTATTTTACATGTTTTCTCACTTCCCTTCTCTCTCTTTCTCTCTCTCTCTCTCTCTCTCTCTCTATCTCCTTTTTTTCTTCTCTATCTCTCTCTCCAATTTTCTCTCTCCGTCTCTCAATGCCTCTCTGTTTCACTTTCACTTTCACATGTACAGAATATGGTACCACGTAAAGCAGCATGCATCTTGTTTTCGGCAGCCACCCAGGCTTTCAAAACCTATAATATCATGTGATGATTTATCCTGTAAAATTTGTTTAAGTAGGGTTAAAAAATGAATAGATTTTTATTAGGCCGAAGGTTGTATTGTCAGGTAAATATATATAAATCATATTTCTTCTTCAGAATCAACTACTACACAAGACACCACAACGATGTCCACGTTGGAAGCTACTACCTCACATCCTACAACTACGACTCGTAAGAAAACTGCATTTTACAATCTCTCTCTCTCTCTCTCTCTCTCTCTCCCTCTCTCTCTCTCTCTCTCTCTCTCTCTCTCTCTCTCTCTTCCTCCTTCGTTCTATCTAAACATGCTCACCCTTTTTCGGTTACAATTTCACAATTTTTGTCATTTACCCTCACTCTCTGTCCGCCTTCCTCTCTCTCTCCGCCTTTTCTTTCCTTCTCGAATATTATTCTTCATGATTTTCCTCTTCCCTTTTCTCCCTCAACAATTTTCTCTCTCCTTCTTTTTCCTCTTCTCTCTACATCCTCCTCTCTCTCTCTCTTTCTCTCTCTTTCTCTCTCTCTCTCTCTCTCTCTCTCTCTCTCTCTATTCCACTTTCCAAGCGTCATGTTATGATGTAGCCTGTAAGATTTGTTAAATTTGGGTAAATATGAATATGATTTTTGTTTTGCCACAGGTTGTATTATCAGGTGTATATATTATATTTCTTCTTCAGAATCAATTACTACACAAGACAGCACAACGATGTCCACGACTGAAGCCACCACCTCACATCCTACTACTACTACTCGTAAGAAAACTACATTTTCACAATGTCATTTAATTCGATTTGATTTAATGTATTCATCTTTTCACAGTAAAAGCCCAGTTCAGCTGTTAGGCTATTTTACAATGGGGCCGTGCAAATACAATAAAAATACAAAGTAAATATAAGAAAACATATATCATATAAAGAATAACAAGAAAGTAATACTGATGACACACCAAGAAGAGATAAATCTCTCTTTCTCTTTAATCTCTCTCTCTCTGTGTCTTTCTTTCACTCTCTGTTATTTTTTTCTCTCTCTCCCTCTCTCTTCATCCCCTTCTCTCTTTTATCACTCTCTTTCTCTCTTTCTTTCTCCTTGTTTTGTTCTCTCTAACCATACTCCCCCTTTTCAGTTACAATTTCACAATTTTTTCGTTTACCCTTACTCTTTGTCCGTGTCTTTATTTTTATCCGCCTTTTGTTTCCTTCTCGAATACTAACATGATTTTTTTCACTTCCCTTTTCTTCCTCAACAATTTTCTCTCTCCGCCTCTCTCCTCTTCTCTCTCTCTCTCTCTCTCTATACCACTTTTACTAACATGATTATAGTACATGCTACGATGCAAAGCAGCATCTTGTTCTCGGCAGCCACCCAGGCATCAAAATCTAGGAATTAAATAGCATGTGATGATTTGTATAGATCTTTTGTTAAATTTGGGTAAATGCATACGATTTTTGTTTTGCCCCAGGTTGTATTATCAGGTGTATATATTATATTTCTTCTTCAGAATCAACAACTACACAAGACACCACAACGATGTCCACGTTGGAAGCCACTACCTCACATCCTACCACTACTACTCGTAAGAAACTACATTCTCTCTTTCTCTCTCTATCTCTCTCTCTCATCCTTCTCTTTCCCTCTCGATTACTATTTTACATGTTTTCTCACTTCCCTTCTCTCTCTTTCTCTCTCTCTCTCTCTCTCTCTCTATCTCCTTTTTTTCTTCTCTATCTCTCTCTCCAATTTTCTCTCTCCGTCTCTCAATGCCTCTCTGTTTCACTTTCACTTTCACATGTACAGAATATGGTACCACGTAAAGCAGCATGCATCTTGT